>NW_022631136.1:1132534-1200062 GCF_010015895.1 Lontra canadensis | reverse complement strand
TTTTATATATATATATATATATATATATATATATATATCTTTAAAAAAAAAATTATTATTTCAAGGATGCCTGGGTGGTTCAGTCGGTTGGCCGTCTACGTTAGGGTCAGGTCTTAATCTCCTAGGATTGAGACCCACATTGGGCTCCCTGCTCAGCGGGGAGTCTGCCTCTCCCTCTGCCTGTCGCTTCCTCCGCTTGTGCTCAACTCTCTCTGACAAAGAAATAAATAAAAATCTTAAAAAAAAAAAATGAATTATTATTTCATTCCAGGAATGAGCGTTCTGCCAGATACAATGAGACCATAAAGTCCATGGCTCAGCTTAGGGCACAAGAATTCTCTTATTTTTGAACTTCTATTTCAGCCACCCTCTGACAAAAGAAGGAGTAAGAGACAAAATGAGACATACCAGTTACAGCAGAGTCTCCTAATTTAAGTACTATTGGCATTTTGGACTGGATCATCCTTTGCTGCGGGTGGGGGCGATCCTGTGCAAGCGAGGGTGTTTGGCAGCATCCCCAGATTCTACCCACTAGATGCCAGGAGCGATCTCAGGCATGACAATCAAAAATGTCTCCAGATTTGCCAAATATTCCGGGGGTGGGGGCGGGGAAGGGGCAGGCAAAAATCACTACCAGCTGAACACCACTGGGTTACAGACAGGTGAAAATCCAAACACTCTGACTGCTTCAATCAGGAAAGATTTGCTAGATGCAAGAGTTTCAAAAAGTAGGAAAGGGGTTCAGGGGAGCAAAACAGCAATGAATGGTTATCAAGTAATGTGCTATAGGAGGAAAGGGAATCTAAGCGAACCTAGAATCATTTTGCCTATTTGGCTGTTACCCACTCCTCTCCCTCCCCCAGAAAGCTACAGCCAGAAAGGGATAATTTTACAGACCTCTGGTGACATAAATTGCCCTATCTAGTGACTAGATAGGGTTTTTTTTTTTTTAAGCTTTATTTATTTAAGTAATCTATATACCAAACATGGTGCTCAAACTCACAACCCAGAGATCAAGAGTCAGAAGCTCTTCCAACTCAGCCAGCCACGCACCCCAAGTTTTTTTGTTTTAAGCTACCTTTTTGCGCATCTCTGGCTCCCAACACCCTAGAGAAGTACAAAACGCAGAGGTTACCTGTCGAGGTTTTGCTGAAAGGACCTCTGGGGAAAGTGTGTCTTTTGGTTCTTCCCTGCACCCATTTCTCCAAGGCGCCTCATGAGTGGTAGCCCACACTCACTCATACTGAACAGGAGGAGAGAGCAGAGGTTCTTCCCCAACATTAAACTCTTTTCCTATATGAGAATTCAGTCCTACCGTAACTCCTCTAACTCACAAGTTCTCCTCCTGGTACAAGAGAAAGCCCCCCCCCCCGCCCATTTCCTCGATACCAAGAACTGCCCAGATGGCTATGGACTCAAGGGACAACAAAGCGGTCCAGGTGAGTGGCTGCAGAGATAAGGAGCTCACTGAAGTGGTAAGACAGGCACCATGGTCCCTAGAAACGGAACCATATTATAGACACGCTTGGCCATATGGTTCTGATTCTGGAGAAAAAAGGGATGTGGAACGGCGGGAAGGCCGAGCAAGCAGGACAGACCTAGTGCTAGACCCCCAAAGGAACTTTCCAAAACTCACTCCCATTAGTGCTGGTTCAGCTGAATCAGGACAAGTCAGATCCCCAGCATGGAGAGGCTAAGCAGACAAAGGCTAAGCAGAAAAGCAGAAAGAAGGGACCACATACAACTAACTCTGAGGAGAAAGGAAATCCATGGGAAGGTGAACAACTAACCCCTTGCTCAGGCAAGCCAAGAAAGCAGCCAAAAGGAATGAATACAAGAGGAATCCTCTGGCACTTTTGCCACATCTTGGAAGAGGACTGAGCAGGGACTGTGGTGGCCTTCCTTTCGCCGTCAGGGTCCACCGTCACCCCAGTCTGTCCAGTCTATGCATCACCCACAAGACATGCTGTGCATATCCCCAGCTCTGCCCTTCATGCTCTTTGTTCTTCTGTCAGAAAGCAGCAGAACTGTCATTTGAAGAGATCACAGACTAGGGTTGAATCCTGGCTCTGCTGCTGCTGCTGCTTCTTCTAAAGATTTCATGTATTTATTTGACAGAGAGAGAGAGAGAACACAAGCAGGGGGGAGTGGCAGAGGGGGAGGGAGAAGCAGACTCCCCATTGAGCAGGGAGCCCAATTCGGGGCTCGATCCCAGGACACTGGGATCATGACCCGTGCAGACACCCAAATGACAGAGGCACCCAGGTCCACACTGCTCCCCCCACCTCCAGCTCTGCTTCTTACTTGCTGTGGGATTTGGGCCTCTCTAAGCTTCATTTTTTGGTTTTATTTTTTAATTTATTATTCTTTTTATTTTTTAAAAAGATTTTTTAAATTTATTTGACACAGAGAGAGAGATCACAAGTAGGCAGAGAAGCAGGTGGGGGGGGGTGGGGGAGAGCAGGCTCCCCGATGAGCAGAGAGCCCAAAGCAGGGCTTGATCCCAGGACCCTGAGATCATAACCTGAGCTGAAGGCAGAGGCTTAACCCACTGAACCACCCAGGCGCCCCATCATTTTTGGTTTTAAAAATGGCCATACTGTAAACAATTTCATGAAGTTGTTCTGAGGACTAAATGTGATAACCCAGAAGTGCCTACTCTGTGGTTGGAAAGATGAGCTGGCTTCCATCTTCTTTCTCTACCTGTCCCTCCTGGTCCATTCATGCCACCTAAAGCCCCTGACTCTGTGTTGCCTTCCCTGACCACCCGCACCACAGCAATCCTCTTCCTCCAGACCTCCAGGTGCCAGCACTTGTGGCTCTCATATGGAACTCGCTATCTTTTCGTGGGCATGTGTCTTAATCTTGAAACATAGTTTATGACTCTGGTGACTAAACCCTCTGCTGTTCAAAGAGGGACACTTTGAGAATGAAAAGGGGTGCACTTATCCGTTGTGCGCGAACAAACTGAAACTCTCCTGGGCTGCCCACTTATAAAATACCCTTCTCCCCTTCATTTAGGAAGAACACAGGTTAACTCTTAAGCCCCACCCCCACCCTATCCTCCACCAGCTGACAGCACAAACCAAACAGCCTTGCTTTTCTGTCAGAGGAAGAGCGGAGGGCAGATCCAGCTATACTTAGAGCATGAGGAAACCTGAGCTGCCAATGGAAGAAATACAATCTGAGAGCCCCAAGTAAATATAAACTTTTCTGCCTAACGAACAAAGAAACCAACAAACAAAAAAATACACCCAAACCCCCTAGTCACAATGACTAGACCCTGAGGCTCTTTGTGACCTCAGTGCGGGGAGTGAGGATGAGCTCCACTTGCCTTCTGAAGCTGAATATGGTCTCGTTTCTCTTCTACGAAAAAGTTAATGAGAGAGGGGAACAAAGGAGACAGGGAGCCAGAACCAGAGAAGCCCTCCCAGCACAGAAAATGGAAAGGACTGTGGTGTCTGAAGGAGAGCCAGCCACTCCTGATTCCTGCCTTCCGCATTGAGCAGTGTAGACAACACAGATTATCTGAGGGCTGCTGGATGAACGCTTTGCCTACATTTGAAGGCGGCGCCACCCTGAAGCAAAGGTTTTCCCCAACTAGTAGTGAAAGATGAGTCACCATGAATAGGACATTTAGTTAAACAGGATTTCTTCTAAATGGAACATCCCACTATCTTTATGGCAGAGGCTGTAGAAAATTTATCTGGTATCAGATGCCAGAGGAAAAAATATATCAAGAGGAGAGTTGGCTGGTTATAAGCTGTCTCTATCCTGTGTAAAAGTCAAGCACCCACATTTCCCGAAAAGTTAACATAGCTTAACGGAAACACTCAAACTTTTAACAGAGTCTCTGTCTAAATTGTGTCTTTCTTTACACAAGAAACAACAGTGCAGCCTCCGGGGAACTGGATAAGGAGAAGAAAAAAAGATCTTGTTCTTTTTCATTTCGGATCTTCTTTGTATTTAAGTTTTTTCACTGTGTGTATTTTACCACTTCTGTAATTAAAAGCTAGCTAAATTGTTGGCCATTGCCTGTATGTCTTGCCACCAGTTCCTCTGCTAACAGTCCTTGAGTTCGATTTTCTTATTTCTCCCCGCCCTGGCTAGGCTGTGTGAAAAGATCTCCAAGATACAACTTCACCTTCACAAATTTGGAAAAAGAAATATCTAGATTTTGCTGCTTAGGAGATGAATTCAGCAAAAAACAAAAACAAAAACAAAACAGGGGGGTTCAGGATACCACCAATACTGGAAAAACCCAGTATTTTTCAGCTTCAGACTGCTGTAGGAGATATGCTATTAGCCTGGAGGGACTCTAAAGTGTAGATGCTGAAGGATGGATGCATGCAATGAAAGGCTATTTGGTGAGGTTTTGGGGCCAAGGGCTCTTTACCAAATGGTGGAAAGGAGACCCATCATTTGGGTTACTGTTGGGGGGCGGAATTCCACTGCTTAGCACTCAGAAGACTGCCACAAAGATTCTACACTGGTCCTTCAATGACCTCCCTACAGTGGAAATCACAGGTAATGAAACAAATTGGCTCCAAATTGCTCTATGCTGGGGTGCCTGGGTGGCTCAGTCATTAAGCCTCCACCTTCAGCTCAGGTCATGATCCAGCCCCGCATCTGGCTCTCCCTCTCCCACTCCTCCTGCTTGTATTCCCTCTCTGTCACTCTCTGCCAAATAAATTTTAAAAATCTTTAAAAACAAAACAAATTGCCCTATGCATTAAATCAACGTTCCCCAAATTTGCATCTCATAAGGAAAAATTCGGTGCAACTGGTAATATTAAAATGGTCCTTTGCCCACCCAGGCGCCCCTAGGATTTGTTAAAGACCAGAATTTATCCACCAGGGGAATTTGCAGGGTTTAAGACACTTCAAAAGGGAGCACCTGGGTGGCTCAGTTGTTAAAACGTCTGCCTCCCACTCAGGTCATGATCTCAGGGTCCTGGGATTGAGCCCGCATGGGCTCCCTGCTCAGTGGGGAGTCTGCTTCCGCCTCTCTGCCCGCCTCTCTGCCTACTTGTGATCTCTCTCTGTGTGTCAAATAAATAAATAAAATCTTTTTTTTAAAAAAAAGTCACTTCAAAAGGAAAGCATAGTCAACCATTTGTCTAGGTCTCCACATGGGCAGTGTCACTTGAAGTAGGGGGCCAGGTGACCTCCTAGAGCCTCGCTCTGGTCAGCTTTTTGCTGCTAACTGGAAAGAGCCTAATGTTGCCTGACCAGTCCGCATGGCCGGGAGATTCCAACTAGCTTAGAGTACCAAAAATAAGCCAAAATAAGTACCCAAAATAAGTCAAGCTTATAGTTTTGATTCCAAACACACTTCGCGTTTATCCCTTCCAGGCGGGGGATTCTTACATAATTTAAGTGCGTAAAGGCCAAAGAAGAAAACTGGAGGCAAAGGAATGCAAGTTTAGGGTCAACAATAGGTAGCCTGCAATACTGAGCATGTTTAGCTTAAAAATAGATTTAAAGTAAAACATCATGATTCTCTAATCTAGAAGGAGTTCGGTCCGCCGGACGAAAACAGCTCTTCTGAGGTAGTAAGGCCGTGGGCAAAGGTTCTCTCGCACCCCCGGGGCTCACCTGGAGGCCAATGGGCCAGAGAGGCCGGGTGAGCGGTGAACTGAAAGAGGGGCGGGGAGAAAGGGATAAATAAACCTAGCGCGGCACGACAGGCGGTGGCACGGCCCTCCACCTTTTGACGGAACTGACCCAGGCGACCGCGAGCAGAGGCTCAGGTTCCAGATCCACGATTCCTCCTCCCAGCTCTAGGGGAGACCCCAAAGGCAGAAGCCAAAAACCGGGAGACTGAGCAGCATTCCCCTCAGCTAGGTTCTCTTGCCTCACTCCCCCGGCCCCAAGCCTGATCTGATCCCAAGCTCCCTCCCCACCATGCCGTGTTCCCTCCCCACACACCATCGGGGCTCCCCAGATTCCATATCTTCTTTCTTTCTGGACCTCATGCTTCATTCCTTACGATCACAGACTGGGATTCGTTACCTGCAGAGCGGCTCGACAACCCTGCAGGTAGTCCTCCATGGTGAAGTCCCAGGTGTGCCACCACCCCTGGCCGTGGAGAGGTTACCAGGCGAATGCGCCCTGCCCAGGGACTCAGGGGCTAGGGGCGAAAGTCAGGAGGCGGGACTCGAACCCGCCACACAGCTATTCGGCCCCAAGCCCCCGGAGGAAGTGCGTAATCTGGCACTCCTGGAGTGCGACGTCGCCCCGCCCACAGCGGCGGAGGCGGAGCTCTGCGCCCAAAGACTCACGGGACCCCCCTTCCCAGAGGCGCGAAGCGGGGCGTGGCGCAGGGCGTCCTGGGAAACGTAGTCCAGGAGTTCCGAAAAGGCCCCAAGAATGGAGGGAAGGAGAATTTTTTGAGATTACTCATTTGACAGAGAAATATATATGTGTCACAGTAACCTGTGTTTGTGGCATCTGAACTTTCACTCTCGAGTTAGGTTAAGTATAGCATATTTCCATATAGTACATCGAGCATCTGGTTGGCATCTTAAATTACAAAAGGCAGAAACAGTTCTTAGTCTTCCTTTCTCGAATTCTCTCTTTTACCATACTGACCCATTGCCGCCAATTTTCTGCTGTCCATGTTATAAAAACATTAGAATAATCTTTGACTCCTCTTCTTTACTTAATACCTACGGTCTCTGGCCAATTCCTGCTGCTACTTCCTTTACAACTCAGTAGCCTATTTGTCTATAGCCTCGGCAAATCTCTTTTCCTTTTCCCGGACCATTGTAACCTGGGTTTCTTTGCTCAAACTGCCCTTTCAGCCTTCAGAGTTGCTTGAAGTTTCATCCTGCCGCTGCCCTGTAAGTCAAGTTAGGAGGGCCCTTCAGAATGTAGAGCTGGGTTCCAACCTCCCTTAACTGCCAGCTTCCAGCCCCACGGTAGTGCAGAGTAGTGCAAAGAAGTATGCTGTCGTCATTAAATGCCCCCTCTCTTATTGATCCATCCCTTTATTTCTTACTGCCAGCTTTTCTGGCTCCCCTCTGTCCTGCCCCAAGAATTGGAAGGAGGTGACAGATGGGAAGCAGGCCTGTGCTGGTGGGAACAAGGACCAGAGCACAGGGGTTTTGGATCTCCTGCTTGTTCAGCTAGTTCTCTCCCTGCTGCCTCTCTTCCCAGAGCCTGAGGAGTCTTCCAAACTTTCTGTACCACAAGGGGCAGTTCTGCCTGACCAGATCCATTTCTAGACCAAAAAAAAAAAAAAAAAAAAAAAGAAGAAGAAGAAGAAGATGATACAGTAAGGGCTTGGAAAGTAGCAGGATTTTTTTTTTTTTAATTTTAAATGGGTAAATATGTAAATATCATGCTCTTTGGCCCTGCTTCTGTGGATCCAGAGCAAAAGCTTGCCATAGCCACCGAAAAAGCTCAAATCCACCCCGCCGCTGCTGTCCAGCCCTGCTCCTCCCCACGCTCTGCAAGGGCACTTGCTCTTCCCTATTCTCACCAGAGAGGCACAAGCGCACCGTCCCTTCCAGCGGCAGGCAGAGGGAAGAGAAAGGGTCTGTTGTTTTTCTCTCGTTGTTTCTCTCTCCCTCACTGCCGATCACCAAGCTGCTGACCAGGTCAGAAAGCCCTGATAGAAATTCTCCAGGGCTGGGCGGGCCCCTGCTCCTCCAGGGAGCTTGTCCTTGACTAATTTTTCTTTGTCCCAATGGGAAAAAAAGAGAGAGAGACATAAAAAAGAAAAACCACAAACTTCCTTTGAAAATCAGCTTGTAGTCAGGGCCTGGAGCGTATGCCCTAGACTCTGCAACTCAGGAATCCCGAAGACGCTCTGAGCGACCTGGGAGCACCTGGGCTGCCCTTCTGCCTGCCCGCACCCTCCTCTGGTGACCCCAGTCGTGGGCGTGAGTCCGGAAGTGGCCACCACCAAGCGGGGACAGCCGCTCATAAACCTGTGTAGACCTGGATAAGCTCTGGCCTTGACAGCTTGGAAGGCAGCTGGGACTGTGGAAGCACCCCTCCTTGGGGCTACCTTCCTCATCGAATTGCCACAACTGGACCCTCTTGCTCTATCCAGGAACAGCACCCACTTCTTTAAGGTAAAAACTTTGTTTTAACCATTTCCTTTATGCCACCCCTCCCCCCCACCTCCCACCAGGTTCTCGTTTTCCTCTGCAGCTCTGGGGAGGTGTCATGGAATGTCTCACCACTTTTTTGGTGCCTACAAGTCTGGATTTTGAGAGGAGCTAAGGCAGGAGGGATATGTAAAAGGGACTAGCTTGTCCCTTCATTTCCTTCGTTTAATGAAAACTTCCCTCTGTCGCTTGCAAGCAAATAGACAGGGCATGGTAGAGGTGATGGACTTATTTGGGGGCAAAATTTTAAACCAGGAGTTGCATGAAGATTTGGGTCATACTGAGAAGGAGATTGCAGTGGGAAAGTTCGTGGGGTGTGCGTGTGTTATTGAAGTACCCGCCCATTTTCTATGCTTCTTCCAACTTTTGGCTATTTACTGCCCCTGCGAGGGAGGGGCGAGGGCTATTTTAACTCCCTCGCCCACCGCCAGAGGATAATTTGGGCAGGAGAGAATGCGTGGGACTTAAGAAAAGAAGAGGAAGATAATGAAATCCTGATTTGTTTGAGTGCCCTCCCCCTCATCCTTTCCTGCTCTGACACACTTGTGCCCACCCCACAAGGAGTACACCTTGTAGAGTGGAAATCCTCCATTCCATCTCTTAAGACTTAGCCCACTGGGCTTTGCCCAGTTTCTCTGACACCCAACTCCCTCAGGTTTCTAGCCCCTGGTTTCTTTTGACTCACCCCCTCACCAGCTAGCTGCCTAACCCCCACTTAATTATTGATCATTTCTAGCATTGGACAGAAAAGATAAGAAATGAATGCTGCTTTTCTCCAAGCTCTTTTAACTTTCTCAGGCTCTGCTTGAAGGCTCAGCCTAACTGTCATTTGGGAGGGGAGGGGAAAGGCAGGTGAGAGAGTGAAAAAAAAGTGTAAGGTGTGCAGGCAATTTTGACTAGTCTGATTCTAAGTGAACAACATGTAAATGAGACACAGCTAGCATAAATTATATTTGAAGCAAAAAGAGGATCAATTTGGGTGACCAGCCTTCTTTTGGTAACTTTTCTTTCTTTTTCCTTAAAGATTTTATTTACTTATTGACAGAGAGAGAGAGAGAGAGAGAGAGCGAGCGCGGGCATAATCAGGAGGAGGGGCAGAGAGCAGACTCCACTGAGCAGGGAGCCCGATCCCAGGACCCTGAGATCATGACCAGAGCCGAAGGCAAACGCCCAACTGACTGAGTCCCCCAGACACCCCAAATTTCTGTCTTTCAACTTCACCTCCCAGGCCTTAACCTAGTCCTGAATTCCTGCCACTTTATAAGAAGGAAGCATAGTATCAGGTTAGTAGGACACTGGGGAAAAGACAAGATTTCTAACATCTAATTTCTCCCCTTTTCTAACCCCGAGTAAGGCAGGGAGGGGAGCTAGGAGGTTGAAGGAGGATGTTTCCCAGGGGACAGAGTTTATGGCTTTTTATTGTTTGTTACCCACAGCCTTAATTAAATGTCTGTGCTGGACTCGATGCTTAGTGCTGATAGAGAGCAGGTTAAACAGGTCCAGGGTTACATCTAAGATGACCTAGGTGGGACTAGACAGAAAGAACATACGGAGAGGTAGGGAGATGACAGTAGAGGGAGTATTTACTTTTTTTTTTTAAGTTTTTATTTTGATTCCGATTAGTTAACACACAGTACTATATTAGTTTCAGCTGTGTTGTATAGCAGTTCAGCACTTCCATACATCACCCAGTGCTCATCACGAGGGAGTATTTCTATACCTTTCTTTCTTTTCTTTTCTTTTCTTTTTTTTAAGGTTTTCTTATTTATTTTAGAGAGAGAGAATGCGAGTGGAGGGAAGGGGCAGAGGGAGAGGGAGAGGGAGAGAGAGAATCCACAGGCAGAACCCCCACTGAGCACAGAGCCCAACACAGACACACACAGGCTCGATCTCACAACCCTGAGATGGTGACCTGAGCCGAAGTCGAGTCCACCATCAAGAGTGGGCAGCCCAGGGACACCTGGGTGGTTCAGTTGGTTAAGCCACTGCCTTTGGCTCAGGTCATGATCATAGTATCCTGGGATCAAGTCCCACATCAGGCTCCTTGCTCAGTGGGGACCCTGCTTCTCTCTCCGCCTCCGCGCCTGCCGCTCTGCCTGCTTGTGCTCTCTCTCTCTCTCTCTGACAAATAAATAAATAAGATCTTAAAAAAAAAAAAAGAGAGTGGGCAGCCCAACCAACTGAGCCACCCAGGCACCCCTGTGAGTGAGTATTTCTTATGTAACTCAGTAATCAGCACTGTCACATTCCATATAAAGAGTGGGCAAGAGAGTATATCTGGGTTTAGTTGATTTGGGGAGCAGAGAGGAACTGAAGAGAAGTTGCTGCCTCAACTCCAGATGTGGAAAGTTTACTGTCAGAATTTGTTGGGGGTCTGGTTTTTGTGCCAAAATTATTTACCAGAGTCAGTCTCTGACCCAGGTCCCCGTGGCCTACATTTCCCCTCTTGGGCCCACAGGAAGTCCCTCCCAAAACCTTTTTGCTGTGGTTTGGGATTGTGTAAAGTTCAGTAAAGACCTGTGAGGAGAAAGACTTCTTTCTCACTGGTGTTTTATCTTTCAGGGCATGATACTGTCTGTCTTGTCTGTCTGTATCTCCGCTCTTCACCCTGAGCACTCAGTGACTGTTAATCTTTTCATCCTTGGGGTAGAGTGGAGAAAAGGGAACCCTAAGGATACCTGTTTGAGCTCTGGATGGCCCCTGAACAGCTTGGGGGCTGTGGTTTGGTGTAGGGTAGATGGAATGACTACCATCTTGGCTAAGATGGTAGATGACTCCTGTTACAGGGTGAGCTAAAGACCACTGAATTAATAACCATTTGTACAGCTAACCCTTGAATAACACAGGGGTTAGGGATGCTGACCATTCATACAGTTGAAAATCCATGTATAACTTTTGACTCCCCCCCAAACTGAACTAATCACCTACTGTTGACTGGAAGCCTTACCCAAAACACAGACAGTCAATTGATACACATTTTGTGTGTTGATGTATAACATATATTCTTCCAATATATTCTTCCAATAAAGTAAGCTAGAGAAAAGAAAATGTTATTAAGAAAATCAGGGGCACCTTGGTGGCTCAGTGGGTTAAAGCCTCTGCCTTCAGCTCAGGTCGGGCTCTCTGTTTAGCAGGAAGCCTGCTTCCTCCTCTCTCTCTCTGCCTGCCTCTTTGCCTACTTGTGATCTCTGTCAAATAAATAAATAAAATCTTTAAAAAAAAAAGAAAATCATAAGGAATACACCTGAAACTAATGTAAATTGTATGTCAACTATACTTCAACAAGAAAAAAGAAGAAAATCGTAAGGAAAATACATTTACATTTACAAAAGAAAACATTTCATATGTTTACTGAAAAAAAAAATCCATGTAGAGTGAACCTGCGTGGTTCAAACCCCTGTTGTTCAAGGATCAACTGTACAGTTTTAACATTTCTTTCTCTTTTTTCTTTCTGTCTTTCTACTTTATTTTCCCCTTTCTCTCCATCTTTTTTCCATTCCTTGTCCTTATCATTTCAGGGAAGCTGACTCCATCCAATGACTTCAATCCCACCAGAATCCTTCCTCCCAACCTGAAAGCCCTCGTCGGTCCCATGTGGTCACAGCCTGTGAGAGGTGAGGGGAGGTCAGGCTGGGGCCCTTCTGTTCACCCAGCTAAGAAAGACATGCACTCCCTGTAACCAGGAGTGACTGTGTAGATGCTATCTAGCCTTCCATACTATAGTCCTTTAACAAGACTTTTCTGGGTTCATTTGCTTTCCAGCCCAATGACTTCCTTCTTATTGGATCGGTCTCTTTTTTCCATACCAAGCTTACATTAGGCAACTCCCCGAGGGCAGGAAAGTCCTTTGGTGCCCCTCAATTGACCTCTTCTGACCATGGAACACCATCAAGCTGAGCTTCCAGACTCTGGTGAGGCCAAGATTCCAGAAGCAGTCAGCTCTGAGAACCAAGAGGTCCTCTCACAACCAGAGGAGCGGCCCCAAGACAAGGATGCCAGAGATGCTGATGGGACAGCTGAAGAACAGGAGCCTGTAGGCCAAGCTTCGCTGCTGGCCCAGGGCCAGGATAACCTTGAGTTCCCTCCACCTGATATGAGTTCAAGCCAACTGGAGCTGGCCCATGGGATACAGCCCGAGATAGAAACAGTGGGGGCCTGCTCCAGGCCCCAGGAGCTCCCCCTACCCCTCAGGGCCCGACAGCCTGAGCTGGATTTCTACTGTGTAAAGTGGATCCCCTGGAAAGGGGAACGGACACCTATCATCATGCAGAGCACTAACGGCCCTTGCCCTCTCCTTGCCATCATGAACATCCTCTTTCTTCAGTGGAAGGTAAGAGAGAATTTGGATGGGGGCTCAGAAATTGCTGAGGAAAGTTCTCTTCTGTGACCCACCTCCTTGATCATTCTGCTGTTCTCAGACCAGGCAAAACTTTCCAGATTATTCTCTGTATTTCTCTAGCTTGAACAAGTGAGATAAGATATTCATAAAAACAAGACAAAACAAAACAATTCTCTGTCCTACTCTCGAATCTTTCTACTGTCTCGCAAATGGGAATGTCTCGCAATCCTTCACATTCATTCCCTCACTGCAGTTGCAAGCCTTCTTTTCCACCACGCCCTCCCCTTCCCCCTGTCCTTCTGTGTGTTTCTCCTCCAGTGATCTGTGAAGGAAAACACACACATGCCTAACCCTTTGGTCACCACTTCTGCCTCCAGGTGAAGCTGCCCCCTCAGAAGGAAGTGATCACGTCAGATGAGCTCATGGCCCATCTTGGTGAGTGATTGGGTCTTGGAGAGGAATTACACAGAAGGTTCAAGAGCTTACCCTTTCCACTCAGCCAGAAATCCAGAATATTGAGGGACTTCCCATTTCGGGCTCTGATGTGGCAAGGAGGGTGAAGGTCTACAGGGCTTCTGTGCAAGGCTGGGGAATGAGAAGCAAAAATCAAGGCATCGGGAGTTGGGGATTGTAACCCTACTTCTACCCTGAGATTTTGATGTGACCTTGGGTGGGCCTTTCACCTTCGTCAGTCTACTTCTTGCTCTGAGAAGTGAAAGGTCTGGATTAGATTCTAAGGCTCTTTCCAGCTCTGAAAGTCTGTGGCCCATGACCGTTCTCCAGAAGAGGAAGCAGCTTTTGGGACAACTGGGGAAAGCTGATGAGGGATCCTGTCTTGTAGGAGACTGCCTCCTGTCCATCAAGCCCCAGGAGAAGTCAGAGGGACTTCAGCTTAATTTTCAGCAGGTGAGGCAAAGGTCTCGGGGCACAGGAATTTGCAGGTTTGTAAGGGGACATGTAGGCTACAAAGAGAAGCCTTTCTTTTGCTTCTCAAGAAGGCCCCTTAACTATGATTTCTTTCTGCAGGAGGAGGAAGCTATATCTCTGTCCTAGAAAATATGTTCCCTTATATAAGATAAAGAAGGGTTGAGGCAAGGGAGGAATGGCATGGCCTGTAAGAGAACCAGGGAAAAGAAGCAACAGGATTAATTTTTTTATTTGTGGAGCTAGGAGTCAGGAGAGGGGAGGCTAGGGTAGCCATCATTTTATCCCCCCCACAGCTTTATTGGGACATAACTGGCATATAAGACTGTGGAAGCTGAAGGTGTATATAACGTTTTGATGTGATACAGGTATCATTTTCTTTTCTAACCCCAGAACGTGGACGATGCAATGACAGTGTTGCCTAAACTGGCCACGGGTCTGGATGTCAACGTGCGATTCACAGGGGTCTCTGACTTTGAATACACTCCTGAGTGCAGCATCTTTGACCTCCTGGGTATACCTCTGTACCATGGCTGGCTTGTTGACCCACAGGTGAGGGTGGGATGGCTCAAATGAGACTCGCATCCGGCTCAAAGCGAGATAGACAAGCAAAATTTTACGGGGTGGGTGTTAGGGAGTTAGGGGTTAGATTGGCTTGGGAATGGAATAGGCTTCAGAGGCTGGACCCAGTGCAGAATTCCTTGAATTTTAACCTTTTGGTGGGGGGTGGTGAACATTCAAATACAGGCAAACCGTATGCAAGTAGGTCAGTTCTTTGGAAATGAAAAGTTTCAGGAACCTTTGGTTGTAGGGTTGCAATCCTGTGGGCGGGCTTCATTTCCTTCCTAAAAAGATCTTCGTTGTTTTGGTACCACCCCATGCCACCGCCGGTGCAGAGTCCTGAGGCTGTGAGCGCAGTTGGGAAACTGAGTTACAACCAGCTGGTGGAGAAGATCATTACCTGCAAGCACTCTAGAGATACCAACCTTGTGACAGAAGGTGACAGCCCTGCTCTCTCTTCTGTGGATCTTAGGTGGAGGGAATGATGGCTGCCTACGTTTATTGCTTATCATCTGTCTCCCCCCACTGCATCCCCCTAGAATGGAAACCCCATGAGAGAGAGTTTGGGAGGGGCGCCTGGGTGGTCAGTGGTTAGATATCTCCTTTCAGCTCAGGTCAGGATCCCAGGATTCTGGGATTGAGCTCTGCCTGGGGCTCCCTGCACAGCAGGAAGCCTGCTGCTCCCTCTCCCACTCCCCCTGCTTGTGTGTTTTCTCTCTCTCTGCCAAATAAATAAATAAAATATAAAAACAAAAAAAAGAGAGAGAGAGAGAGTTTGGGGAATTGGCTGTTGTGTTCAGGACGTAGCACAAGGTGGTCGCTCAGTAACTATTTGTTGAATGAATGAATACAGCCAGGATTCAAGGGATTTCAGAAAGTGGGACTATCCACAGAGCTCTGACAGGGACTCTCTGGGTGATCCTTCTTCCTACTGGGGACTTTGGATTGAAGCCAAGCCCCTCGTCCCCCAACCTTATGCCCTCTGACAGGCCTGATTGCGGAGCAGTTCCTGGAGACCACTGCAGCACAGCTGACCTACCACGGACTGTGTGAACTAACAGCAGCTGCCAAAGAGGGTGAACTTGGTGTCTTTTTCCGAAACAACCACTTCAGCACCATGACTAAGCACAAGGTGATGAGGCTTTGGAGAGGGGGGTGGGGGTGGAGTGCTGTCACTGCCTCGTGGTTTCTTCTTCCGGGTCAGTGTGTCAGACAGGATAGGGTAGATTAAATTCAGGTGACAAATCACCCCCAAAATCCCTGTGCTTTACCACAGCCAAAGTTATTCTTCATGCTGGATGGCCATTGTGGATTGGCTGCCATTCTGTCCCACATTGTCTTCGCTCTGGGACCCAGGCTGACAAAACAGCCTTAATCTGGAATATGGGAGGGAAGAGAGGGGGAGGGACACCGTGCACCCGCTTTTAACGCTTCTGTCTAGAGACAAAACCTGTCGTTTCTCCTACCTTCTCACTGGCCACAGCAAGCCCTAAGAAATCAGCCTACCCTCTACAGGACAGCAAAGTAAAGTCCTCTCCCCAGAAGGGAATGGAAGTACATGGAAGAGGGAGAGATTTTTGGCTCGCAAAGGATTTCTCCTCAGAGCCATCAGGCCAGCCCAGAGAGCCACTGGAAGTAGGGTAGACAGCAGCATCTTGTGTGGGACCCCAGCACCGAGGACTCACACTTAGACCACAGGGACTGCCACACTCCACGCCCCACCCCCAAGCCGATGGCACATGCATAGACATCTGTGCTTTCTCCCCGCAGCCATACGTGTGAAGGATGCGTGTGCTCACAGCGACACGCTCTAACTAGCACACCAGATGAGTCAAATGGTCTTTGCATCTCAACTGATTCCTGGTAGTAAAGTGCCTCTGGGTCGGCTCTCCCGCCAACGAGTTCGTCCTCTTCTCTGCAGAGTCACTTGTACCTACTGGTCACCGACCAGGGCTTTCTGCAGGAGGAGCAGGTGGTGTGGGAGAGCCTGCACACCGTCGACGGAGACAGCTGCTTCTGCGACTCTGACTTCCACCTGAATCACTCCCTCGGCAGGGGCCCTGGAGCAGGGGGTGGCAGGGGCTCCCCTGAAAAGCAGCGCCAGGTAGACCAGGTATGTGGGCTCTTTGGGAAGGGGCGCGGAGAGCTAGTCTGCTCACGAGCTCTTTGCTGGAGGCGAGTAAGATGCGATTCCTCCTGTAGATGTCACGACCCACAAAACCCGTGCCCCCTCACAGTCACCTCTGGACCACCTCTGCACTTGGAGCAGTGTGTTCTCAGTCCCCACAGATGATGTACTTGGCTGTGGGTCTTGCCCTGGAGGGGGAGCTGGTGAATGTGAAGGAGAAGCAAGACGGGTTTGGAAACCTAAAGCCGGGCTGAACGTCCCCCAGGCCGCAGCCACCTCACTGCTTCTGCTCTCTCGGCCTCTTTCTAGGACTACCTGATCGCCTTGTCCCTGCAGCAGCAGCCGCAGGGCACGCTGGGTCTTAGTGACTTGGAGCTGGCCCAGCAGCTTCAGCAAGAGGAGTACCAGCAGCAAGCAGCCGTGTTGCCCGCGCCAGTGCGGGCCTCACCACAGGTGAGCAGCTGCCCCCAAAGGCCCTGAACCCCACTCTGCTCCTTCCCGCAGTGCCAACACTTGTCCTTGCAAATCCTGCACTTGTCTCTTTAAGGGGTTCCTCCCCCCAGGGTCCCATCTTCTCTCTCCCCACCGACCCCTCCTGATCCTGCCCCCAGGACCTTCTAGAACCTCTGTCCTTGTACTCTTCTGGGCTGACAAGTAACCCACTGTTAAATCCCATACAGGGGAGAGGAGCCACGTCTGGTCGCCCAGTCGGGGAGCGTCGACAGAGGCCCAAACAAGAGTCAGATTGTGTCCTCCTGTAGCTTTGCCCAGTGCTGGGGCTGCCCTGCCTCTTTCTCGGAGGCCATGGCTGTGCTGCTTGCTTCCCCCAGCTCCACCCCTGAGATATGCAGGGTAACTTATTTATGGACTATGGGGGATCCAAGCAGGTGGTCAATGCCAAGGTCAGACTCGGTAACATCTTGCCCTCCTGTGCTGCTGCTTTCTCTGCCTCCCAGTCATCCGGGGCAACACTGGGGTTGGTGGGGTGAGGATTTCTGGTTGCCAGCTCCCCTTTCCCAGAACAGTCAC
The DNA here is from genome assembly GCF_010015895.1 of Lontra canadensis. Lineage (NCBI taxonomy): Eukaryota > Metazoa > Chordata > Mammalia > Carnivora > Mustelidae > Lontra > Lontra canadensis. The sequence continues at coordinate 1,182,961 of NW_022631136.1, read as the reverse complement.
ACCCACAGACAGACTCAGGCTCCAGGGTGAGGTCCCTGTCTAGAATGCACCTCCCCTGGCCAGGCCCTCCTGCCGATCCTGCTGGCCTGTCTCCAGTTGTTTCAGGGTTTGGTTTGGGTTTCTATCTCCATTATTTGTAATGCTTTCCTAGGGGTTTGGAAATAAAACTTCGTTCCTGAGATCTCTTGTTTGCCTTGCCCTGTGGCTCTTGGGGTTAAGTATTTGACCCAATTAAGGAATGCAAAAAGGTGGGGGAGGTTATAGAGGCCTGCAGGGGGGCTTTGCTTGTCATTCCTAATAGGGCCAGCAGGGGGAACCAAAGCCTGCTTCTTTTCTTTTATGTCTCTTTTTACTAGTTTTTGGTAGGTCTTCAAAATGGTAATCTGGTTTGGGAGGTGGGTTTCCAAGTCCCTGTTTTGGACAGATAAAGTTTGGGGGTTGTGCTCCCTGCTAACCTAAGATTTCCCAGGCAGGGGAGGGCAGATTGATCAGATGGTCCTTTGCTACCTCTATTTCTGACCTTATTCTGGCTCCTGTTTCTCAGTTACTTTGCCTGAAATTTCCTGGGGAAGAGAGAATAATTGAGGGGTGGGGGGAACCTTGAGGGGGGCACTTATTGCAGCCCTAGAGCCTCAAACAGGATGCCTGCGGAATATCCAAGTGCATATCAAAGGCACCTCCAGCTTCAAGGTCTCCTCCCAGCCCATGTCCTGCTCCACCCAGACTTCAATCAGGGAACACAAACAACAGTGAAGTTTGCCAAAAGAATTCAAGAAATCAGTGAGATGTTCTGGCCTGGGTATGGGAAGGATGAGTAGGGAAGAAATCATCAAAGAGCTGTCTATACCCAAGACAGAGATGGGGTACGCTGGTGCAGGGACCACTTTGAGATGAGGAAACCAAGGGATTCAAAAGAAACTTCAGATTCTAGCCTCAACAAGAAGCTGGAGCATGTGGTGCTCAGTGAGGGGTTATCCTATTTGGAGGTCCAGCTGATTTCCTGCAGGCTCAGCCAAACACAGCACTCTCAGATCCTCGGATGTCATGGTGTGGTAGGGAGGGCAGGAGCCCAGGGAGGCCTCAGAGGTCTTCGGCCCTGCACAGGGCTAGTAGGGCTGACCGGCAGTCCCCTTTCACTGCTTCCTACAGAAAAGAGAGTCAAGTGTTAGATCCCACTACCACCATGGCCCAGGCATTCTGTTTCCTCCGTTGTGCTGGTCCACAACTATTTGATGTCAAGAGTTGTGTATGAAATTAACCAAAGACTCATGAGTTCTCCAGGGCATGAACATGCTAGGTGGTGTGCACGGAGGGCAGAGTGGAGGTGAGGGGTGAAGCTTTGGGGCTCTAGGTTAAGAACTAGCCAAGTCTCACCTGGAGAGAAGAGTAGAGGGACTTGCCAAATTTCTTTTTGAACTCAGCTCTGATGCTTAGAAGGTCAGTCTCACTTCGAGAGATAAGGATACGCATTAGGACTTGGTAATTGGGCTTGAGGTTCTGGTAGAGGGAGAAACAAGGAGGAGAGGGTGATAGGTAGTTAGATTCTCAGAGTGGAGACAGGACAGCATGGTAAATTACTCTAGAAAGGGGAAGTGAGGTATGAGTCCTGGCAAAAGAGAAGTGTACTTTATGTAAGAGGAAAATTTATCCTTGTCCACCCTCATGGAAGGTGATTCAGTGGGAAAGACCAGTGGGAGCAGCTGGGGTAGCTCTCCCTCTGGCCTCCTGTCTTTCCTGGCCATGCCACTAGCTTAGAGCCTCATTCCTCCAGATCTCAGTGGTGGGCGGCTCCAAAGTCAGCTACTCACAAAAAGGATAGGAGAAACTTGCTACCTATAAAGACTTCCAGCATGAAAGCCAGGAAGTTTTTAACTTCCAAGTTAGTGAATGTCCAGGGACGATATACCCAGCCTATCCCCACACTGAGCAGATGGAGCTCTGAGAAGGTGCAGGGTCATGTGACTTATGGTTCTGAGCCTGACCTACCAGGGCCACCCCACGGCCCCACCTGTATACACCAGTTTCTCCTGGTTTGACCCCTGGGGCCCAACATCCCGGTCTTCCTCCTAAACCTGCACCAAGCCTCCCGCCTTTTGGTTAAAGAAGGTAATGCAGGGTTTGGCTTAGAAGAGGTATAATATGTGAGTTATAATTGTAAATCATGAATTATAATTGATTAGATCAAATCATGAATGCTAACGGATCATAATAAATGTGTTATCATGAGAGATTTCTAAATAAAAACGTTGGTTGCAAAAATTCTATTTATGTCATGGGCTGGGCGCTGGCGCTGTCACAATTTCCTAATAGCTTCTTTCCCAGCGTTTCCTGTTACTTGACTCACGAGACCCTTCCCAGAACTGCCTGATACCCACACTTCTGGCATCTACACAGATCATAAATTCCCATTAAAAAAAAAAAAAAGGAAAATGAGGAAGTAACAACAGGATGCTGTATTTCATTTGGACTCATTACCTCATTGTCTGTGCTGATGTCTGCTTTATCTTAAATTTCATGTATTATCAATTTTGAATTGTGATAAAGATTATTGATGGCTCCCCAATATTCCGTTCTTTCCCTTCTTCCAACTCTTATTACTTCAAAATCATAGAATTGAGGCAATGTCCTCACTAACTGAATATTCTTACTGATGCATAAGTACCCTTTCTAGCAAGCCTACATTAAACATAATTCTTGCCTTGTTCCTTGAGAATGTACTTGGCATCTTATACTTCCCTGGGAACTTTTAACAAGCATTCATTCTTTGGTTCAGACTGGTCCAAATTTTCCTAGATCGGCTTCCACTGAAGGTCATTTTTCTGAGTAAATATTTGTCACAACGTATGTTTTCACATATTTCTCATGAGAGGATAAAACTGAAGCATATGATTGAGTTTTTCCTTTTTAAAAAAAGTCTTCAGAAAAATAGGCCTATATTATTTTTTGACTCCTACTTCTAGGATAAACCTGGCATTGACAACCAAGAGCGTGGGTCTTACAATCCAATTATATTATAATCACTTACTGCTGGGATATAAGTTTATTGATGACAGGAATTTAGACAGATAACCACAACTCTTCAAACCAGTCTTAGTGTTGGCTTGGTGTAACAGTACAGACATTATTGGGGAAGTAAAATATTTTTCTACTGTCAAAATGGAAATCTCCATTGATGATAAAATATGTACATATATCTACTATCTTTTGAATAATTGCCAATAAGGCATGGTGATTTCTCACTCAGTACACAAGAAGCTATGCACCTACCAAAATGATAATTACTTTTATCTTTACAACTTGGATGATTTTTTTTTATTTATAGATGTTGGGGGACAGTTGCACTAATAGGAGGCCTCACCCAGTGAGTAGAATGACTAGATTCTGTGTATGGAATTACTTAAAACCAACGTCACCAATTTAAGTGTGGATAATATGGGACAAAGTCCAACTATTGTGGAGGAAGGTGGTCCTGGGTGCTAGGACTCTAATGGTATAGTTTATACTATAGTATAAACCAACACCTATGGTACAGACCAGGAGTTGACACATGGCAGTTCAATGTCCTATAGGACCATTATATGTGTGTGGTTTTTAATTATTTTTAAATTCCAGCATAAATAACATATCATGTTATAATAGCCATTATATGTTTTATAGGAGGCCTATATTTATTAGCTATATATGACCTTGGGCAAAGAACTTAACCTCTGTACCTCAGTTGTTTCATCTATTAATTGGAATGTGTATAACAAGCCCAACATAGGCCCTGGGACACAATGAGCAGCCAAGAAATGCTGGCTCTTGTCATAATTCTTGCTAGCATTGTCACCATTATTACTCTGGTGACAACTGAAATTGGACTTGGTGCTGTCCTCCAGAGCAAATTCATACCTATAGCTGGCCACCTAGCTATCAATTAGGCCCAAATTTTGGCATCAGTGCCCTTTTGAGTCAAACTCTTTTAGCTTTAACGACGGTCCACACCTGCCTCTCTTCTTCACAAGACAGCAAGCCTAGGAAAAGAGAGCTGCTCTATGTTTATAAGCTAAATAGAAGGTTGTTACATGACCAACAGCGTGAAACTTCCTCTCTCTTGCCCAGAAGAGGTCTCCCCCCAGTTTTTGTTCCAAGGGGAGGGAAAAGAAACCTCCCTCTCACCTGGAGGGCTTGATGAAGTTTATCGGCAAAGTACAGCGGTGTGTTCCTGATCACCGAGACTGGAAGCAGAGAGGGAGAGATGGAGAGAGCTGGCTTCTGAGCCAGGCGAGAGCCCTACCCCTCATGTGCTCAGCAGGCCCTACCTAGGCTGAGCAGGGCCGCCTGAGCATCTCCGTGGAAGAGGTGGTGGACGGTCTTCTCTAGCTCATGGCCAGTACACCGCTGGTACTGATCGAACACTTGTGGTAGGTGTGGGAGGTAGTTAGAAAGATAAATGGGAGCGGAGATTGATAATCACAGAGAAGGATAAGCCCTTGGCCCAAACTCATCATTACAGTAAGCTGGGAAGACAAGAAGTCTTGTGTGTACCTCGGACGAGGTGTTCAGGATTTCGCTGGGTGAAGATTAGGACCCATGTGCCCTCTGTGCTGGGCCCTTCAGCCTGCTTTAATGCCTGGGAGGGAGGAGTAAACCGGGATCATTGGTTGGGGGTAAGGGAGCCACGGTTGTGATGTTCCCAGAATCCATCATCATGGTGGTGGAAATGGGATTCAGAGTGGAAAAGCTTAATGGGACCTGTGAAGCTATTGCTTCTATTTATGGTTAAAACAGACAAACAAAAAAGGAATAGGGCTAAGAGAGGGACTCTGCCCTCACAGCTCAATTCCCCAATGTGGGGGAAATCCTGGCACTCAATTAATTAAATAATCTCCAAGGGAAGTTCTGAGGAGGGGTCCCCCACCCAGATGCCCCTGAGAGGAGACTGTGTCAGTTGAGGAGCTCACTTCCTGTGAGTTCAGGAATCAGAGGCTAAGTAAGTGAACGGGCTTCAGATGGTCACTAATTGACACTTCATGTCCTCACCTGTCCCTGAGGACTCCTTCCCCAAGGCAAAGAGAGGTTTGCAGGACAAGCGGGTACACCTGTCCCTGGCTCTAGGAGCCACTGGAGGAGGGTGTCTTATGTGCACGGCCAGGCAAGCTCTTTGCCCCTGCTCACCTGGACATCCTGTTCCACCAGGTTATAGTCGATGATTCCAGAGTAGCTCTCGCGACCCCCCTAGAAGAAACTCTCTCAGGAGGACTCTCTGAGGGGGGGGGGTTTACCTCCAGGACAACCTACCACACTCCTCCCCTAAAAACCTTCTCTTGCTAATTATACCCAAGCAATGCTGCCCGCTCCCCTGCAGGCCAGTCCTCCTCACCTTGGCCAGGGCCAGGAGCAGTTCCTGCAAGATGCCGCTGGTCTCAGATTTGATGTCCTTCTCAGCCTCCACCTGGAAATCTGGGGTAGGGTTAGGAGCTCTCTGAAGTCTCCTGATTTTTCCCAGTGTAGCTATTCCCTGTCATATGCCCAGCCCACTGCCTACACTGCCATCTCTGGCTGGGGGTAGCTTGATGGCTGCCAGTTCCCAGGATGGAAGGCAGAAGCACCATCATGGCCACCCTGAAAACAGCCCGAAGCCATGAGTAACCATGCGCTGTAGGGTCATGCATCAAGCGGGGACAACCTGCTTGGGGAAGGAGGCCTTTGTTATTTGAGTGGTAGGCAGGCAGTCAGCAGGGACAGGGACACCTCCATTGTGAGGCCAGTTGGCTAGGGCCTGGCCCCCTCACTGGAGGCAAGGAGAAGCGACGTGGAAGGACGTGAAGAAGCGAAAGAAAAAGAAGAAGGAAAAGAAAACCAGAAGCAAGAAGTGAGAGGTAGGAGATAGATTAAGACAGGCTGAGAATGGACACAAAGGAAAACTGGGGAAAGAAAAAAAAGAGGGGGGGTGTTCAGATGCGGAGGAGAGAAGGCCAGTAAGCAATTAGTGGCTGAGGCATGTGGCAGTCAAGCAGGGGCCTGAGGGGGAGTACCGATAACTTAGAGAGCAGGTTCCCCACCCTCCCCCCAGGGTTGCAGCAAGGTTCCATTCAGCCTGGGATGTGGTGTGAGGGCAAAATCAGGAAGGGGCTGGGAAGATGACATGGGTACTCTCAGGACTGTCACAGTGCCCAAAGTTGTCATTACCTTGGAATCTGCCCCAGAGCCCCCGACTAAGATGGCTAATCATTGCTTCTCTTTCTTTAATGATCACATCTGGCTCTTGCCTTGGGGAGACTGAATACTGGCAAGGGTGGGTGGGGGGTGAGACCCCAAGGGAATAGCGCTGGGGCATACAGGTTCCCAGAAGGCTTGCCTGTAGGGAGGGCAGGAGAGCAGGGGCTGTCTTGCCATCCCTTTCCCCCCTCCTCATATGCTCTTACTATGTTTGTAGACCATCAGGCACTCCTGCAGCTGGGCTGGGCTTCGGGTGGCAAGAATTTCCACAGCCACATCCTCAGGAGAACCAGAGCTCTACAAGAAATTGGGAGGCCACTTTGACACTGGGCCATGCCATGAGGATGGTAGAGAGCAGAGGCTGACCACCTGTCAGTGTGGGCTGTATAAAGGGGACCCCTGCCAAGTCAACTTTCTGGAGCAGGCAAAGGCAAGTCGGTCAACCCTCTCCTCCCCTCAGTGGTGTCCTCACTTCCTTGATGGCTAGTGAGCTTCCACTCCTGGTACCTTCAAGGCTATCCTCAATTCCTGGGCATCGAACTGGGTGGCAGGCTGCAGCAAAGCCATCACGATCCTCTCGAGGCTGCCAGAGAGTGCCGCCTGCAGGGACTTCCATAGGTCCTACAATGAATGGTCCCCATAGCAGAGGAGTGGAAACCATGGGGAGGGCCCCGGATGTGTGGGGATCTCTGGGGAGATCTGGCGGGCTGCCGTTGGCTGTACTCCACGTCTTCTAGGGGGCTGCTCACCCCAGTCTGCTGCTCCTGGGAAGCCAGTGGCCTCACCTGTTGGGTGCGCTCCTGGAAGGCTCGAGAGATGAGCTGCCTTTGCTCTCTGCTCCTATTGGTCAGTACATCCACGATGGCACTGTGGTCCACACCTGAACAGAGATGAGGGCTGGGCTATCAGCTGGGCAGAAGCCAACAGAGTCTATACAGGGCAGGGATCCCCTTCCTCCCAGACTCGAAGCCTCCAGAGGAGGAGAGAAGGCGATCCAGGAAAGGGCTGTGAACAGCAGGGGTTGCAACACCTCCACTTCCATTTGGCCTCAAAAGAAGATGCAGGGCTGCCTGGGGGTCTCAGCTGGAACTCTTGATTTCAGCTCAGGTCACAGTCTCAGAGTCATGGGCTCTGTGCTCAGCAGAAGTCTGCTTAAGATTCTCCCCCTCTGCCCCTCCCTTCATCGCTCCTGAGCGTGCTCTCTCTCTCTCTCAAAATGAAAAAAAAAAAAAAAAAATTAAAAAAGAAGACCCAAATAAGATGCCAAAATGGCATGTGAACCTGGCCCAAAATTAGGTGAAGTTGACCTGGTGTGGTGGGGGAGAAATGGCTTGGTGATCATAGACTTAGATTAGAACCCCAGCCCTGCCATTATGAGCTGTGTGACCTTGGGCCAGCCTCTTTGTCTCACCAAGCCTGTTTCCTCACCTGTAAAATGGAAATAAGACTTACCTCACAAGGGTGTCCTGAGAATGGGAATGACATACCTACCATGGTACTTGACACACAAGAATTAAGGCATTCCACAAACATTTACTGAACAACATCACTTCCTCCTTCCTTCTCGGTCTGCAGACTGGTTTCTAAAAGGTGGATCCCCAGGGGCAGAGGGAAAAGGGCTCACCTTGGCCTGCAATGGCCCTCAGCAGCCTTTGCACGTCTTTGTCCACGCTGAAGCTCAAGAAGGTCCTGAGGGTGCCCAGGGTTCCCCAAGCTGCAGTCTGTAAGAGCATGAGGGGTGGGGGTAGGAGGGAACATCACATGTCTGCACACGCCTGCCCCAGTGCCTCAGCAGGGCCCTTGGCCTGCTCTCAGGGCCCGCTCTCCCTTTTCCCATCCCCTATTCTCTCACAGCCCTGGAGTTGATATAGTAACAATGATTCTGATGATCACAGTCCCTACCTTGTTGGCCAGGCCCAGGTGGCTGAGGATCTCCTGGGTCAGGGATGGTCTTGTCTTCCCGCTGGTTACAGACATGGTATGACTGGCTGTCCCAGGGAGGGAAACAGGAGCGAACTGTGGAGAATTTCCTGGCCCTTTGGGCCTCTTTATGACCCCCAGACCCCTGAGGCCTATGTCCCATGCTGTTCCTTTCCCATGTTGCAGAAAGAAAATAAACATCGACCAGCTTGGCAGGTTTGGGAGCCCAAATGGAGGGGTAAATGGAAGTCCCCATCTTCCCTATCTCTCACCCCTCCTTCAGGAAGCAAGGATTGATCAGGAATGCTGCTAGAATAAGCACCAAACAAACCCTCCCTGACTCCAGGGTGGGTCCCAAGTCTTCCAAACTTTGATCTCAGGGGGATGACCCCCTTCTGAGATCCACGTCCCTTCCTTCTGGTGGTCTGGCTAGGGATTCCTGAGGCGGTGCAGGGGAGGTGAGGTGATGTGGCTGGATGAAGTGTGTGGGGTGGGAGATAGTAACTCCGAAAACACCCACCCCCCTTCAGCCCCGGCCTGGGAGTAAGTAAGCTCCTGTCCCCCTGCCCACCAGGCTGCCTACCTCTTGCCGGCCTTTCCCCCTCAGAGTCTCTGACAGTGACCTTCAGCTCAGCAGGTGGGACTCCGGGGCTGATGTACGTGTTCCTTTGGGTGCATGGGTGCCTAGACAAGGGAGCAAGCCCTCACCTTAGAAAAAGAAAACTCCTTTCTCCGTCTCCCAAGGGATCCACAAGCTTTCCCTCCTCCCTTCCCCCACGAGGGCCCAGGGCCAACGCTTACCCAGAGGTGCTGGGGGTGAGGTGGCCGCTGTCACAGCCTGGCAGCTGCGGGTGTGGGCACCAGCTTCTGCGTGGTCTGCTAGAGGAGAGGGGGCGTGTGCAGCCTGGGCTGGGCAGCCAGTCAGATGACCTCTCTAGCAGCCCCGCCCAGCTGTCATCTCCCGCCCCCGGCCCCTCCCAAATGTGGGAGAGGACAAGGCCCTACCTGGTTCCACAGGCAAACCCCTCCCTACCAAGCATCTTTCCTCCCCGGAGCGGGGCCTCAGCCCCTGGAGAGAATTCTCCTAAGCCATTGGGCGCTCAGTGGGACACAAGGGGCTTTGTGCGTCGCTTTCCCCGTGGGGCCAGGTGGGACCACAGAAGCCCAGTCTTTGAGTCCAGCTTCTGACCTGGCTCTGCCTCTGGCCCCAGCTCCCTGGGGGGACAGGTCAGACAGGCTCCAGGCTGATTTAGAGGCTGATAGAGAAAAACCTGTTGGGGCACATACCAGCGGGACACCCCAGCCTGCACCCCCCAGAGGGGGTCTTAACCCCCAAACTCCCTATTACCTTATTAGAGCCAGCCAGCCTGGGTGGGAAGGGCAGGGGGACTGTTTGGATCTGTGGGGAAGAAAGAGAGCAGGTATTTGAGAGTGGGAGCAGATCAGCAGAGTCACGAGAGAAAAATGCAAAGGGTGTTCCCTGTGGACAGAAGCATCATGGTCCCAAAAGGCGACAGGGAGATGGAAGAGGCTCCCTGGGTTCCTGTGTCTTAGATTCCTTCTGGTGCCTTTTGGCTGCAATGCAACCGCAGCAGCTAAGCTTGGGGCTGTCAGTGCACAGAGTAGCCGCTGAACGGCCCTGGGGAGCCCAGGGAGCCCCTGAGCAGGCAGTCACTTGATCCCCATAGCCAGCTCCCTGGGACCTAGAAGCTGTCTCCTTCCTGCTTCCCTAGAGAGGTTGGGTGGGGACTGGGCACAGAAGCTGGAGGGCTGTTCTCACTCCTCTGTCCCTCTCCCCACCAAGGAAGGCCCTTGTTGGTTCTCTTACATCCCTGAGGAGGGATCTGCCTCTCTTCCACAGAGCAGACCAGACCTCAGAATGCATGAAGGGAAATTTCCTGGGTGGCAGTCACTGCTTCTCACTTTGTGTCCTGTTAAAGTGGAAAACATCCACCAATTTTTGCCATGAGAATGTGGGTTCAAGGCCCAGCTCTGCAGCTTTTTCTGTTCTGTAATCCCAGCTAGTCATTTCAGGTCTCTGTGTCTATTTCTTTACCGGAGAAAAAATGGGACAGTTGGAAGAGGCTGAAGTGTGTGGAGAGGGCATCCTGGGCACCTGAGAACAGCCTTCCTGGGAGGATTGAATTATGTAATATATGTGACTGCATTTGGCAGAGAAAAATGCCTTTGAAAATAAGTCTGCTAGATTTAATAAATAAAAATACAGGACACCCAGTTAAATTAGAATTTCAGGTAAACAACAAATAATTTGTTGGTATTAAGTATGACCCAACTTTTTCATGGGATATACTTAGGATAGCAATCATTTGTTGTTTATCTGAAACTGTGATTTAACTGAGCATCCTGTAATTTACCTGGCAACTTGGAAGATGGGACTCAGTTTCAGCATGGTGATTAAAAGCAAAGGTTCTGGAGCCAGACTTCTTGAACTCAGAATTCCGGTCTGCTATGTGACCTTAGCAATTATCTCAACTTTTCTTTCTTCTTTTAAAAACTTTTAAATATATTTTATATATTATTTTATATTTTATTTATCGATCAGACAGAGAGAGAGAGAGAGAACAAGCAGGGGGAGCAGCAGAGGGCAAAGCTGACTCCCCACGGAGTAGGAAGAGTCTGATGCGGGGCTCAATCCCAGGACCCTGGGACCATGACCTGAGCCAAAGGCAGATACTTAACCGATTGAGCTACCCAGTTATCCCTACCTCAACCTTTCTGTGCTCAATTTCCTCATCTTCAAAGCAGAGGTAATAATAGTGTTTATATTATAAGCTATTGTGAGAATTAAATAAATTAATACATGTAGAGCACTTTATTTATTTATTTATTTATTTTTAAAAGATTTTATTTATTTCTTTGACAGAGAGAGATCACAAGCAGGCAAAGAGGCAGGCAGAGAGAGAGGAGGAAGCAGTCTCCCCGCTGAGCAGAGAGCCCGATGTGGGGCTCGATCCCAGGACCCCGGGATCATGACCTGAGCCAAAGGCAGAGGCTTTAACCCACTGAGCCACCCAGGCGCCCCTATTTTTTTTATTTTTAAAAAGATTTTTATTTATTTATTTGACAGAGAGAGACACAGCGATAGAAGGAACACAAGCAGAGGGAGTGGGAGAGAGAAAGGTAGGCTCCCCTCTGAGCGAGGAGTCCTATGTGGGGCTGGAACCCAGGACCCAGGATCCAGAATCATGACCTGAGCCAAAAGCAGATGGTTAACCAACTGAGCCACCCAGGCAACAATTTAAAAAAGAGCTCTGCACAGACTAGCAAGTCCACATTGCAAAATGTTAACTTATATGTAACAATAAATATTGATATAATGTTATTTTATAATGATAACTGTTACTGTTAACTTGTCTCCCTGTGGAGTCCAGTCTTGGCTCTGTTCTGCAACTTCTATCTTGCCAATCTTCAATCTGGCCACAGGAGGGCATTAGAAGCCACCGAGAGTCGAGAGCCCCCTAGTGGCCACTTGAGGTCTCGAAGGCTTTGGCTCCACCCACAGATGTCCCCGGGCTCTTTTGGCGCACTTGTTAGAAAGTGCAGTCTCCGGAGGACGTCAGGTCCTAGGTGGAGTTGGCGGGCAGGCATGGTCAGCAGAAGAGCCCCAAGGAGACACCTACTCAAGGGCCCCCCACCCCACCCCCGAGACCTCAAGACACTTGCAGGAGACTTCCTAGGCTGGGTTACGCCAATAGTTTGTCTTCGTAGCCCCAGTCCCATGCCTTTGGCCTTCTCTGCCCTTCAGAGTCCATTCTGGGCACACGTTCCAAGTAGGTTTAGAGGGAAATGAAGGGAGAGAGAGAGGGCTCTTATTTTCTCAGTCCGAACTTCTGTGAGGGATTCCTGGCAGATCAGCAGGGCGGAATCCCGAGTTTGAAGGCAGCAGGCTGAACCGCAACCACACGGCAGAAGAGTAATCCTTGTGGTCCAGGAGCGTGAGGAGGGAGAATGTAAGATGCGTTTACAGCTGCTTCACTGAAACTTGGTGGAATCTCACTCCTTTTGTCCTGGCGTTTTGTTTTGCTTAACTCCAGGGCCAGATTGAGGTTGTTTTCCAATTTACTAATCACTTTTCACCCCCGTGCTCTAAATTTTAGAATTTCAGAGTAGGAGGGGTTCTTGGAGATGACTGGTCTGCCACCCTCTTATTACTGACTCAGGAAGCGGAGTGAACCAGATCCAGGTCTCCTAACTTCTCCTGTGCTTTCTTCATTACTTGGATGAGGGCATAGCTGATTTGGGGTCTGTCTTAGTGAAGGATATAGGGACAGGCAGTAAAAATTACAGCCTCAGCTGTTGACTCATGAATAAAGTTTCAACTCCAACTCCATATTGCTCTTCTGCAAAATCTCTCACTGCATGCTTTCTGAATGCATAGAAATTCCTCCTGGGTATTCCTCTTTTTATGAAACTGTTTCTCCCCAGAGCTCCTGACACCTGAGTTCCTCTGCTCACATAGTAGCCATGCTCTAGTCCTTTACCCAAACAGGCTTCTGCGTTGCACAAGCCACCCAGACTTTCCTCAGCTGGGGTCCATGTCTTTTGCTGTCCTAGAAGCCTGCCCAGATACTTAAATCCCAGCTTGAAGGCTGATGGTGTCCTCTGCCTCAGGCCACCTCAGCAGCCCTTACAGAGGAAGTGAGTCACAGCAAGGCAGGCAGCTTGGGGCACTGTGGGCGTGGCCATGCCTGCCCAGGGCACTGGGGGATGGGTCAGAAAGGTGGTGATCAAAATCTCCTGGTCCAGGGGCACCTGGGTGGCTCAGTGGGTTAAAGCCTCTGCCTTCGGCTTGGGTCATGACCCCAGGGTCTTGGGATCGAGCCCCGCATCAGGCTCTCTGCTTGGCGGGGAGCCTGCTTCCTCCTCTCTCTGCCTCTCTCTCTGCCTACTTGTAATCTCTGCCTGTCAAATAAATAAAATCTTAAAAAAAAAAAAAATCTCCTGGTCCAGCTGAGGTGGGGAGTGTATGTGGGGTGTGTGTGTGTGTGTGTGTGTGTGTGTGTGGCGCAGACCCGAGCTACCGTCCTAAGTATGTTGACAGAACTGGTAGCATCATTCTAATGCTGCCTAAAGGCACTTCCCTTTCTCCAGCCACCTTCTCTTTTGTCTCCTGGGGGAGGGGTACCCCCTCTTATCTTTATTTCTCAGGCCTTGACTATCCGACTTCTGTCCCCAAACTTCCCCTGCCCACTGCTATCTTAAAAGTAAGTTGAACAGTCTTCAGTCCTCTAAGGAATCATTTAAAAAGTCTTGTGGGGGGCACCTGGGTGGCTCAGTGGGTTAAGCCACTGCCTTCAGCTCAGGTCATGATCTCACGGTCCTGGGATGGAGCCCCTCATCGGGCTCTCTGCTCAGCGGGGAGCCTGCTTCTCCCTCTCTCTCTGCCTGCCTCTCTGCCTACTTGTGATCTCTGTCTGTCAAATGAATAAATAAAATCTTTAAAAAACCCAAAAAAGTCTTGTGGGCACCTTGGAGAAACTTGGCGTCTAGGAAAACTTCTTGGGAAACGGGCTCAGAAGCTAAAGGAAAATAACCAAACAGTACAGAGGCATGAGGAATTAGAGAGGGATCTGAAGGTTAGCTGGAGCTCTAAGCAGAGACACTGAACCCTTCTGGAAAAGGGTGTGTGGGTACGTAGCAGAGAGGAATCTGGGGAGGACTCTCAAGAAAGGTAGAGGGAACTTTGGATTGGAAGGCAGAAGAAGAGGGTTACAGAGAGGTAAAAAGATGTAAGCAGTGCTAATTAGGGAGGAATTCAGCCTGGGGCAAATGAAAACAGAGCTGGAGGGCTTGCAGGGAATTGTAAAATCAGGCAGGTCGGGCTAAAAAAGGTGGCTGGTCTGGGTGGAGATGGGCCAGGGGTTGGGCCAATAATTCTCATTTCTCCACTGGTAGGAATGAATGGTCTGAGGGTTCTGCTACAGAGAGCAAATGAACAAATAGCTTGGACATCAGTCGGCTTCTGCTTCTCTACCTCTCCAGAAAGAGCCTTAGGTGAGGGCCAAGCTCTCAACTGGCATAGTGGGGAGGTCGCTCTCCTTCCTGAGATCTATCAAAACACCTGAACTTGACCAGATAAACCATGAAAGAAGCTACTGTCTGAGATTCTGTGACAGGACAAAAATACCAACATTTCATCGAGGTAAAAAACGAAGTTACCCCTACGTGGAGTAAACTCCAGCTCTCTTTCTAAACAAACTTTCAAACACATTCTAGCCGCATTCTGTCCGTGCTAGGATTCCAGGTCGGTTTTCTAGGACAATGTTGCATCTTCCTGAAATGCCAGTTTTACAAAAGACATCTTAAAACTATGAATTAGAAGAGGGAAAAACAGTGTAGATGGCAAACTCAGATAAATTTTACAAAACAAAAGTTGGCAGTCGACTCTTTCAGAGAACTATGGCGGGTTAGATGTGCCACTGCGGGAAGGTTTTACATACTTGGGTGGAAACGAGAGTTTTTGTGTTGGGGATGGAGTGGGGGACCTCGCAGGGACCGCAGGCTCTGCGCAGGGAAGGGCAAGGGAATCATGAGGGTCCGCTGCCTGGGTCAGGCCGGGAGAGGAGCTTGGCCTGGGCGCACCGCACTCGGAAAGGTCTCCCCCAGGCTTCGCTCGCCCGAAGCCTGGGCGCCGTCCTCCCTCCGCCGCTCAGTGGGGCTAGAGGTGGGAAGTGTGGCAATCGGTCGGGCGGGGGGAACTGGGGGCCGCAGCAGGGCTGAAGTCGCTGACCGCAGTTGGGGGCAGGAGGGTCCGGCAGGCGCTCGGCCGCTCCTCGCCGGGCATCTCGAGTGTGGGTCCCCGAGGGCCGCGGAGAGCCCAGAGTGGCCGCGGGGCTGCCGCACTGTCTTCCCTCCTCGGGGTCTTCTCCAGGTGCCGAGATTACAGTGGGCGCGGCCGCGGGGCTGGCCAGCGAGGGCTCGGGTCCCAGAGCCGGGAAAGGGGCGGCGGCAGGGAGCGGGGGCTGGGCGCGGCCGCCCGGCGCAGAGGCCCGGGCCCCGCTGCCCTCCCTCCTCTCCCCTGCCGTCGCCCGGCCGCAGGCCCACGCCCAGCCTCCTGGTTCCTGGCCCGCTCGCGGCCTTGCTCTCCCGGGCTGGGCTCGGACGCGGCTCGGCTGGGCTCGGCGGGCGGAGGAGGAAGGAGGGAGGGAGCGGGCGGGCGGGCGGAAGGGGGAGGAGAGGAGCGAGCCTAGCCAGTCCGGAGGGGGGGGGGCCGGAGCTCCGCGGACGCCTGGAGAGACGGAGCAGCGGCTCCCGGCCCGGCCAGCTCCGCGACGCCGCCGCCGCCGAGTGAGTCGGGACCCCAGCTTGGGAGCCGCGGGCGCTGCGCGCAGGGGTGGGGCGGGGAGCGGCCGCGGAAAAGTTGGGAGAAGTGGGGGCGGCTCCTACGCGGCTCCGCGGAGAGGGCCCCGGTTGCGGAGCGAGCGGGGGGCGACAAGGGCAGAAGGAGCCGGACGCGGGCTCGGGGCGGCCGGGCGGGGGCGGCGGCCGCGGGCTCGGGGGCCTGTGCCCGGCGCTCTCATGGCGGCGGGCCTGGGGGAGGGCGGGCCGGAGCGCCTCGCGGGAGCGGCCGGGCCCCCAGTGCAGCCCGAGGGCAGGCTGGCCGGGCGCCTCGGCATTGTGGGGCGCGCCGCCCCAGCCCGGCGAGGCAAGCCCTGCTGGCAACAGGTAGGGGCCCGGGGCTGCTCGCAGAGGGCCCGAGCCACAGGCGCCCCCTTTGTTGGGGAGAGGAGCTTGGTGACCATTTGCGCGAGAGCCCCAGCCTGGCAGTGGGCCCGCGGCGTCGCTCCTGGCCTGCACGGGTCCCACGGCTGGAGTAGGAGGGTGGGGAGGGTCCTGCCGCTTTTTCTTCGGACCGGCCCACTGTGCCCACGCTGGGAGCGAGGTCAGAGCGTCCATGTGCTTAACGGGAAACAGGAAGGAGCGGCTCTGAGTGTCTGCTCCGGCCCCCCAAGGCTAAGGCTCCTATACCGTTATGGGGTGTGTGTGGCCGGGGCGAAGAGGGGGGAAGCTGCTGGTGAAACTGGTTTTCTGGGCCACAGCTTGTTAATTACCGGCCCGGAGGCTCTCTGGCAAGTAGGTTAATTGCAGGTGTGTGGCACTAATATTTGGCCTCAGCTTGGGGGTTTCTCTGTCTCCTGGAGCCAGGCTCCTGGCAGCACAACCTGGGCTTAGTTACCTGAGTTCCTAGACTCAGTACTCAGGGGTTTCTGAGGATCCCAAGGAATGAAGTGAGCCCCTCTTCACAGGGGAATGAATCTGGGAAGGCCTCCAACAGACAGTCACTCCCAAGTCTGTGTTGGAGGGGTCGCTGCCCAATACCAAAGTCCAGGTGACTGGGTCTAAATGTGGGGGGTGGACTGCACTTGTAATGGGGCTCCTAGAGATAAGGGCTTGTCATAGCCTTGTCTCTCTGGCCCTAATCATAAAGTGACCTGCACAGATTCTCTGTTCTAAGGGGAATTCCTTGTCTCCCTTGGTACCCCATAGCCCACTCCCTTCACTGGGGCCTCTGGCCAGCTTTCCCCCTGGAGGCAGGGCCTCCTCACCTCCCTGTCACTGGCCAGGAGCCTGCAGGCCTCCCGATACTTTACTGTGCTCTTCAGCACTGCCCCCGCTCTGCCTTTTTAACCTGCCGGCCTCTCCCTGCCCCTGGAGGCTCTAGTCACACTCAGTATTTGGGTGTGTTGGGGCCTCTAGTGGGGCAGCCCAGACATGCTAAATTTGGGGACCTACACGGCTGCCTGGAGCAATGACACACCTCCTGTTGGCTTCAACCGTGCTGCAGCCTTCTAGTTGCTTCTGTGCTGTTGCCAAAAGAAAGTTTTCAACAAGAAGACTACTCGGATCCTCCCCCTTTTTTTGTAGTCTCTCAGGCTTCAGTGGCAGCTGGAAGCCTGTGGGACCCTGTGTTTGTCCGTCTCTCCTCCTTTGCTGATCCTGGTTTCCTCAGTTATTTCTTCAATAAATAAGAGACCCGCAGGACTATTTTCGTGTTGAGTCTGTGAGATCCCTTCCTCACGGACTCAGACCTCTGCCCTCTCAGCATTCTGGGTTTACAAGCCCCCAGAGCCTTGTAAAGGGCTCTGCCCCCTTTACATCCCGCTCTGAGGGGTTGGGAGGGGTCAGTCAAGAGATGGAGCAGAGAGTGGGGGCTGGGCAGAGCCCTAGTCAAGTTCCTGGTAATCCAATGCCCATGAAATCCCTGCTCTCTTGGCCCCTGTCCAGCCTGTGCCTCAGAGAGTGGCGTCTGTGTCTCTGAGGCAGGTGTGTGTGTGAGAGAGGAGAGAGAGACACACACAAGACACATATACTCTGTTGTCTCTCCATGTGTGGGGTGAGTACATTCTGTGAGTGGGAAAATATCTGTAGGTGTGATTTCTCCATCAGAAAATCAAATACCTACCCTGAGGGCCGGCTCGCCAGAAAAGCAGGGTTGTCTTCCCTATGCCCAGTTAACATCTCCTCTTCTTGCCCCGGCCTTTTGTTTATGGGATCCCGTGCTTGGCTTGGTGCACTGGTGCCAAGAAGCCACCAGAGCTGCCTCAGGAGCAAACCTGTTGGTTCTGTGGGGCTGTGTAAGCGAGGCTGCTGGGAGCCCCTGTTGTCCTCCCTGCCCCTGCCCATGTTGAGTCAGAAGCCCTGACCATGCTGAATCGAGTGCCTCTCCCTGCTGGGCTAGGCCCTGGGGGTGGGGAACAGTGGGCAGGGATGGGGTAGCTTTGCTCTGCTAATGGAAGTACTGGGCAGCAAGGGAGGGCTGTGGTCACAGAAAGCCTGCAACCCAGGTATAAGAGAGCCCCCATTAATCTGCATTTCTGAGCTGCAGACACACCATGTTCTTTGGCTCTCCCTGCTTGGGATGGGAAGGATAGACAGGTGTCGTCTTGTCTTGGGGTTGAGATAATGGCCCTATCCTGGTGCTTGCCCTTGACCACTCTCTGACCCTTTTTCTGCTAACTTCCCCAGCTCCTCACCTTCTTTGTAGGTTTAGACTGGCAGAAGACAATCCTGGGCGCCAGAAGTCAGGGAGAGGGGCCCCACTCACACCCTCTGGGACCCCAGCCAGCCCTCTGAATCTTTAATCCTAAAAATGTCTCTGACAGAGAAGCTTCCTGCCAGTTTCCACTGACCAGGGTGGGGATGGGGCCCGACATCCAGGCCTGTCTGTATACTTTTGCTTTAGATCTCCGTGGAGGACAAGGTGGGCTCCAAGAGATGTGGAGCCCAGGGGACACATCAGGTATCTTTCCCCACCCCCAATCTAGCTAAGCTAGAAAGGTGGGAAGGACGAGCCAGAGGCAGGAGGCATGCTAGCACAGCGAGGCATTCTGTATTTGCCTTCTCTGCTAGACTTTCTCAGTCTTTTCTCTATGAAAGTGTGTTGTGCACTTGGTTGTGTGGGGAAAGTTCCACCGTGGAGAAGTATGTTTAATTTTGTTCAGTTCAAAAGGCTTCCATCTCTTTAACTAATTAAATATTTATTCTGGCTAAGGTAGAGGGGGAAGGGGCAGTGCCCTCAGGAACTGAGCCTAGAGTGTGTGTGTGTGTGAATGAGTGGTACTGGGGGAAGGTGGAGCTGAAGCTCCTTTATTGTCAGTGCTGACCTCTGACTTCATCTGAGAGCAGTGACCAGGAGTGGGGACAAGAGGGTAAAGTCCTTGAGCTGAAATACTGACCCGTGACAGGCTGAGAGGGATTTCTGAGAGGGATTTCGCAAGTGCTGTGGTGGGTGTGGGCGGAGCCATGGGAAGAGCGGGCCCAGGCCGAGGACCAGCCCAGCTCAGCTGGGATCTGATCAGCCTTCAGCCAGTGGCACCAACTGGTCTCCAGTTCCTGGTGGAGAACAGTCTCCCCACTCTCTTCCCTCCGGGTGGGAGGAGACCACCTTCTGCATCAGCTTTTAGTTCCATGCCAGCCTGAATACCAGCACCTCTCTTCTCTCCTGAGAGGATGAGGGCTAGGTGGCCCAGAAACTTCTGCCCTTGTCATCCCACTGGCGTTCTGAGTCCCAGGACTGCCAGGCATTCTGTTGGTATTGGCATCACTGACTCCATAGGACCATCTTGCTGCTGCTTTCAGCTCCCAGCAACTGCTCTCCCCCTCAGGAGCATCGGACAGTGCCTTTAGAGGGAACCTCAAAGGAGCTCTGTACCCTCCCTCATTCCAGTATCCAAGTGGCCAGGGGTTGGTCACTGCCTCCCAGTGGACCCTGGGGAGGAGGGGGGAGATGGGAAGTAACAGCTTTTCCCTGAGCTGAGAGTCCTTGGGATGGGTGTTCCCCTGCAGACTAGTTACTATTTTATGGATGAGCCTTAATAAATAGCTCTTACTTCCACCAGATGTCTTGGTCTTCTGCTTCCATCGTCTGTCCATGAATCCCTAATCCTTTTTTTTAAGATTTTATTTTTTTGACAGAGACAGACACGGCAAGAGAGGGAACACAAGCAGGAGGAGTGGGAGAGGGAGAACAGGCTTCCTGCTGAGCAGGGAGCCCCATGCAGGGCTCAGTCCCAGGACCTTGGGATCATGACGTGAGCCGAAGGCAGATGCTTAATGACTGAGCCACCGAGGCGCCGCCCCCCATCCCTAATTCTTTACAGCCTTGCCTTCACTTTGTTTTTGAAAAGATGCTTCAGATAGTTCTTCTACCTTATGTGCAGGAATTGGATGGCTTGGCATGGGGTGTTAATCTCAGGTGGAATAGTTTGATGTTCACTGATTGTCCTGGAGCTCAGCATCTTTTAGGGACATAATTTTGCTTTACTCTGGCCTCTTAATTTTCCCCAGGGACCTGCTGGCCCAGAAGGGTTGTAGGGAAGGAGGAGGTAGGGTTTGCTTTAGCCCTGCAATCTGTTTTTGGGCAAGGCTTGGCATGGAGGCTTCTAACTGTGGGTTGGCTTGAGGGATAGAGGGGTAGTTGGAGCGTGGGGGCAGGGGAGGAGAAGGTGCCTCTGGTTTTACTCAGATTGTTAAAACTTCCAGGGCCAGATCCTGCCTGTCTTCCCTGTTGGGGTAGCAAAGTGATGGGGAGACCCCAAGGTTTTTAGTTCTAGAGAACTGGGACTCCTGGGGGTCATCAGCAGCATCTTCAGTTGCAGTAAATGGTAAATGTTAGAACTGGAAAGCCACCATATTACAGACAAGGAAACCTATTTGCCCAACACCATGTGGCTGGGACCAGACTCCAGGGCTTGAGTCTGTCATCTTTCTCTTCCCCCATAGCTGCCCCCCTGTGATGCCCTCTGACTTCCCCCCTCCTCACTTAGGATGCTCCAGACCTTGTATGACTACTTCTGGTGGGAACGGCTGTGGCTGCCTGTGAACTTAACTTGGGCTGATCTAGAAGACCGGGATGGACGTGTCTACGCCAAAGCCTCAGACCTCTACATCACACTACCCCTGGCCTTGCTCTTCCTCATCGTTCGATACTACTTTGAGCTGTGAGCATACCAACCTTCCCCCATGCCTGCCTTGGCTGCCAGCCACAGTTTCTCACACTTCAAGTTTGTCTCTTGCTGTTTAATTGGTCCCAGACCCTGCTGTTCTGGCCACCCATATCCCTGCCTACTGTGTGCCCCCCACTGAACGCAGCATTGTCTTCCTGAGGGCTCAGCACCCCCAGGCCCTTTCCTTCAATGGTTATTTGTTCTCCCTCTCCACTCCGCCTGGTCACTCGTGAACACAGGGAGCTTTGTCAGCTTTGGGCAGCTGAAGGAGGCCCAAGAGGGAGTTGCCGGGAAACTGAGGCCCAGGATAAAGTTGCCTGAGCTTGCAGCCCTTTCCCCTCCCAGCTTAGGGGCTACCAAGAAACTGAGGTGTGTTAAAGGTGACAGACCCTTTTCACTGCTCTCCCTTCCTCAGTTATGTGGCTACACCACTGGCCGCCCTCCTGAACGTAAAGGAGAAAACTCGGCTGCGGGCACCAGCCAACCCCACCTTGGAGCACTTCTATCTAACCAGTGGCAAGCAGCCCAAACAGGTGTGAGCCGCAGGCCCTGCTCTGGGAGTTGCTGGGTGCTGCTGGGGGAGGGCGCAGGTTGCAACGCCATGTGGGCAGGCGACAAGAGGAGAGGGCAGTGGTACTGATCCAGGTTCTTGCTGGGAGGCGGTGGCGGGAGGATGGGGGTGCTGTCAAGTTCCACAGTTGAACATACTGGGCTTCTTCACGACACCCAGGCGGAGGTAGAGCTCCTGTCTCGGCAGAGTGGGCTCTCTGGCCGCCAGGTAGAGCGCTGGTTCCGCCGCCGCCGAAACCAGGACCGGCCCAGTCTCCTCAAGAAGTTCCGAGAAGCCAGGTAGGGGAGGTTGGGGCAGGAGAAGCTGGGTGGCAGAGGAAGGTCTGATGTCCTGCTTGGAGAGGTGGGCCACAGCTGTGTGCAGGGAGAGGTTGTGCCCTGGTGAGGAGGTGAATTTGGATATTAATGATACTCTTGAGAGGGAGATCTCTGAGCACTTGGGAGTGGTTGGAGGGCTGTGCCACTCTCCCAGCCACTCTCCTCATCCTTTCCGCTTCCTCTTCCAGCTGGAGATTCACCTTTTACCTGATTGCGTTCATTGCTGGCATGGCCGTCATCGTGGATGTGAGTGCGGGATTCCTGGGAGGTGGGAGTAGGTTTTCTGTCACGGTGGTGTGAAGCCATAGAGTGTGGGCCCCTCCTCTTTTAACCTCTCACCGTCTCTCTGCAGAAACCCTGGTTCTATGATATGAAGAAGGTTTGGGAGGGATATCCCATACAGGTATGAGATGGGGTCCTGACTTCTTATCTGGGGTGATTAAGAGAATCAAGGTAGGACGGGACTAGGACATGTACACCTGTGTGAAAAGATCATCTCTGGGACACATGGCAGAAGGCACTGCAGTCGTGGTGCTAAACAAGGGCTAGAAGGGCTGGGTTGGACAGGTGAGACCCTCGGGTCCTGTTGTTCAGGGTCCCTCACCTGTTTCTCTCCTCTCTCCCAGAGCACCATCCCTTCCCAGTATTGGTACTACATGATTGAACTTTCTTTTTACTGGTCTCTGCTCTTCAGCATTGCCTCTGATGTCAAGCGAAAGGTAGGTCAAGGAGCTGTGCCCCTAAGCCTATGAGCCAAAACAAAGCCCCGGGATAGAGAGCCTTTCTCTTTGATTTCTGGTATTTGGATGGAACTGTGGGTTAAGGGGAACTAGGTGGAAGGGGAAAGAAGTAGGATTAGAGTGGGGGCTGGGGAACACAAAAAAGTCCCCTGGAGCCTGCATCTTCTTTGCAGGATTTCAAGGAACAGATCATCCACCACGTGGCAACCATCATTCTCATCAGCTTCTCCTGGTTTGCCAATTACATCCGAGCAGGGACTTTGATCATGGCTCTGCATGACTCTTCCGACTACCTTCTAGAGGTCAGGCTCGTTGGGCATTTCTTCAAACCTAAGAGACTCCGGTGCAGGTTCTCCTGTCCCTCTCCCTTTTTTGGGGGTGGTGGTGGTGTGGGGGGTGCTGACCTTCCTGGGACCAAGGTGGTGGGGGCACAGAGCCAGTGTATATATAAATGTATATGGGAGAGTCAGGAGCCTGTGATGATGGATGGGGGCTATCTGTACAGTCAGCCAAGATGTTTAACTATGCGGGATGGAAAAACACCTGCAACAACATCTTCATCGTCTTCGCCATCGTCTTCATCATTACCCGACTGGTCATCCTGCCCTTCTGGTGAGTAGGCCAGTCTATACTCCTGTCCTCAAGGAATCAGGAGTCTTGCCTCTCCCCTTATCTGTTCTCATCCCCCCTGCCTCCTCCGCCTCCTCTGTGTTTCCAGTTCTGCCCCTCCTTTCCTGATGCAGGATCTTGCACTGCACGGTGGTCTACCCCTTGGAGCTCTATCCTGCCTTCTTCGGCTACTACTTCTTCAATTCCATGATGGGAGTGCTACAGCTGCTGCATATCTTCTGGGCCTACCTCATTCTGCGCATGGCCCACAAGTTCATAACTGGAAAGGTGACTGCTCTGTAGGCCCTACACCCTTCAACTCTAGAAACAGCCCAGACTCCCTCCCATATGAGCAGGCATCCTGCTAAGAAACTACTGTGGGGCCCTGGGTACAGCAAGACAAGTCTGCTGAGAGAGGCATTCCTTAAGCATTTGAGGACAGCATGTAACCCTTCTTTTCCCTTTCCACAGCTGGTAGAGGATGAACGCAGTGACCGGGAAGAAACGGAGAGCTCAGAGGGGGAGGAGGCTGTAGCCGGGGGAGGAGCAAAGAGCCGGCCCCTAGCCAACGGCCACCCTATCCTCAGTAACAACCATCGTAAGAATGACTGAACCATTGTCCCTGCTGCCCCTCAGATTAACGCATAAAGCCAAGGAACTAGCCTGTCCTCCCCAGAGGACCACTTAAGCCCTGGAGAGAAAGCAAACAAGGAGAGAGTTCTTCTATATCCCAACCACCTGCTTCTTTGTCACCCAGTTGCCTTTAACCAAACTCTAACCAGCCTATCCCCAGGTAGAGGGGAGGTTGGTATATCCTTTGTTAGAGGGGGGATGGACTTATTTTCCCTCTGTTATTCTAAGTTGTCCTTTCTATTGCTTTGGAGGCCTGCCTCAGCTCTGGGGGTGGCAATTACAACTCACATTCCTTATTCTTCAGAATTTGGCCCTAGCTGTTTGCCTGAGACTCCCTGACCTCCAGAGCCAGGGTCGTGCCTTATTATCCCATCTGTGGGCCTCATTCTGCCAAAGACGGACCAAGGCTCACCCTTCTAGGCTCCCTAACTTGGGCCAGAAACCAAAGCTGAGCTTTAACTTTTTCCCCTCCTGAGACACAAATGAATTGAGTGTAGGAGGGTACATATGACCCCTACCTCTGCCAAAAAGGGGGGGGCACATACTGGGACTGCTCAGGTGGTCTGCGTGTTATTTCTCTGCCAGCTCTCTGTCATCACAGGTCCAGGATCTTAACTGCCTCCTTCCTCTGGCCTCATGCCCTAGGCTAGCTGGTTTGGAATAGAATGGCAACTAGTTCTAATTTTTATTTATTAAACATTCGGTGTTTTGGTTTAAAGCCAGAATTACAGCTAGCACCTGGCATTTCAGCAGAGGGACCACTTCAGACCAAACTGTACTGTTAATGGTTTTTTTTTTTTAATTAAAATATATTAAAGATTAAGTAAAACATGGCAATAAGTGTCTGAGACTAATAGGAACTGAGAAGGGAGATCAACTAAATAAACTAAGGTAGCCTTCCTCATGGTTATGTAACGTTTTCTTTTTTAAAACTTCACATGGCAATTAAGAAAAAGCAAAGGTAGAGAAGGTGTGAGATTAATGACAGCTGCCCCTTGGGAAAGATGAGGGGTGGAAACAGCTCTGTCCCTGGAAGACCCAGAACTGGGAGAATGGGGGCTGAGGAAGATGAATCAAATCACAATCTTTGTTTTAACATCCTGTTAAAAAGACGTTCAAGAAATCATACAAATCAAGGATAGTAGATACGCAGCCCTCATTCCAGGAATACAGTCTGTCAGAAGCATGAACACTTGAACAAACATAGGCTGGGAGGGAGGGGTCACAGGAGGACGGAGGGATATCAGGCCCAGGTCGGCATGACAACCTCTCCCTGCCTCCAGTGCTTTAGGAGGTGGGAGGAGGGACCCTGCCTGCTAGCACCACATGGGAAGGGATCTCCTGATCCAGAGTTCCCATTTCTATCTACTAGGAGCTGGGGGAAGAGCTAGACTGGAGATGTGGGGGTCAGAGTTGAACAGTCAGGAAGACCCAGTTCCTGAGGAAAGGACAGTTCAGGGAGGGTTCGGAAAGTTCAGAAGAAGGCTATCCTCTAAAGAAGACGCCCTCTGCATTCGATGGCTCCGCAGCAGCAGAGCAGCTCCTTGCCTTCCACGCTGCCCACCTCGTAGTTGTAGTCCCAAGTGAGCTCTGTCCCAGCCCGGATCCTCCTGGACAGGAAGACAGGGATGGGGTTGGTGAAGGCAGCATGCCACTAGGTGTGAGCAGAGCTAGGGCAAAAGGTGGGGTCCTTCCCCCTCCTTAACCCTGGCTGGTGCTCTTACCCAACTTTCCTCCTCTCCCTGACCCCCTCTTACTTGCTGGCAAAGAAGGCCACCCAAGGGAAGCGAAGATCGTGAGTGTCCACGAAGACATTCTGGACAAACAGGTTGGGGCTGCAGCTATGCTGTGGGTTTAAGGACAGGACCCATAAGAACAGAGAAAACAGAACCCAGCTTTGCGGGGGTGAGTGTAAGTTGGACAAAAAACAATGCCCTTTGATCCTCCCCATCATAGAGAAGTTCTCAAAGAAAGCTACGCCTTTAAGATCCTAGAGATCAAGAATTTCTAACAAGTAAAGGTAGGTTTACATAGTTGTGTTAAAAGAACTAGGAATTTGAGAACAGTGGGATAACCCAGCATTTAGAGTGGAGGGAGAGGGGTCTCACATTGAGGTAGCGGCCGAGGTTGCCTTCTAGCTTGGCATCAATGATGTAGCAAGACTCTTCCCCATCATAGAACTGGCGTGTGTTCTTACGAACAGGTGCACTCTCCCCCTTTTCCACAGATGCCATGTTGGTGGACTTAATGGCAATCCCATGAGTGGACTTCAGAGCAAAGCCTCTGGTTGATTTTACTGCCACCTGGCGCTTTGTCGGACCTGGACAGGAAGGGGGTAAAGGGTTAGGCCCCATCCCATGTCACGACTGGATCCTCTACCTCCATTTCCATCCCACTCATTGCACTGCAGGAATACTGATTAGCCGTGACCCTGAAAGCAAAGATTCTAATTGGCAGTTTTTTCAAGCAGGATTAGATCTGCTAGGTAAAGGAGCTGAGGCAAAAGAGTGGGGAAGTGGAAAGGAGAGAGAAGGGGATGTGCTGAACATTAGCAGTTGAGTTGGGAATCAGAGAACCTTCCCAGACATATATCGACTCTTAAGATCTCAATGTTTTCCAACTTCTTTAGCTTCCCTAAAAAAGCCCCTATCCCAGCTTTCCTACCGTTCCTTCCTACTACCCCCAACATTCTTCCAGACTACCAGACATGTTCTTCTTGTCCTCAAAGTCATCCGCTTCAGAGCCAGAGGAGATGGTCTGGATATCATCGCTATCCATTGCTGTGGCTGAAGTCTGACCAGTGGTGGGCTTCCGGCTGGTCCCACTTTCCCCCTCACTTTCTGTGCTGCTAGACAATGTTAGGACATCCTGGGAAACACAAAGGTGAGAAGAAAGAAGAATAAATGGAGAGGACCCATTCAAGTTCTTATTCTTTCTACAGTTAGGTACGAAGAAACTAAGACTACAGCAAGAGAAAGATGAGACGCTGGCTGAAGGAAAAGGAAGCAAGAAGTCACAGCCAAAGAAGCAAGGGATATATTGGTAATTATCAGTAAGGCCCTGAAGAGGTGAGGTACAGCTTGAGGGAGAAGGCCACTTACATCAGCATTCGACTGAGCAGAGGCCATGAGTCGTCGGCTCTGATGCATACTAGTCTTACTAGGTGGGCGGCGAAGTCCTTCAAGCTTCATGGGAGAAGGATTGTAACCATAATTTCGAGAGCTTTCAGTAACTCTAATGGAAGAGGAAGGAATGAGAGGGAGTCAGATGATGGTGTCTTTTATAGGCTTGAAACAAGGCAGATCTGGAAACAGGTCAGAAAGGCTCTTACATTGACATCTTGTTTCGGTCATCAGGCTCCTGGAAGAGAGCAAGTGAAAAGTTAAAAAGTGTTTTCAGTGGTCCTGGGTAACAAATCCAATAATCAGACTTGATCCCAAAGACCTCAGCTAGTGAGAAAGAAGTATGCTAGCTACAGACTGCTCTGCAGCTTGACAGTAACAGTGATACTCTCATCACAACACCTGAAAGGGGGTTTCCAACACTTTCCAATGACAGACGTAAGATGCTCAAGGCAAATACTGTGGGCAGAATCTTACAAGGACAGGGACATAATTCACCACCCATAATGTGCTAAGTTTCAACATCAATAAAAATACATCTACAATCAACAATTTTTTCCCCTTCAAGGATTTATTTTTTGCGGGGGGGGGGCAGGATGGAGATAAGAGCGTGCAAGCAGAGGGAGAGAGGAAGAGACTCTCAAGCTGACTTGAGCCCAACATCGGGCGCAATCTCATGACCCTGAGATCACGCCCTGAGCCGAAATCAAGAGTTGGATGCCTAACTGAGCTACCGAGACCCCCTCGATTCTTGGTTTTTAAGTATAACAAAAGACAGCAATGCTGCAGATAACCTGAAATACAACACTTAATTTAAAAAAACTTATAAATCCTTTACTTTGGAATGAACCAGATACTTCTTTCCCCAGGTTGATTTTAAAATAATTTGGTTCTTTAAAGCACTAAGAATGTGCTGAGTGGTCGGGTGGCGGGGGGGGGGGTGGCGATAATCCAGTTTGCCACAGAAATATCCAGCCAGTAAAAAGAATGAAGAGAGTAAGCCACATTACATTACTACACCAGTTACACAAAAGCCACTGCTCTTGAGTCTCCTGCCACCACTTACCTCTTTCTTGGGCTGCTTGATGTCTCCCTCATCCTTGAAGCCCAGCCCTGAGGTGGAGGCCTTCTCAGCCTCCCCTTTGCCTCCTCCAGCCCGGCCTTCCCCACCTTCGCTAGTCTTGAAGGATGAACGGCTATCAGAGTCAGCAAAGCCACCTTCACTGACACTATTGCAGCTCAACCACGAGGCCACCTTGTTTTTGGGTGTCTCTTCAGAGGAAGGCGGATTGCAGCCACCTACAGGAATTGCTGGAGGGACAGGAATATGTGGGGGGCCGAGGTCTGGGGGGCGGGAGTCCTTGGAAGCAGTCTCAGAAAGTCCGTTCTCCTTTTGGCCCCGGGTCTGCCGCCGGGTAGCATAGCTGCGCCACACGGAGCTGGTGCTGAAGTCCTCATCTTTACAGAAGTTATCATCGGAGCTGTCATCATTGGACTCTTCGGGATCCTCTGTACCACTGTTGCCATCCTCCTGGTCTTTCAAGTCCACCCCACTGCTGTCAGAGGAACAGGGAGCATCACTCTCATAGCCTTCCTTGAAGTTCTCCACGCTCTCGATGTGGTCCAGATTGGCAAAGTACTCATCACCCATCTCCAGGCCCTCCTTGTCCGCAAAGTCATCTGTCAGGATCTTGCCTGGGAATGAAGAGAATTAAAGGCATATTCCATGGTTATGAGGATCTTTTAGAAAATATGGGGGTCCTTCCAGCAATACCCAGCCACCGACACACAGTCAAGACACCTCTATTATGGGCTCTCCCTTGTCACCTCAGTGTCTTAACTCTAGTTTTAAATCTTGCCCTTTCTGCCATCCTGTCTTCCTCTTCACTTGGTTTACCAAAAGGGTGTCTGCAGCTATGCTAAAAGCCTCTGGGTGGAGAGACGTGGGATGAAATGACACACCAGGCCCTGCTCCCATGTCCCTTGTCTAAAAAATCCTCATGTCCAATTGGGAAGGGTTTGTGCTATGGCGAGTGCCGTGCAATGTGTAAGCCTGATGATTCACAGACCTGTACCCCTGGGGCAAATAATACATTATATGTTAATAAAAAAAAAATCCTCATGTCCACTTTCATCCCTTTTCCTTCTTGTCCTTATAAAGCTCTTTGTCCCTTCCTAGTCCACCCAGACAGGCACATCACTTGTCCTGTTCTTTACATAAGAAAATCCTGGCCTCCTCTTACTCCCAAGTTCACATGTCAAGCATTTTATTCTTCTGTTTAGCTTCTCTCTGATTCAATTCCCTACCATGTCCTAACCCCAGAGGCCACTCTTTCATTTCATCACCCACCTGCATAAATACAGACAAAGGAGCCTTTGGCAATGTCATCCAAGCAGCGGATACCCCAGCCCTTGTTCTGTGTCTTGAACAGCTGTAGCCGAACCTGGAGTCCGTGCTGCACCAGCCGGTTTGTGCACATGTTTGGGTCACATTTGCAGCGTTTGTTACACTCATAGACTCTGGGAGGAGGGACAATAAACTCAATCATAACATGATTACTAGATCCGTTCTGCCCACAGAACTGTAACAATTCTTTTTTTTTTTTTTTAAGATTTTTATTTATTTATTTGACAGATCACAGGTAGGCAGAGAGGCAGGCAGAGAGAGAGAGAGAGAGAGAGAGAGGAGGAAGCAGGCTCCCCACTGAGCAGAGAGCCCGATGCGGGGCTCGATCCCAGGATCCTGGGATCATGACCCGAGCCGAAGGCAGAGGCTTTAAGCCACTGAGCCACCCAGGTGCCCCAGAACTGTAACAATTCTTAAGGTATCATCATTTAGTAGGTAGTGATCTAAGCGAGTCAATTTACTGAACTGTCCATGCTCTTTGATTCATTTGGAAATAGAGCCCAGGGAAATAACTCAGAAGGGGGAAAAGTGATTCATGGAGGAATTTATCACACTAGTTAACAGTGAATAGCAGAATGCCGAACACCTGGAGGAAAGCGAGCAGACTGATGTGAATAAAGATTAAGAGCCGTTAGAATAAGTAGACAGACTACATCAATTTATAGAAAGAGATATATAAAATAAAGATGTATGGGACAGGCAGAAGCCAATATCATAGATATGGAAAGAGGAGGAATTGGAACAAAAGTTCTGGTATAGAGGACTTTCATTCTTTCACTCTGTGAACATTTACTAACCACCCAGGGCTGTTCTACATACTGGAACTCATAACCTTTCCTCTCAGGGAGCTCAAAAATCTATTAAGTTTAAGGACCTGCACAGATTAAGTATTTAAAAAATAAACTACCAAAGTTAGAGAGATCTAGCAAATAGTTTTATGGAGAAAACTGTCATCTTCTCAGGCATCAATATTTCTGCTCCATCTACTTTGTTCAGCGTTGGGATTTCACTTCGTTTCCTGACACAGAGATCTGGGAGACGTCTACTTTTGGAAAGAGGACACCAGTACAATTAGAGAGTTGATGACATTGGTCCTATCCTTTTGGACAAAGATGATAAAAACAGCTCCTACCTGCTGAACATATACTTTGTGTTTGGCATTATGCCAATATGCTTCATATACGTTCTCTATTCTATCCTCAGAGCAGCCCTACAAAGATTTTTTTTTTTAACCTCAAAAAAAATGGAAACTGGGGTGCCCACCTGGCTAAGTGGGTAGAGCATGCGACTCAGGCACAGAGGTCCTGAGTTGGAGCCCTACACTGATTGTAGAGATTCCTCAAAAATAAAACAATGAAAGCATAATATACACAGAGGAAAGAACATATACATGTCTATAGCTTAATGAATTTTCACAAACTGAACACACCATGTAACCAGCACCATCTCAAGAAGCAACTTCGTTAGGTCCCCTAAAGCCTCAGTGGGGATGGGGGCGGGGTGTCTGTTCAATTCTCCTGTTTACAGCTAATAATACAAGATCAGCTTAGAATGGATGAAGTCAGAATTTGAACTTAGGTCTAATCACCACCATAGGAACCTTTCACAGTAGGTATACTGTATCACTCATTCATTCAACAATGCTTCCTATGTGCCAGGTACTGGGTCAGTTAGCTGCTGGTCATACCAAGGTGAGCAAGACAGGTTCCCATCCCCATGGAGCTTATGCACTAATGGAAAAGCAAAAACAAAAGCAAGAACAAAAGCAAGTCAACATATAAATTCAAGCTGCCCCAGATCCTATAAAAAACACAAAAGGACTGCTCAATGAGAGCATTAAGGGAGTGAAAATGACCTAGTTTTAGCGTGGTCAGGAAAGGTCTCTCTGAGGAGGTGAGATTAAAGCTGAGAGCTCAAGGTTAAAGAAGATAACCATGCAACGAACAGTGGATGGATGCCAAGCAGAGGGCACAGCATGTACGAAGGCCCCTGAGGTAGGCTGGCCAACACCGGGCAAGCCGGATTCAGTAACCGAAGAATATCAGCGTGGTTAGAACAGTTTTGGAGGGAGAGAGATAGGAAGGGGCCAGATAAGCACAGTGTCTTGTGGCCCAAGATTAAGAGTTAGAATGAAATCCAAAATGCAGTGGGAAGCTATTAGAGTTTTAGGCAAGGAAGTGACTTATTATTTGTGATTCTTTGAAAATATTTCTATCAAACATTTCAAACACGAAAAAGGACATAATGGACACTCATCTACTGCCCAGCATTAGCAAATCTGGACATTGTTACAAGACTCAAGTTTTATTATAATAAAAACATAAATGATACAGTGATGCAGCTGAAGCCAGTAACTGTCTTTCCCTTTGCTTAGCTTTCAATTTGCATTCAGCACAAATTCATCTCCTGAGTTCCCTGGCAGCCTTCATCTCTTGTTGGAAGATCCTCAGGCATACAGGTTTTCTACTAAGCCTGTTCTTCCAGAGCTTCTCTTGCAGCTGGATCTGCACTGCTCGTACACTGGCTGTCCCATCTGGTGTGTGGCTGTCAGCCTAGAAGTCCCCTTCACCCCACCACCTCCAGGGTTCTCCCTCAATCCTCTTTTGAGTTGGAGCTGCTATTTCCTGGATCAGAATGTCTTCCCCTCTCTTGACTTTTCCCCTTATGGCAAATAATTCCAGTTAACTTTTTTTTTTTTAAAGATTTTATTTACGTATTTGACAGAGAGAAGAGTATAAGCAGGGGGAGCGCCAGGGAGAGGGAGAAGCAGGCTCCCCGCTGAGCAGAGAGCCCAACATGGGGCTCCATCCCAGGACCCTGGGATCATGACCTGAGCCAAAGGCAGGTGCTTAACCGACTGAACCACCCAGGTGCCCCCTCCAATTAACTTTCTGGGAAGGAAACTAAATCGACAATTTTGAGGTGTTTCATGTCTAAAAAATGTCTTTAGTTTAACACTGAAAACTCATTGCCTGGGGTTTAGAACTCTGGGTTATAAATAATTTCCCCTCAGAATTCTGAATAGGGTCCTTAATTTCCATCTAACTTCCCATGTCATTTTGAGAAGGCCAAAGACATTGAGTCTTTGTATTTTTATGGTCTATTTCTCTTCTCTAGAAGCTTTTAGGATTTATAGTTTGTCTTCAGTGTTCTGCGGACACAATGATTTCATTTTATTATAATATTTCTTAGTGGTGATCTATTTTCATCTGTTATGCCAGGACATGACTGGCATTTTCCATTTGGAAACAGAACCTACTTCAATTATAGGAAAATTTCTGAATTATTTCATTGATGTTTTTCTCTTCTTCTGTTCTCTCTGCTAATTATGTATCTTGAGTAGCAGGTTTGTTTCCATGTTCATATATAACAATTTTACCAAGTTTTATATCCCCCTCTTTCATTGTCTGAGTCTTTGCCTGCCTTTTCCAATCTTATATGCTGGTTTCACCTCCTCTGCTCAGTCTCTGATTGGAGAACCCAGGGCTGACTGCTGGGGCCCCTTACGTTATCCAGTATCAATATTCTCTCTAGGTGAACTCATCCAGGCTTTAAATACTGCCTCTTACTTGTGTTCAGGGTTCCTAATTCCTTATGTCCAGCCCTTATACTTCTCTCCAGAAGTCTCACTGCCTTCTTGGTATTTCTCCTTGGAGTGCCTAGGAGGGACCTCAAACATAATATGGCCAGAGAAAAAGCTGAGTTTCTTCCAGAACTGCAACTCCTCCAGACCCCCATCTTAGTAAAAAGCACCAACACCCACTTCATTGCTAAAGTATACAATTTAGAGGACTTGTCCTTGATTCTGCTGCTTCCCTCCCACTCCAGTCCATCAATCAAGTTCTGCAGCTCTACCTCCAAATGAATCCCAACTCTACCCTCTTTCAGCTCTGCTTGCTGTGTGCATTCTAGAACAAGCCCCAGCAACCACCATCTCTTGCCTATATCCCTGTAATTCATCTCCTAAGTGGATTTCCCAGTTTTACTTTTGCTGCCCTAAGACCCAGTCTCCACAAAGCCATGGTAACCTTCAAAAAGTAGATGGCATCATTTGCCTGCTTGAAATTCTCTAACAGTTTCCTATCGCTCCATGATTTGGTTCTAATTTTTATTCTCATTTACGAAGTCCTATATAATCAGGTCCCTGCATGCTTCTCTCTGAACACATCTCCCTTGCCACCATAACTGCAGTCTGTTAAGATATACATACAGCTATACAAATGGAGAACACTTTTAACTGCAACTGCTAGATCCTATTCAATCATTAGAAGTCTTCATTTAAAAGAAAGCCCAAGGAAGAAACATGTGCTGGAAATTCAGTAAGATTTAAATGATAAAATACCTGGTTTCGGTTACTCTATTTTTGGTTCCAATTTTTAGAACTCTGTCTGTAAGGTGCTTCACTTTCCCCTACTTACCCTGTGGGCAGACACTCTTCTAGTCTCTTGTACTGGTAGCCAGAGTTAGGGTTGATCTGGCCGCCCGGGGTGCAGGCTGTGGCCTGGATAGTTAGTTGATGACAGGCACATTTGGACCTGAATTAAGACAGAAGGGTATGACGGCTAGAGCTGTGAGACTTTCTTTAGAGGTAGGAAGTACTACAAAAGAATAGGGAGAATAGTGCAATTTTTCTTCTGTCATACATGTAAATGAGAAGGGAAAAGACAGTAAGAACATGACAGAGCACAAGGAAGACAGAATGAAACCAACTGGCAACTGAAAGCACAATGGAGGGACACAAAGGAAAAAGGGGGAGAATCAGAGAAAAATAAACACAGGGCATGTGTACCCAGGGTCATGCAGTGGGGGCCATGTCAGACCCAAGCCTCTCTCACTGCTTCATGGAGGCCTTAAGGCAGGAGCTCCAGCTGAGGAAGGATGTAAATAGGAAACAAATGGAGAAAGAAGGTAAAGGAAAGACAAGGATAACAAAGTTGGAGGCAGCGCCAGCAATAACCCTACCAACTCACTTGTCACGGCACCCATCCTTGCAGTCACAACCGACCAGAAATTCTGGGCCCGTGTTAATGAAAACACCCTTGCCCGGGATTCGTTCCTTACTGTAGGCCACCTGGGGTGGGGGTGTTGTGTCAATCTCATTGACACAGGATAGGGGAACATCTTCCTTCCCGTAAGTGATGTCCAAAATATAGTAAAAAGGTTTATAGGGCTGAAACTTGCGGTCCACAAGAACATATGGATCCAAACAGAACATCTCCAGGAAGAGGAAGTCACAGCCAGTCTCAAAAAGATAGCGCTCGATCTCCTGCATTGTCCGAAGGCAGAGGCCACAGGGTGTCTTATAGATAACATGAAAGCCCATCTTGCGGTTAACTCGGCGGCGGGCTGTCATCCGCCGGAAGTCATAGAGTAGTGGGACCAGCAGAGGATTCTTGCCCCGGTACTGCGCACTTCTTATAGGTCTGACTCGGGACAGACAGGTGTAGCTGCACACATGAGGTAAGTAGAAGAGCTTCTCCATGGGGGCTCGGTAGGAGGGCTCTGCTGGGGCCCGCTCCAGCATGCCATGGAAGGCGGGAGGTGCTGGAGGTGCTGGGGGTGCTGCTGGGGCAGAGGCTGTTGAGCCTAACGGTGGTCTGCAAAAGACACGTGAGAGATCAGGTAAGAGGGCAACAGGACCCTTCTGCTGCAGAAGGCCCCTGCAGCTGGCTAGCTCATTCATCTTTCAAACAGCTGTGCCCGGGAAGCCACAGATGACACAAGCAAGTCACGTTTTCTCTTGCTTTACCAAAACTGGACACTAAAAGGCCTTGGTTACTCTTCACTGAATGAAAATATCTCCACCTCATCAGT
Source organism: Lontra canadensis (assembly GCF_010015895.1). NCBI lineage: Eukaryota > Metazoa > Chordata > Mammalia > Carnivora > Mustelidae > Lontra > Lontra canadensis. The sequence goes on along the minus strand of NW_022631136.1, from coordinate 1,148,160 downwards.
ATACCTTATTTTTTTTTTTTTAAGATTTTATTTATTTATCTGACACAGAGAGAGAGACAGAGAGAGGGGGAATACAAGCAAAGGGAGTGGGAGAGAGAGAAGCAGGCTTCCTGCTGAGCAGGGAGCCTGACGTGGGGCTCGATCCCAAGACCCTGGGATAATGACCTGAATTGAAGGAAGACACTCAACCGACGAAGGCACTCAGGCGCCACAACAGTATATCTTTTCCTAATTTTTTTTTTGCCTGTGAGTTACAGACATACAGTTCAGTTTACTACCAATATTTTCCCCCTTTTATGTGTCCTACAGACTGTGATTCAAGGAAAGAGGCAGGAGTAATCCTTTTCTACCGTACCAATTATGACACCATGTTCAATGAAAAGTTCTAAACAAATGACTTCTAGTGATTCCGTATTTCTAGGCACCTTTTTTTTTTTTTAAGATTTTATTTATTTATTTGACAGAAATCACAAGTAGGCAGAGAGGCAGGCAGAGAAAGAGAGAGGAAGAAGCAGCCTCTCTGCTGAGCAGAGAGTCCGATGTGGGGCTCGATCCCAGGACCCTGGGATCATGACCTGAGCCGAAGGCAGAGGCTTTAACCCACTGAGCCACCCAGGTGCCCCATAGGCACCTCATTTCTAATTCAATTATTTTCACACCCTGTTTGTTGGAAACTTCCCAAGTTAAAGCTTTCTTTTCAGAGCACCTGGGTGGCTCAGTGAGTATTAAATGTCTGACTTTATTTTGGCTCTGGTCATGATCTCAGCATCCTGAGATCAAGCCCCGTATCAGACTCTACACTGTGTGGAGTGTGCTTGAGATTCTCTCTGCCCTTCCCCACACTTATACGGGTGTACTCTCTCAAATAAATCAATCTTTTTTTTTTTTTTTTTTTAGATTTTATTCATTTATTTGACAGAGATCACAAGTAGGCAGAGAGGCAGGCAGAGAGAGAGAGAGGAGGAAGCAGGCTCCCTGTTGAGCAGTGAGCCTGATGCAGGACTTGATCCCAGGACCCTGAGATCATGACGTGAGCTGAAGGCAGAGGCTTAACCCACTGAGCCACCCAGGTGCCCTCAAATAAATCAATCTTAAAAAAAAAAGCAAAAACAAAAACCAAAAAACAAGAAAGCTTTCAAGTCCAACTCCTCACCATCATAGCCTTAACTAAGCACCTTGGAACCAAGAATGTCCCCAGTGAGTATTTAGTCCATGCTGCCACCTCCCCACAGAAAGCCTGGGAGTTTCTCACCTGTATGTCTGGTTGCTACCAGGTTTCCCAGCAGGGACATTTTCACTGAGTGCAGGAGATGTAGGGGAGGAATGACCAGAGCCCACAGATCCTGGCCGGAAGGATGTGCTCTTTTTGGCTACCTGCTTCCGAGATTGGGCAAGCTGACTTTCTAAGCTGCTAAGAGATTAAACATCATACAGTAAAGAATACAGAAAATGCAATGTGAAAGAAACTAGTAAATAAGAAAGAATATCACTCACTCATTGTCACCTGCCTGTGGGGACAGAGGGGGTGCAGGTGGGGCAGGTGGGACAGGAGGGACAGGGGGGGTAGGAGGGGCTGTAGGCTGCGGGGGCTCCATTGGCTTGAACTGTGTCCCAGTACTGGTCAGATCCTGGGTGTACTGGACCACAGGGCCTTTGCTCCTCACGGCACCTAGAGAAAAGAGGAAATTGACCACTGAAGATGACAGCTGTGTCATGTATACTCATGCACATACCCGATCATCAATTTACATAATATAAACAAGCAGCAATGGAAACATTTTGAATAAGTGTCAAGACTGTCGTTCCATTATTTAAACCAATGAGTGAAAACACTGGCACAGGCTGGCTTCAACCCAGTAAGGCTTTATCTTTCTGCCTCAAACACCGTTTATGCTGGTAATTAGGTTATTCTTTGGTGAAAAATTTTAAAAACACATTCTTTGATCAACTAATGATATCAGGAAAAATCAACCAAAAAGTAGGCCAGGAACATATAAAAACAAAAGCTGTCCAGGCTTTTAAAAAAATTGACAATGGATCACATACAAAGCAGATAATCCTCATGTGGATAACAGAGGTAACTATACTACCACGTCCGCCCCTAAGCCAGTTGTTTCAGATTTTTATGGGGTCGTTTAGAATGAATCAGAGCCAATGCACTAAGTGGAGGCACCGTGTACTACTGGAAACTACTCGGGACACACCTCCTGTTTCCTGTGAGTCAGTGGTGTCATCCTGGTAAACAAAGGATAGCTATTGTACACACGCTCCTTTGCTGCTTTGCCTGTTTCTTTCCTCCCGTTTGGTGTCTTTCAAGACATACCCATATTTGGACGTGTCCTGAGCTGTCCCCCTTGCTTCTTCTCCAGTGCAGAGGCTGAGGATGTCTTCATACTGAACATGGGCTCCAGCCGCGTAGAGCCTCGATAGATCCATTCACATCTTTTGTCATCCTGGGGGATTGGGAGGAAGGAACGTTGGAGGGAAATGAAGCAAAGGCTAGAATCTATATCCTGCCATCTGTGGAGAATATGCCTCCATGTGCTCCTTGAAGGAAATCTCCCTGATGAATGCCAAATTCCCTATCTACTCAATAAACTTATGTTCCAGTTTCCATGACAGCCATCAGGAAAATGAAAAAGAAAAACACATATTCTTCACTTAAAAAATTACAGGAGAGACAGATGTTTATACTGAGTATAAGTGGTATGACACAGATCATTAAGGTCTTAGGAACAAAAGACTGAGGATAGCTCAAAGGACTGGAACTCTAAGAAAGGCATGAGAGGGGAGAAGAGGACAGGTACAGAAGATCCAAGAGTTAAACTGGGCCTTCAAAGATTATCAGGGGGTGCCTGGGTGGCTGTCAATTAAGCATCTGCCTTTGAATCAGGTCACGATCGTAAAGTCCCAGGATGGAGCCCTGCATGGGTGGTGGGGAGGGTCCCTGCTCAGTGGGAAGTCTGCTTCTCCCTCTCCCTCCACTTCTCCCCCACTCCTGCTTCTACACTCTCTCTCAAATAAATAAAATCCTAAAAAAAAAAAAAAAAATTCATCAGGACCTCTAATTCTTTGATGCCTCCTTTTTGTCTCACTATGCTACCAAAACCCTGATTCTGGACAAATGGAACTGTCTTCTCTATGCCTATATGCAATGTAAATATTCTGAGAGAGAGAAAAACAAACCAATATGCAAATTAGCTCACAGTTAAATTTGGGATTTTTTTTTTTTAAAGATTTTCTTGAGAGAGAGCAAGCATGTGTGCACACGAGTGGGGAAGCTGGGGGGAGGCACAGGGAGAGGAAGCAGCAGACTCTCTGCTGAGCAGGGAACCTTATGTGGGGCTTGCTCCCAGGACCCCAAGATTATGATCTGAGCAGAAAGCAGATATTTAACCGACTGAGCCACCCTAGGCGCCCCAGGAATTTTCAATAACCACCTGAGAGAAACAAAAAGATAAAGTAAAATTTTCCCCCAAATAGTGACAACAGATAGCATAAGAAAGGGGAAAATTATGGAGGACTACAAAATCATCCTCATTACTGCCTCTTATGCTCCCCCATCCCACTCTGAGCCTTGTGTCCAAAACTCTGGGAAGAACAGTACCAGGAAGAGGATCCTGACTAGGCTGCCATCCACCTCCTCGACCCGGGACTTCCACCATGTGCCTTCCCATTCAGTCTTGATAAGCTGGCCACTCTTGAGCAGTACCATGGGGCGGTTGGGGTAAGCCGTGATATACTCCTCTATGAAGTCCCGGCAGGAGATGTCTTCTATGTCCTCCCAAGTCTTTTTCACTGTCCCAAGAAAGAAGGAGGGCTGAGAGAGGGCAAGTGGAGCAGGTCTCTTTTTCTCTTTTTTTTCTGTTTCAAGTAATCTCTGTGCTCATGTGAGGCTTGAACTCATGACCCCAAGGTTAAGAGATGCATGCTCTACCATTTTTGCCAGCCAGGCACCCCCAGGGCATATCTTGATAGGAAAAAACAAATGGCTGTCAAGGAGATGTGGGCCATTTTTCAAGTTGGGAGGGAGAGAAAAATAAAGAAAACATAACCTCAGAAGCAAAACCAAGATTACCTGAAAGTATTGAACCTATTGTGTAAATGCACACATAGACCAAATCAATACTAACTAAGCAATAGGCAAATATAGGTGAGTCACTTATTTCATAAAAATGGATGTTTTGTTTAGGAAAATTCAAGTGAAAATTCTTGCTAACCTGATATAAGTCTAGAGATAAATAAAAAAGATCAGGTGGCATCATGAAATTGATAAAAAAAAATTGTCCTTCCTTCTCATTCTGTATCAGGCTATTTTTAAGGGACCCAGAATGTATTTACCGCCCTGTTATATGGAAAGGGATCAGTGTTAGTTAACTCTTTTGTAATTAAAAACAACTGCTTTGTAGTGTCTGTTCCCAAGCCAGAGACACAAGTATGGAAGGCACTATGAAAACTCCACCTAACTCAGCTTCTGCAGAGAGCACTATGCAGCTACAGATTTATACAAATGTTAGATGAAGGACAAGACCTGGAAAGAAACATCTCCTTAAGCCTAAATCACTCAGAAACTAAATCAAAACACAGCTACAATATGAGAATCCACCCAAGGTCAGTCATGATCTCCTAGTGTCCCACTCTTCGACTACAAAGATCCAGCACTAGAGACAAGCAAATAGAACTGTTATCTCCCAAAAGACATTAATCAAACTTAGGCCCTTTGAGATGGAAGCACCACAAATATCAGGGCCTGCCTTCCTCCCTCCCTTTTCTTTTCTTTTTTTTTTTTCCTATCAGGGCTTTTCAACTGATTATCTTAAGAAGAAATACAAGGTAGAAGAGGAAATGGATAAAACTCAGAAAGGAAGGAGGGACACTCACGTGGCCGGCAAATGGGATATAGTTCAGACTGTGTGACATAGGAAGCATAGCCATCATCAAAGAAAATGAGAAACCTGTAAAGAGCGATGGCAGAAAGATCAGGGGTTACATTTAACATGACCTACAGAAATTTCATAGCTTCTACTCTCAATCACAATAGGACATACTCCTGGGAAAATGTTCTGGTGTACTACTTCCTATTACTCTTCCAAGAGTTAGGAATTCTCCCTCAATCTAACCAATTTACCTCCACTTTTCCAAAAGCTACTCATTCTTGTTTCACTATCAGACTCCTATTTTGCTAAAACCATTTAGGTTCCCCTTCCTTTCTATTCCCCTAACCATTAAACAATCTTAATGACTCTCTTCCTAGTTTTACCTCCAAGTTTTTCTTGAGAAAAAAAGGAAAAAAGAAGGAAGAATCACCCACATGACCTCTGTTGCAAAAAAAAAGCAAGGGTTTCTGGTCACAAAAGCTAATTGTGAAATAATGGACTATGGTTTGAATAGGGCAGGTGCTTTGCTACTGGTCTCCACTCTCTTTATAATCCTCTGTCCAGGTACCTGAGCTTGTTTTTGACGTTTGGTGTCTCAGCTACAATGCCAGCATAGAGCCAGACCTGATTCCCATCCTTGTACTTGGCCACCACTCGACTGCCCACAAAGAGCTTGTCAGCAGGAGGGTGGTAATCATAGGCAATATGGTTCCCCGACAGGAGACTCTTCCCTTTGTTGTCAAATTTCACCTTGTACTTCTTTCCTGGTCCTGAGTAAAAGGAAAAAAATGAACAAAAATTTTTAAAAACCATCAGTTTCTGTATAAATCCTGACTGCTACATGAGAGACAAAAGGCAAGGCTGTGGGGAAAAGAAATGATCAGCAACGGAGACCTGCAGGTTGCCTTTCATTAGCGCTTCTTCTAGCTTGAACATACCAACCGTCTGGATAGCGATAAGGGTGCCTTTGTGCCATGTCTTAGTTCTCTTCTTTCCCAGGATGCGCATGCTAACTATAAGGTCACCATCTTTGCTCAGTTCGCCAGACATCTGACTTAAGGTTCCTACAAAAGAAAGCAAAGATGTTCTAAAGAAATATGACATAGATATGGGGAGTAAATGGGAAAGTAAAGAGAGTGCAATATAGTAATTGATGAAAATGGAGGTAATCACTGATCCTTAGTCACTTTTGCTGCTCTCTTGAGCAGACAAAAAGCATAGCTGACTCAACTATTTTTGCTAACAGGAAATACTTGCATAATTGCAATTCACATGTAATTCAAGAACATCTCACTTTAACCAAGTATCTCCAACTCCTTATTAACAATATTAATTACACTCATTAAGTGCTAAGTAGTATTTATAAAACAATTTTCCATTGGAGAGCTATTAACAGCCCTACTGGACAAAGTTTCCCTTAGATCTCTTTTTAAGAGCTTGAGTTGCGGGAGGCCTGGGTGGCTCAATTGGTTAAACGCCTGCCTTCCGTTTAGGTCATGATCCCACGGTCCTAGGACTGAGTCCTGCATCAGGCTCCTTGCTCAGTGGTGAGCCTGCTTCTTCCTTTCTCTCTGCCTGCCACTCCCCCTTCTTGTGCATGTGCACTCTCTCTCTCTCTCTCTGGCAAATAAATAAAATCTTAAAAAAAAAAAAAAGTTTCTTCTAAATGCCATCTAGAAGTGGTCATGAGCACAGAGCTAAGAAGATATTTGGATAAAGCCACCACACATCGGAAAATCAGCAGACAAGACTTAAGCAGACAAGGAAAACCTGTGGTGTTTAAAGAACCCAATATAGGTGAAAGAGAATTCTGATGCTAAAACAGAGCCAGTTACCCATGAAATCTCTGTAGGAATTCGCTTCCCATCTCTGCCCCCACTCTCTATGCTGAGATAACTCCAGACCCTAACCTTTATGTAGATCCTGGGAACTGCTCTTCTTGTTGACAGCATCCATGAACTTCTGGACATCCTGAGCGGACTTTCTTAAGGCAGCCATAGCTTCACGGAGCTGTAAGAAAGGTGATGAGGGAAACAAGTTTTAAAATAGCATAGCTTAGCCCCGAGAGTAAGAACTCCTCTTTCAAAATTCTTTTTTTTTTTTTTGTCTTTCAAAATTCTTTTTCTATCCCCAAAGATTTTATTTGACAGAGAGAGAGGAAGACAGAGCACACAAGTAGGGGGAGCAGGAGAGGGAGAAGCAGGATCCCTGCCAAGCAGGGCGCCTGATGTGGGGCTTGATCGCAGGACCCTCGTTATCGCGACCTAAGCCGAAGGCAGATGCTTAACTGACTGAGCCATCCAGGCACCCCAGAACTTGTCTTTCAAAAAACCGAATAGAATGAATTATGGTTGAGAAGGTATGGTTACTTTACTAGGCAAAACTGCCCTTATAAATCTGGTTCAGAAATCAGCTTTAGGAAACCTTCCTTGATTAATCTCACTTAGTGGATTGCTGCCAAATTCTGCATTTATATAGCACTTAGTGCATGCATCTCTAAGGAACCTCTGCTGCATCCTCAGAACACCTATTAGGGGACTGGAACCCACAGGGCTGATTACACAGTGGATGATTATCTTGATGGCTGAAGTGACGGAATGATCAGGCCAGAAGTTTCTCCCATCTTCATATTCTTTTTTTTTGTTTTTTAAAGATTTTATTTATTTATTTCACAGACAGCGATCTCAAGTAGGCAGAGAGGCAGGCAGAGAGAGAGGGGGAAGGAGGCTCCTTGCTGAGCAGAGAGCCCAATGCCGGTCTCTATCCTAGGACCCTGGGATCATGACCTGAGCCAAAGCCAGAGAGGCTTTAACACACTGAGCCACCCAGGCGCCCTACCATCTTCATATTCTTATCTTTTAGTTTACCTTCCCCGTCCCAACTCACCTTCTGGTCTTTGGGAGTTCTGCTCCCAGCATCACCTATGGATGAGAGAAGCTCTAATGAGTGTAAGATCCTTACACATAAGAATTTCCAAGAAATAAATAACTAAGCTACTTTTTTTTTTTCATTGAGGCATTCTATTTCCATGTATTATATTATATTATATTGTATTGTATTATATGGTATTGTATATTGTATAATATATATATTATATTGTATCCATGTATATTATAAGCTACTTAAAAATATTATCATGGAACTATTACTAATAACTATTGACAACCACATGTAAATATGTATGTAAAAATACTAAATGGTCCAGAAGGGGACGAGGGGGAGAATGCTCCCTGCTCAGCATGGGACTTGATCCAAGGACCCCAGGGTAATGATCTGAGCTGAAGTCAGACACTTAACTGACTGAGCCACCCAGGCACCCTGTATATTTAAGTTTTTATAACAAAAATTTGCTTATAGACTATCTGAATGAATGATTTGAAAAATGAAATGTGGTCAGTGAATGACGCAAAAATGTTTACTCTTGAGTAGTGCTGTCCAATAGAACTTCCTGCTGTGATAGATATGCTCATCAATACTTGTTAGTCTCTTTTTGATTATAGCCATCCTAATTAGTATAAAGTGATTCTGATTTGCATTTCTTTAATGACTAATGATGTGAAGCATTTTTTCCATATACTTAGTGGCATTTACATATCTTTTTTTTTTAATTTTATTTATTTATTCGAGAGAGAGAGACACAGTTAAAGAGGGAACACAAGCAGGGGGCATGGGAGAGGGAGAAACAACCTTCCCGCCAAGCAGGGAGCCTGATGCTAGGCGGGGTCTGGGGATCATGACCAGAGCGGAAGGCAGATGCTTAATGACTGAGCCACCCAGGCGCCCCTAAAAGTGCCTTTTAAAAAGTAAAAATATTCATGTGGTAAAAAACTGAAACATTATAAAAGGACACAAAATTAAACAGACCTCCCTCATATTCCTGCTTCTAGTTACTCTCCTTAGAAGCAACCGATATATCAGTTTCTTCTGCAGCCAGATATTCTGTAAATGTACATAAGTACTCTTTCCCCTCTCCATCCTTTTACTCATATTCAACATGCAGTTTTTATGTTGCTTTTTATCCCAGTATTCCCTCTCAGTATCTATAAATCTAATTCTTTCTTTTCCCTCAATTTTTTTTTATTGTGGTAAAATACACATAACATAAAATATATCTCCTTAACCTTTTTTTTTGTTAGAGAGGTATGTACAAAGTTTATTAAAAATTTACATGGTAGGTTCAGCCAGATTTTGCGTATTTAAGAAAAGTTAGAAAAAATATGAGAAAATTGAATATTAAAGTTTTTACTAGAGACTGATTTATAAACATGTAATTTGAGATTTTAAAGTGAGAGAAACACTATATACAGATTAAGGATATAACAGCTTTGGGTCTTTTACCCTTACCATCATTCAGATCACCAGCTCTTCTGATAAAGAACTGGACATCATAACCTCAAATTTCCTCATATACTTAGAATGTAATTAGCATTTTATCTGGTTTGTTCATTATGCAGAAGAATAGGTACATGTTTTAATTCACTTTTATATTTGAAGGCCCATTTCCCTAATCTTTCTAAAGACTATTAAAAGGAAGATCATGTTGACTACCAACTTAATTTTACATATAGGTTAGCTGAGATCTTTTGAGACATCAGGACAGATTTTTGCCCTTGACTCTTAATTACTAATTTTTAAATACTCCTTTTTCTTTATTATTTTTTTAGGAAGCTCTACACACAACATGGGGCTCAAACTCACAACCATGAGATCAAGAGTCACATGTTCTACTGACTGAGCCAGCTGAGTGACCTTTAATTACTAATTTAAAAAAAAATTTCTTATAAACATATAATGTATTATTAGTCCCAGGGGTACAGGTCTGTGAATCGCCAGGTTTACACACTTCACAGCACTCACCATAGCACATACCCTCCCCAATGTCCATAACCCCACCACCCTCTCCCGACCCCCCTCCCCCTAGCAACCCTCAGTTTGTTTTGTGAGATTAAGAGTCTCTTATGGTTTGTCTCCCTCCCGATCCCATCTTGTTTTATTTATTCTTTTCCTACCCCCCAAGCCCCCCATGTTGCATCTCCACTTCCTCATATCAGGGAGATCATATGATAGTTGTCTTTCTCCAATTGACTTATTTTGCTAAGCATAATACCCTCTAGTTCCATCCACGTCGTCGCAAATGGCAAGATTTCATTTCTTTTGATGGCTGCATAGTCCTTAACCATTTTTAAGCAAACAGTTCATGGTATTAAGTATGTTGATATAATTGTGTAAGCAACAACTTTACTGAAAAATGTTAAGGCCTAAATAAATTGTTTTTGTGTAGAAGCACTAAATAGTATGAAATTATTAGCTATCCCTATATTGCTCTTTTAATATTATCAATAGTTTTTTGGGGGGAGAGGTGGGTGAGGAACATGACAAGCTGATTCTCAAATATATATAAAAGCACGACAGGTAAAAAGAGCCAAGACATTCATAAAGAAGAAAACCAAAGTGAGGTTACTGGAGTTAACAGATGTAGAAACTTGCAAGGTCAGTTATACACAATATAGAATTAAGAAAAAATGACAGACCAATGAAACATAATAGAAAGTCCAGAAATAAATCCACAAATACATGGAAATAATTAATGACAAGCAGATATTTCAGTAAGAAGGGGCTCATTTCAGTAAGTGGCACTGGAACATTAATAACCACACACACAAAAAATTCATATCTTTACCTCAAATATTATATAAAAAATAAATTTCAGTTGGATTAAAGGCAGAACTATGAAACTTTCAAAGGCAACATTAGAAATGTTTATAATAAAGCATCAGGGCAGAAGGGCTATAAAAACCAATCACCATAAAAGGAAATGCTAAAATTATAACTTCTGTTTATCAACGAAGAACATGAAAAGTAAAGATAAACCATAAGCTGGGAACGATGTTTGCAACTCGTAACTACAAAGGATTAGTATTTATTACATATAAAGACTTCCTATGAATCAAGAAAAAGACAAATGATCGTTGAGCAAACAAACAAGAAAAATGAACAGATTCCAAAGAAAAACTACAAGGGGCACAAGGGGCACCTGGGTGGCTCCTCTCTCCCTCTGCCTGCTGCTCTCCCTGCTGGTGTGTGCTCTCTCTCTCTAATAAATAAATAAAATCTTTAAAAAATAAAATTTTAAAAAAGATTATTTATTTATTTATTCGACAGAGAGAGACCACAAGTAGACAAAGAAGCAGGCAGAGAGAGAGAGGGGGAAGCAGGCTCCCTGCTGAGTAGAGAGCCCCATGTGGAGCTTGATCCCAGCCAGGACCCTGAGATCATGACCTGAGCCAAAGGCAGAGGCTTTAACCCACTGAGCCACCCAGGTGACCCTAAAAAATAAAATTAAATTAAAAAACCACAATACCAAGTGTTGTCAAGGATGTGGAGCACAGGACACATTATTCCAGGGGCAGTTATAAACATAAATTGGTACAATTGCTTTGGAAAGCTATTCATTATTTATCCAGTAATATTAGAATTTCCGTATCCTAAGAACTAGCAACTCCACTCTTATAAGTATATATATCCTAAAAATTTAGTAAGACTGCCAAAATAGAAAGATTCTTCCACATCATAAGACATTTTTTTTTTTAAAGATTTTATTTATTCATTTGACAGAGAGAGACACAGCGAGAGAGGGAACACAAGCAGGGGGAGTGGGAGAGGGAGAAACAGGCTTCTCCAAGCAGGAAGCCCAATGTGGAGCTCCATCCCAGGACCCTGGCATCATAATCCGAGCCGAAGGCAGATGCTTAATGACTGGCCACCTAGGCACCCCACCACAAGACACTCTTAATGACAGAGAACAAACCAAGGGCTGATGGAGGGACATGGGTAGGGGATGGGCTAGATGGGTGATGGGTATTAAAGAAGGCACCTGTGATGAGCACTGGGTGTTGTAAGTGATAAAGCACTGAATTCCACTCCAGAAATCAGTACTGCACTATCTGTTAGCTAAAAATAATTTAAATTAAAAAATAATAAATAAATGAATAGAAAATGGATCGGGAGTCATGTGTAAGAATATTTAGAGCATATTTGAAATGAAAACAAATGAAATGTCAACTGGCAGAACAGATATACTGTGTCATATTCATAAGATGGAATAGTATACTGTAGTAGTTATTGAACTAAGCATCACACATTGGCATGATGTTAAAGAAATGATTGAAAAATGCATATACTAAGAATCCATTTATACAGTTAAACAGGCAAAACTACAGCATTTCTGGTAATAGTGATATGAAAAGAGTGATTCCCCTACGCAGAAAACAAGTTTAAAACCAGAAAAAGTTGTTAGAAACAATCAATTCCGGGCACTGGAAACTGACCAAAGACAAACAACAAATTGGTAAGTATTTGTTCTTGAAAAACTGCTAAAATTCTGGCAAGGAAGGTTAAGCCTGTGGACCTCTTGCTTGGGGCAGCTCCCATCTCTACCTATTCCACCTCTAGCTGGGTGAGTGGAAACTACGGCTTTACCACTGAGGTGCTAGCCTGACAAGGAGCAGTGCTGTTACTCTGAGGTTGCAGATCTTGTTTAGTGTGAGCTGCAAACCAGTCAGAAGTTTAACAAGGAGATCCTGAAAATGAGAGAGCCACGGACAGGCTTAAATAAATTCTCTATACATTCTTGAGTGACTACTAAACTATCCACATGCAGAGAAGACCCAGGAGAGTCAATGGAGACTTGAGAACTAGAAGCACTCTGAATGCATTCCCCACACCTCTGAAAAACTTACTGGCTGGCACAACTGGGTGGCTCAGTTGGTAGAGTGAGCAACTCGATCTCGGAGTCGTAAGTTCAAGCCCCACAATGTATGTAGGGATTACTTAAAAATAAAATCTTAAACATACATATATATTTCAAAGAAATCATGACTAAAACACTTCTAAATTTGATGAAAAACTTCAATCGACAGTCCAAATTCAGTGACTCTCAAGTAGGACAAATACAGAGAGAATTGCACATAGACACATCCTAGTCAAACTACTAAAATCAAAAGAGACAATCTTAAAAGCAGTTAAGACAAAAATGACTCATATCCAGGATACAAACAATTTCATCTGACTTTCCATCAGAAATCATGGAGACCAGAAGACACTGGAATGGCATATTTGAAATGTCAAAAGAAAACAGTCAATCAAGAATTCTATATCCCATGGGATGCCAGCATGGCTTAGTTGGTTGGGTGTCTGCCTTCAGCTCAGGTCACGATCCCAGAGTCCTGGGATCAAGGCCCACATTGGGCTCCTTGCTCAGTAGGGAGCCTGCTTCTCCCTCTCCCTCTGCCTACTGCTCCTCCGGCTTGTGTTCCCTCTGTCAAGTAAATAATAAAATCTTAAAGGAAAAAAAAATAAGAATTCTATATCCCAAGAGTGCCTGGATGGCACAGTCAGTTAAGTGTCTGACTCTTAGTTTTGGCTCAAGTCATGATGTCAGGGTTGTGAGATCAAGCTGTGCGTCAGGCTCCATACTTGATGCAGAGTCTGCTTCAGATACTCTCCTTTCTCCTCTGCCCCCCGACTTGTGCATGTGCTCGCTCATGCTCGCTCTCCCTCCCCACTCTAAAAGTAAATATAAATAAATCTTTAAAAAAATTCTGTATTTCAGGTAAACAAAGGCAGAGAATCCACTTTTAGCAGAACTACAAGAAATATTAAAGGAAATCTTTCTGGCTGAGAAAAGATGACAATGGATGACTCAGATCCATAGCAGGGATGAAGAGCAGTGGAAATGTAAACATCTAGGTAAATATGTATTTTTCTCTTTTCTTCCCGTAACTTCTTTAAAAATAAAATTGGTCCTTGCAATAATTACAACACTAAACTGCTGGCTTTAAATATATGTAAATGCAATTTATTTGACAACAGTATCTCCCAAGAAGAGAGTGACAATGGAGCTAACCCGTTACAAAGTTGCTATATTTTACCAGAATTTAGTCAGTATTAACTTGTAGTAGATAAGGATCCAATAAATATGCAAGCACTTTCTAAAGATCTAAAAAGAAAAAATCAGTGGAATTAAAATGATTTACTGAAATATTTACTTGACACAAAGAAGGCAGTAAAAAAACAGATAAATACAAAAAATATGGGGGGAAAGAGCAAAATGATTGATGTAAATCCACCCATATGGATTCACATGAACTATGAATGGACTCAACACTAACTAAAAGCCAAAAACTGTGAGACTGGATTAAAAAAAAAAACAAGATCTAACTATATATTGCCTGTAAGAGATACACTAAGTTCAAAGACAGAAACAGATTTTAAGAAAAAAGGACAGGAAAAGACACAACATGCAAAGAGTAACCATAATAAAAATGATTAATATTTGATAAAACAGAATTCAAGAAACAGAGTATCATTTGAAACACAGAAATATCTTTTAATAATAAAAAATCAACTATAAATGTATACATAACGGACTCCAGAATACAGGAAGCAAAAACTAAAGTTAATTGAAAGGACAAATAATTCAACAATTTTAGTTCAAGATTTCAAAACTCCTTTCCAAGTAACTGTTAAAACTAGACAGAAAATTAACAAATTCTCAGCCAACGTAACCTAACCAACATTTATAAAATACTCCACCCAACAGCAGTAGAATACAAATTCTTTTTAAGCACACATGGATCATTCTCCAAGACAGACGATACGCTAGGCCTATTAAAAAACATTTAAGTAGGGGCGCTTGGGTGACTCAGTGGGTTAAGCCGCTGCCTTCAGCTCAGGTCATGATCTCAGGGTCTTGGGATCGAGCCCCGCATCGGGCTCTCTGCTCAGCGGGGAGCTTGCTTCCTTCCTCTCTCTCTGCCTGCCTCTCTGCCTACTTGTGATTCTCTCTGTCAAATAAATAAAATCTTAAAAAAAATTTTTTAAGTAAATTTAAAAGGATTAAAATAATACAAAGTATATTTTCTGACCACAATGAAATTAAATAAAAAACTCACAGCAGAAACAAATCTGGGAAATCTCCAAATATTTGGAGTAATCAATTGGTCAAAGAAAAATCACAAAGGAAATTAAAAATTATGAGTTAATGGGGCACCTGGGTGGCTCAGAGGATTAAGCCTCTGCCTTCGGCTCGGGTCATGATCTCAGGGTCCTGGGATCGAGCCCCGCATCAGGCTCTCTGCTCAGCAGGGAGCCTGCTTCTCCCTCTCTCTCTCTGCCTGCCTCTCTGCCTACTTGTGATCTATCTCTGTCAAATAAATAAATAAAATATTAAAAAAAATTATGAGTTAAATGAAAATAGAACACACAGGGGCGCCTGGGTGGCTCAGTGGGTTAAGCCTCTGCCTTCGGCTCAGGTCAGGATCCCAGGGTCCTGGGATCGAGCCCCACATCGGGCTCTCTGCTCAATGGAGAGCCTGCTTCCTTCATTCTCTCTGCCTGCCTCTCTGCCTACTTGTGATCTCTGTCAAATTAATAAATAAAATCTTAAAAAAAAAATAGAACACACAGGAATACATGAGATCCAGTAAAGCAACGATAAAGGGAAATTATGTACAGGTTTAAATGTTTACATTAGCAAGAAAAAAGTTCTAAAATCAAATCAATAATCTGTTTTAATTTTAAGAAACTAGAAAAAGAAGAACAAATCAAACCCAAGTACATGGAAGGAATAAAGGTCAGAGTAGAAATCAGTTAATTGAAAACAGGAAAACAGTAGCGAAAAATAAATGAACCCAAAAATTGGTTCCTTGAAAAAAAGCAAAAAAAAAAAAAAAAAAAAAAAAAAAAAAA
>NW_022631136.1:1033578-1132434 GCF_010015895.1 Lontra canadensis | reverse complement strand
AATAAAAAAAAAAAAAAAAAAAAAAAAAAAAAAAAAAAAACAAAAAAATTGTTCCTAAAAAAAAAAAAAAAAAAAAAAAAAAAAAAAAAAAAAGACAATCTGTTAGCTAGATTAACCAAGCAAAAAAAAAGAGGAGATCCAAATAACCAATATAAGGAATTAAAGAAGGGACATTACTACAGAACATACAGAAATTCAAAAGAATCCTAAGGGAATACTATGAACTTTATGGCAATAATCCAGACAACTTAGATGAAATGGAAAAATTTCTATAAAGATACAAATTAACAAAAAGGACTTGAGAAGGAATAGAAAATCCAAATGGACATACTAGGTAAAAAAAAGTAATTAGTAATTAAAAATCTTCCCACAATAAATTCAAAGTGGTATCCTGTAATGGAAAAAGCCCAGAAATCAAAGTCTAGAGATTAGGTAAAAGTAAAGTACCCATGTTTGGTTCTTAGTTTTGACCAATGTACCAAGGTAACATAAAATACTAATATTAGAAAAAACTGATGAAAAGTATGCAAGAACTCTCTGTATTATCTTTGTAATTTATACAAAAATATAAAACTATTCCAAACTAATAAGCTTATTAAAAAAAAAGTATCCACAAAGAAAAATGCAGGTTAAGGTGGCCTCACTGCTCAATTTATCAAACATTTAAGGAAGAAATAATACTATTTCATACAAACTCAGAGAAGGGAACATTTACCAACTCATCTTTACAAGGCCCATTAATACTTTAATGCCAAGCAAAAAAAAAAAAAAAAACCACACACATCACAATAAAAGTACAACAGCTTTCATGAACATCGGTGCAAAAATTCTTAACAAAATGTTAGCAAATCTAATCCAGAAACATATAAAAAGGATTATACACTAAGACAAAGTGGCAGGGGTGGGGTGGGGTGGTTATCCCAGAAATATAAAGCTGGTTTAACATCCAAAAAATCACTATTGTTATGCTCCTTATTAATAAGAAAAAGTAAAAAAACGATGATATTTTAAAAAGATTCTTATTTATTTATTTGACAGAGAGACACACAGTGAGAGAGGGAACACAAGCGGGAGGAATGTAAGAGGGTGAAGCAGGCTTCCCGCTAAGCAGGGAATCCAATGCGGAGCTTGATCCCAGGACCCTGGGATCATGACCCGAGCTGAAGGAGGAGCTTAACGACTGAGCCACCCAGGCACCCCCAATGATTTTTTTTTTTTTTTTAAGATTTTACTTATTTATTTGACAGAGAGAGACCATGAGAGAGGGAATACAAGCAGGGGGAGTGGGAGAGGGAGAAGAAGGCTCCCTGCTGAGCAGGGAGCCAGATGTGGGGCTTGATCCCAGGACCCTGGGACCACGACCAAAGCCGAAGGCAGATGCTTAACGAATGAGTCACCCAGGTGCCCCCCAAAAACCTGTAAGCTTATCTGAGGATGATACAGAAAAGTAGCTGACAAAACCTAAAATCCCACTGAGCCATGATAAAAAACTCTCAGCAAACTAGGAATAGAATCACCTTCCTTCAACCCAAAAAAGGATATCTACAAAGACCCTACAGCTCACATTACAATTAATGCCTAAAGACCAAATGCTTTCCCCCTGAGATCAGGAGCAAAGAAAAGATGTCTGCTCTCAAAACATTTATTCAACATTGTACTGGAGGTTCTAGAGAGTACAATAAGGCAAGAAAAAGAAATAAAAGACATCTAGATTAGAAAGGAAGAAGTAAAACTGACTTTATTTGCAGACAGCATGAGGTAATATATAGAAAATCCCAACAGGTCCACAAAAAGCTTTTAGAACTAATAAGTGAGCTTAATAAGGTCACTGGCTACAAGAGTAATCCACAAAATCAACTAAATTTTCATATCCTAGCAACAAACAATCCTAAAATGAAGTTAATAATCTCATTCACGTTAGCATTAAAAATGAAACACTTATAAGAGATGTACCATATTAATGCATTAGAAGACTGAATATTTGTTGAAAGGTAATACTCCCCAAATTGACCTTTAGATTCAATATAGTTCCTATTAAAAATCCTAACAGGTTTTAAAAAATGTTTTTGATAGAAACTGACAAGTTGATTCCAAAATTTATTTGGAAGTTATATGAAACACAATTAAATCTGGAGCACTCTCGTTAAGTGATTTTAAAGATTTTTTTATTTGTTTGACAGAGATCACAAGTAGGCAGAGAGAGAGAGAAGGGGAAGCAGGCTCCCTGCTGGGCAGAGAGCCCGATGTGGGGCTCGATCCCATGACCTGAGAGGAAGGCAGAGGCAGAGGCTTTAAACCACTGAGCCACTCAGGCGCCCCTCGTTAAGTGATTTTAAAATGTACCATAAAGTTACAGTAATACAAGCATGTGGTGCTGGTATAAAGAGAAATATTCAGATCAATGTGACAAAAAAGAACCCAGAACAGACCCTCATATACATGGCTGGTTGATTTTTGACGAGACCACCAAAAGGATAGTCTTTTCAACAAATGGTGGTGGAACAACTGGATAGCCATAAGCAAAATAAACAAACCACCCTCAACCCTTACCTTGAGAAGTTTTACTCTTAAAAGACACCATTAAGAATATGAAAAGACCACATCTGAAAGCGTAAAATATACCTAATACATGAATTGTATCTAGACCCTAAGTTAAGTCAATAATAAAAACACAACCCAATTAAAAAAATGAGAAGACTAAAGATTTGAGTAGATGTTTCCCCAAAGAACATACATAAATGGCAAATAAGTCCGTGAATAGATGATTAACTTTCTTAGGGAAAAGCAAACTACAATCACAATCTGATACCACATACACAGCATAATGGCTAAAACACTGACAATATCAAGCACTGACAAGGATGTAAAGAAAGTAGAACCCCATACTTTGTTAGTGGGAATGTAAAATGGTATAGCCACTTTTGAAAACAGTGAGGCAGTTTCCTAAAAACACAAACATACACTTACCCTAAGACCTAGCAATTCTACTCCTAGGTAGAATATCCAAGAGACATGAAACATAATGCCCATATAAAGAGTTATACAGAAATGTACATAGCAGCATTATTCCTAACAGCCCCCAAAGTGCAAACAACCCAAATATTTATCAGTTAAAAAGTGGATAAAAAACTGTGTTTTATCTATAAAATGGAATATTATTCAGGAAAAAAAAGGGGGAGGAAACTATTGTATACATCCAATAACAGATTAATCTCAAAAATGTTATGCTAAGTGACAGAAATCGGATACAAAAGGCAATACATTGTGATTCTATTTATATGAAATTTCTAGAAAAAGCAAAAAGCAAGCAGATCAGTGGGGCTGAAAATGGAAAATGTAAGCAAACAGGTATGAGGACTGTTTTTGGGATAATGCCAACTATTCTAAAACTGGACTGTGAAGACTGCACTACTGTATAAATGTACTAAAACTCAAACTATACACTTAAAAGTGGGTGAATTTTATAGTATGTAAATTATACTTAAAAAAAACCCCTCAAAAATAGACAAAACCAAACAATCTACCATTTTGAGATATACGCATAGGTGCTAAAGCCACCTATAAAGAAAAGGAAGGGAGTTCAGAATAGAGGTTACACAGAATGAGGAAGGAAGGTCACTCAATCAGGAAGTAGTATATAGAGGACATCTATGATACTAATAATGTTCTATTTCTTTTGGTAACAGACAAGTCCAACAGTTTGGAATATGCAGTCAGTGACAATGGTTTCTCCTTTCTTCTTTCATCTGCCTAACTTCCTGTCTATCCTGAGACTTTCTACCTGGAACCTTATCTCTTACCTGAATCAATACTGAGGACATCATCATCTTCATCAGGAATCTCAATTATTTCTGTAGGCCGGGAAGCTTCATCCTCAGAGCTACTGTCCCGGTATTGTAGGCCCAGTTTGGAATAAAAGTCCTTCACCAAAGACTCACAGTTAGTCACTGCCCTAATATTGGAACACATGTAGAAAAGGTTAAAGCCAGCAGAAATAGGTGTAAAAGTCAACAGAATTTATATATATTTAAACACACACAAGCCTCAATTTAAATAGGCCAAGTGTTTCTGTTTAGAATTCATTTTTATTTTTTAAGTAGGCTCCACACCCAATGTGGAGCTTGAACTCACCACCCTGAGATCAAGACCTGAACCAAAGTCAAGAGTCGGACGCGTAATCAACTGAGCCACCCAGGCACCGTCCATTTAGAATTTAAAATGCTTTTCTCATAGAAAAATGTTTAAATTGTGGTTTCTGGGCTAGTTCCTCAAAAATCCAAAAGAAGCCCTGAGTATAGTCCTGTCAACCACATCTCACCATTTACCTTGTTAACTGAAAATGTGTCCTAAGTGGCAACTAAGGTACCAGACACAAATCTTCTGGGTATTTAGGAGCAGATACAGGGCTCATGCTCCACCGTTACATAAGACAGCAACACTTTACAATCTTCACTCCCTAGATCATCCTACTAAGAAAACAAAGCAATTGTTTGGAAGCAGAGTAGAGGAGAAAGAAGGGGAAGGGACTTAAGATCTGGACTCCTCTATTGCTGACCATACTTTAGCATCTGATAGATGAATATTCTATATATGGGTGGTTGTGAGGTCAGATTTTGGACCCTAACCTATGAGGAAGAGGAAGGTTCTACACATCTGTACCTTGTAAAGTAGAAAGTGCTTGGCACAATAACATGAACAATTATACTTCTAAAATGTCTGCCCAAAGGGAGATTTCCTATTTCCCATGTAGTCCTCACCTGGATGCATCATCAAAGAGCTGGTCAACATGGGCCACCTCAGATTCCTTCTGTAATACCCACGTTTCCAACTCTGCTAGTTGCTTCTTACGCTGCTGTACACAGTCCATCTTTTCTAGTTCTTCATCGATGAACTGCCGAAGTTCCTCCATTGAGATACCCAGCTCCTCAACCACTGCTTGCTGCAGTTCTGCAATCTCTTCAGACTCCACTGCAGCTGCTGCTGCATCCAAACCAATGCACCCAGGAAGGGAGGACATGCTGTTGTCCTCTAAATGGAACAGAAAACTAAGATTACCTTTGGAGTCATAATCACCAAATCTCAGAACCCTAATAAAACTCATTCCTACACTATTAGTTATTCAAATACAGTTAAGTTTGATTTTATGTTCTCTCCATTCTCCTGTATCTGACGCTAAAATTTTGCAGCATTCTTATCCTATAGACTATGGGCCTAAGATTTAAAAGTTTGAGGGGGTGGAGAACACAGATTATGCAACAGGGAGCTACGGAAAGTTTTAGGAAAGGGAAGAGAACCAATTTACTGAGGAAGGTATTTCTGTTACTGTATTTCTTGATCACTAAAGAGATCAATCTTGTTTGCAGGCTATGCCAGTTTGAACACTTATCTCCACTTGGAGGGGAGCGGTTGGTCTATAACTCACTCACTGGTTGTTTCCTCTTTACTTGTTCGCCTTACGTTACTTTGCTAAGTGGAAATTTACTTTTTTAGTCTACTAACACTTTAGGCATACAAAAGCAAAGAGGTTTCCCAAAAGTAAAGGGAAATTAAAGCAATCTGGGAATAAAACGTGGCTACCTAAAAAATGAAAATAACTGGAGTTAACTGCCTTTTTTTTTTTTTTTTAATCAAACGGTAAAGCAAAACTGATGCCAGAATGCCGTGCGACCCCAGGTCCACTTCTCACCGCCTCCATTTTTCCTTCGCCCGCACAGCGCCCCACCCCCGCGCTATCCTTTTTGGGGGTGCGTCCCACCCACCCCGCAAACCCGCCCCCGCTCGCCTCTCGGGGAAGACTTCCTTCCACCCTCGCCCAACCTCCTCCCCCAAACAAAACATTCCATACAGGCCCCTGGACTCCAAATACCTCAATTAACAGTATTTCCCACACCTCCCTGCTTCCAGCTACAACAATCCTTTTTCACCAGCCAAACCCCACACTCGAGACTCAGGGGTCGGCCTCGATGGGAGAGTACGAAACCGTAAACGAAAGGGAGCAGGGGGAGGGGAAGAAGCGTGAGGGAAGGAGGGAAAGGGAAGCGAAACAGACGCCCGGAAGCAAACCTTAGGTGCCGTTCCGGTCGCCAAGACGGTAGCCTGACGGGGTCAAACCCAAAAGCCTCAGAAGCCCCTCAAGGCCAGGAAAACTCAGCCAAGTACGCATGCGTTAAAGCAGAGCCGTCCGGGGCGCACGTGGGAGGCAACTGGCCGAGTAAAGTAGGCGTGGCATGGAGTATATTGTAGGAGCTCCGCCTCTTCCGCCAACCCCAAGTAATGGCAGCAATATTAAGTTTATCGTATTAAGACTCAGTAGGCAAACACTTAGGTTTAGATTTCTTTTTCTCACCCAGTTGGTTTTCTTACACAGGTGCTACAAATTGTAACAAGTGGAGGAATATTAAGATGTCTTAGGAAAAATGTGATAATATCCTCTCCTCCCTCCATCACTTATTCCTGGTTCTTTGAGGTAAAATAGCTTAGTTTTCTAGGCTTGTGTGCACAAGAGCATGAATATGGATTTTTGTTTTTTTTTAAGATTTTATTTTTAAGTAATTGTTTTACCCCATGTGGGGCTTGAACTCACAACCCTGAGATCAAGAGTTGCATGCTCAGTGTGCCTGGGTGGCTCAGTTGTTGAATGTCTGCTTCCTGCTCAGGTCATGATCCCAGGGCTCCCTCCTCATGGGGAGGCCTGCTTTTCTTTCTCCCACTCCCCCCTGCTTGTGTTCCCTCTCTCACTGTCAAATAAATAAATAAAATCCTTAAAAAAAGAGTTGGCATCCTCTGCCAGCTGAGCCAGCCAGGCATCCCTGAATGTGCATTTTGTTTTATTTCACATGTGGATATCACTTGAAGTCAATAAAAACCGTAATATTTGTCTTTTTTGACAATTGCATAATACCTCATAGTGTGGCTAAATCATATTTAGAAAGATGTTCTCAGGGGTGCCTGGGTGGCTCAGTGGGGTAAAGCTTCTACTTTCGGCTCAGGTCATGATCCCAGGGTCTTGGGATCAAGCCCCGCATGAGCCCCACATTGAGCCCCGCATCGGGCTCTCTGCTCAGCCAGGAGCCTGCTTCCCCCTCTCTCTTCTCTGCCTGCCTCTCTGCCTACTTGTGATCTCTGTCAAATAAATAAATAAAATCTTAAAAAAAAATGATGTTCTTAGTTTTTAGCTACTACAAATAGTACAACAATAAGTTGTACTATTTGAAGTAGTAGTTTTATTTTTGTTGAAGATTCCCCCAAATGGAATCTAAATAAAAAGAATGCATATACATATACATACACATACATACACATACTTTTTTCATTTTAATATAATCTACTGTCAAATTACTATTCAAAAAGGTTGAAACAGTTTTTACTCCCACTAGCAAATCTCTGAAAGTATGTTTCCCCACACCCTCATTAAGATTGGATGTTAACTATTTAATTTTTAAGCATTTGATAGGTCTTAAAATAATAGCTGCATCAGGATAGACTAAGTTCTGTTGTGGAAACAAACAATTCCAAAGGCTTACAACAAAAACCAGGTATTTCTTGTTCACGCTGCATAATCATCTCTAGTAAGCCAACATTGGAGCTCTGCTAGGATATCTACTCAGGAACCCAGGCTGATGAGTAAGTCAGGCCAGAGGGAGAGACCGCTAACGGTCTCACATTGGCAGTTAAAGAGATTCAGGACACTTTTATTAATAACTCAGTTGTTCTGACTGAGTCATAAGGCCCTACCCAACCACAAGGGGACCAGCCAGGAAGAACAGTCATGTCTCATATCTGGAAGGAGAGAGAATGGGGTGTATTTGATGAACCAGCACTATTGACTACTACATTATTTCATTATTGCTTTAATTTGTTCACTATCTTTATACTACCCACACCTAACTTCATGTAAAAGGTATAAACCAGAACCATCTGTGTAATACTGGAAACAGGGCCAGGCAGCCTAGAAATCCTCTCTTTGTGACCACATTTTATCTGTGCTCATTTCACCTGTCCACCAGTTTCCTGTAAGTCCCTATTTCCAGTTGTTAAGACACTAGGAATTGAGGTGCAGAGACATGAAAGTGTCCTCTAGATATTACAAATTCAGCATGTTCCTAACTCGTCTTATTGTATTATTTTCTAATGTGAGCTAGAAATTTTAGATATACCACTCCCTATAAAAGACACATGCACACACATACCATATTTATTGAATGTTTACTTCCTGCCAGGCACTGTTCTAAGCACTTAACAATTATTAATTTATTTAATCCTCACAATAGTCCTATAAGGGAAGAACTATTATTGCCTCTTTTTTATGAATGAGAAAACTGAAACATATAATTACATTAAGTCTCAGAGCCAGGCAGTTTGGCCCTAGAGCTTATGGTCTTAAACCATTATGCAATACAGTTTGCTTATCCTAGTTTGGAGATGTTTATCGTATATTATTCCTCCTTTCTTTTTTAATTTTACTGTTCTTGTTTGGTTCTCATATCTTGCCAGAACAGAATAGCCTTTTAATTGGTAGCCTTCTTTTTTTTTTTTTTTTAAGATTTTATTTATTTATTTGTCAGAGAGAGGGAGGGAGAGCGAGCACAGGCAGACAGAATGGCAGGCAGAGGCAGAGGGAGAAGCAGGCTCCCCGATGAGCAAGAATCCCGACGCGGGACTCGATCCCAGGACGCCGGGATCATGACCTGAGCCGAAGGCAGCCGCTTAACCAACTGAGCCACCCAGGCGTCCCCAATTGGTAGCCTTCTTGTAGGACTGCCCACATAGAGCTTATTTATTTATTTTTTTGAAAGATTTTATTTATTTATTTGAGAGAGAATGAGAGAGAGAGAGTGCGCGGTGAGGGGTGAGGGCCAGAGGGAGAAGCAGACTCCCTGCTGAGCAGGGATCCTGATGCCCGACTTGATTCTGGGACTCTAGGATCATGACCTGAGCCGAAGGCAGTTGCTTAACCAACTGAGCCACCCAGGTGCCCCCACACAGAACTTTAAAATACAGTTCTGGGGCGCCTGGGTGGCTCAGTGGGTTAAAGCCTCTGCCTTCGGCTCAGGTCATGATCCCAGGGTACTGGGATCGAGCCCCTCATCGGGCTCTCTGCTCGGCTGGGAGCCTGCTTTCTCCTCTCTCTCTCTGCCTGCCTCTCTGCCTACTTGTGATCTCTGTCAAATGAATAAATAAAATCTTTTTAAAAAATAAAAAAATAAAATACAGTTCTGATCATGTCACTCCCCTGCTTTAAAACTGTTTTCTTTACATCTATAAAATAAAGTTCAAACTTCCCAGTACAATATTTGAGGCTCTTCAGAATTTGTTACTGACTTAGCTCTCTGGCCATGTTTCCAATTTTTCCCTTTATACTCCGGGTTAAGTGCTATTTCCCCAGCATTACACATTTCACTTTTATACCTCCATACCTCTGTTCATTGTGGTCTTCTGAATTGCCCCTTCTCTTCCTGTCTGCTGTAATATGAATTCTCTAAGGTCCAACTCAAATGTCTCCTCTGTGAAGTTTTAATAGACCAGCAGTTGTCAAACTTTATCGTGTATCAGAATCACCTGGGGGGTTTGTTAAACCACAGATTGCCATCCCCACCCCACCCTTGGAGTAGATTTGGGTGGAGTCTGAGAATTTGCCTAACATTTTCCTCGTAATGCCTGTGCTACTGGTAGGGGGACCAGAACTTAAGAAACACGTATTATATGGATTCACCTATATGTACAATCTAAAAATCAAACGAAGAACAGAAGCAGACTAATAAGTACAGAGAACAAACTGGTGGTTACCAGAGGGAAGGCACTGGGGGGGCTA
Source organism: Lontra canadensis (assembly GCF_010015895.1). NCBI lineage: Eukaryota > Metazoa > Chordata > Mammalia > Carnivora > Mustelidae > Lontra > Lontra canadensis. The sequence goes on along the minus strand of NW_022631136.1, from coordinate 1,122,623 downwards.
TGGTCAAAACATGTGAAGGGGTTTAGAAGTAAGATCTTCACAGTGTGCCCGACTGGCTCAGTTGAGACTGTGTGACTCTTCATCTCAGGGTTGTGAGTTTGGGCCCCATATTGGGTGTAGAGATGACTTAAATAAGTAAACTTAAAAAAAAAAGAGGCATGAACTTCTAGTTATAAAATAAATAAGTCAGGTGCCTGTGTAGCACTGTTGTTTAAGGGTCTGCCTTCAGCTCAGGTCATGATCCCAAGGTCCTGGGGTGGAGCCCCAAGTCGCCTGCTCAGTGGGGAGTCAGCTTCTCTCTGCCTGCTGCTCTGCCGACTCGTGCTGACTCTCTCCATCAAATAAATGAATAAAATCTTAAAAAAAAAATTACTAAGTGAGAAGAGCAGATGTAGAACATGGTATATAGCTGCTGTTACTTGTGTAAATAATAAATTTCAAACATTTTTTTTTCTTGAGGCACCTGGGTGGCTCAGTCCATTAAGCACCTGCCTTCAGCTCAGGTCGTGGATCTCAGGGTCCTGGGATAGGCTCCTGGCTCAGCGGGGAGGCTGCTTTTCTTCCTCCCTCTGCCCTTCCCCCTGCTCATGCTCTCTCTTGTTCTCTCTCTCTCTCAAATAAATAAATAAAAATTTTTAAAAAACCATTTTTTTCTTACATATACATAAAAGATCCCTGGAAGAATACATAAGAGATTAATACTCATTGATAAGAAGGCAAATGGAAGGTGGCAGACAAAAATGGGAGTAAGGGTTTTCACAGTACACTGTTTTATACCTTTTGAATTTTGAAGCATGAAAATAGTTCATTCAATATTATTACATTAAAAATTAAAAGGAAAGGAACATGCCTGGAAAGATACACCCTCATGTGTGCAAATACAAGCTACCTTAACAGCAGTTACCTTAGGATAGAAGGATTGGGAAATATGACAGCATCTAGGAACTTCCTGCAATTTTTACCCTTCAGTAATGTTTTTGCTGTTATTATTGTTGTTTTTAAATATTTCACTTACTCATTTGAGAGAGAGAGAGAAAGAGACAGAACATGAGCAGGGTGAAGGTCAGAGGGGGAAGCAGACTCCCTACTGAGTAAGGAGCCTGATTTGGGTCTTGAATGATCCTGGGACTCCCAACACACACAGACACACACTTTGTAGGTTTTAAACACTGGAAAGTGTCTGGCCAATAAAATTTCCCAGACTGATTACACCTGTAAGCTGTCAGTTTAAAGTGAGTGAAAGGAATGTTTAAGGACATCAGATTAACAGAGATAATATGAGCAATAAAACCAGAGATATACCCTGTCCCCCCACCCCCACACAAAACCAGCAACAACAACAATAAAACAAACAAACAAACAAAAAAACAGAAACCAAAGGTATGTGGATTGCAACTCCCTGAATCTACACAGCAAGGACGATCTAGCCATAGAGACTGGAAACACTCTACTGACCAGTGGCTAAGCTGCCCTCTCCCCTGAACAGCATGCACATTGGACCTGTGAGTTGGCCTTGGGTCAGTCCTCCTTTCTTTTCTTCCACAGATAATCCACTTCTGGCTGCTGCATTTTTTTTCTTAGACAGGTTACTGTAGAAACTAACACATGTGATTCTCTTGCAGCTGCATATTGATGCTCTCATTAATCATGTGTTTGCTTGCATTTTATTTTAGGGGGTGGGGGAAAGGTGAGTTCCCCCTGAGCTCCTGGAGGGGATACATGGGAGCCTTCATGCACTGACATCAATCTTAATCTGCTTGCCTTTGACTCTGTCCTGCATTTTGTCCTGAATTTCTTTTCATCAAAACAGTGTACAAATCATCTCTCTCCCCCTCCCTTGCTCTCTCTCTTTCTTTGTTTAACCAATATAGCACCAGAAGAGAGTTCTTGTGAAGGCAAAGTCTAGTACTCCATTGCCAACCTGCGGTTCCCCTGCCTCCATTTTCAAATAACCCTGGGGACTTACTCAGGCCAAGGAGGGGGCAATCCTGTTTCCAGGAGTCAGAAACAGAGACAATGATCAAGTCTCTGCTAACAGTGCATATGATAGGTTTATGTCTCCATACCATTCGGTATGGTGTTAAAGCCTGGTTCAACGTGGTCCATGAGAAACATGTCACCTCTGAAATGAGTGCATGCTGGTCCAAGTCCCTACACAAACACAAGGGATGCCCCACACTTAGATTCCAAGGTTATGGCTCTCTGAATTTGCAGTCACGTGCTAGGTCCCTGTTGCCCAGAACATTTGGCCAGCATGGCTGAGCCTGAGAGCTTTTACAATCACTATCCCTATTACTTACTGGGCCAGACTCAGTCTTCTTCAGCCAGACCTGTGTTGGGCCTTGGTCCATGGCCTCGCTGCCCTCTTTCTTCCAGTGAATTCTCTTATGGACTTTCCTGTCAGTTGGCCATAGTCTACTATACCAAATTTCCCTAACTTCAGACTTTGGAGAGTACAGACTATGATTTTCTTTTCTTTTCTTTTCTTTTCTTTTAAAAGATCCCTGGGATGATGATGATAACCACTACCATCATCACCATGTGTTATGTATGAGTTGCCTGTGATTCCCATAATGAATTACAACAGACTCATTTGCTTAAAACAACAAAATTTATTCTCTCACAGTTCTGGAGGCTAGCAATCTAAAATCAAGGTGTTGGGCACCTGCTCAGTTGGTTAAGTGACTGCCTTTAGCTCAGGTTGTGATCTCGGAGTCCCAGGATCCAGTCCCACATCAGGTTCCCAGCTCCAGACTCCAGAGGGAGTCTGCTTCTCCTTCTGACCTTCTCCCCTCTCATGCTCTCTCTCATGCTTTCTCAAATGGATAAATAAAATCTCAAAGAAAAATAAAATCAAGGTGTTGGCAGGGCTGAGCTCCCTCCAAAGGCTCTGAGGCAAATATTCCCTTGTTTCTTCCAGCATCTGGTGGTTCTAGCCAAGGGTTCTTTAGTTTGTGGTTGTGTGATTCCAGTCTCTGCCTTCATCTTCACATGGCGTTTTCCTCTGTCTTTCTGTATCTTCTCTACTGTCTTTTATAAAAGACATTTGTCTTTGGTCTTAAGGCTCACCCAGATAATCCAGGATGTTTATCTTGAGATCCTTATTTTATCTGTAAAGATCCTTTTACCAGTGGCACCTGAGTGGCTCAGTGGGTTAAGGCTCTCCCCTCAGCTCAGGTCATGATCTCAGGGTCCTGGGATTGAGCCCCTCATCGGGCTCTCTGCTCATCAGGGAGCCTGCTTCCCCCTCTCTCTCTCTGCCTGCCTCTCTGCCTATTTGTGATCTCTCTGTCAAATAAATAAAATTTAAAAAAGATCCTTTTACCAAATAAGATCACTTTCATAGGTTTCAAGGGTAAGGACATGGTTGTATCTTTTGGAGGGTCCCTTTTCAATCTACAAGATGTTATTTTATAGATGAAGGGTTGTGGGGTGAAAAAGATTGAGGGATTCACTAAAGATAAATGACTCCCCCTCTGTCACAGAGCTCTGCCCACTTGAGAAAGGCAGCAGATTTTACAAAACCATACACACTAAAAAGCTCCTACTAGGGACACCTGGGTGGATCAGTTGGTAGGCCTCTGACTCTTGGTTTTGGCTGGGATCATAATCTCAGGGTTGTGGAATTGAGCCCCTTATGGAGCCTGAGACCAGAGTAGGGCTCTGCGTCAGCATGGAGTTTGCTCGGGATTCTTTCTCCTTCCCCGTCTGCTCCTGCCCCACTCATCTCTCTCTCTCTCTCTCAAAGAAATGCATAAATTAAAAAAAATTTTTTTTTAAAGGTCCTGTTAGACTCTTATCATAGGACAATTGGTTCCTGCTGGCCTTATATTTGCTAAACTAAAGCGATCTCCTAAGACTGCCTTTAGGAGTTCTGGCTTTCGGGAGGACTCACCAACTATCATTGTATTACATTACATCATACAGTTATGTCCAACTTTTGTATCTTAAGGACACTTGATACTGGAGGGTTGAAACCCATGACCTTATTTTAATCAATGAGTTCAGCCTGTCTCGATCCTATTTCGTAACCATTTCCCTGAAAAGGAACAATATAAATTGGCTCGTGTTTCATCCTTTTTGTGATTTTCAACTCACCCTCATGTGCCTATTGTGGAATGCAAGAATGAGAAGGCTGACACATAGAGAGGTGAAATAATATAAAGTCTGGGTCCTAAATATCTGTACAGTAGATTTCAAATCTCCTGGGATGGAGAGTCTATCAGGCTTTTTCATAGTTCAGCTCAGAGATGGTTCCGTGGTTGGGGAGCTGGCCTCGTAGGGATTCTTCACCAACTTGGCACACCGAAAAATCATCACAATTAGGAACAGAAATAGAAGGACAACAAAGGCAATGGCAAAGCCTTTGTCTACATCAACACTGCTAGACAGGTTTGAATCATCCATGGGAACACACGCCTCTTTACCCTGATTCAGCTGTAGCTACATCCTCAGGTATATCTTCAGGTTTGTCATATTCCTGGACAAAAGGGGTCAAAACAAAGTTTATTGGTTTGCATGTGTACATATGTGTTTTCTTAACAACATTATGTCAAAACCGAAGAGGGCTTAGAAAAACAAAAACAAAACAGCAAGATTTATTTAAGAAGCGCTTATGAAACTGATGAAGTTAGTATGGGTGATTTTCAAAATATATACACACATAAAGCACAAAATTGTTGGAAAATTACTCCAAAGCAGAACATGAGCAAACATGTATAACTCAGACATCAGCTGGGGCTTCCTGGCCCTGTAAGATCCAGGTAAAACTGTCTTAAATATCCCAGTTCTGTGTTAAGTCCAAATCCCTCTCTATGATTTTTTCAAGTTCTGAATACTTATTATAATTAACTTGTTCTGGAGTCTTAACATAAAGACTATATAAACATAAAATTATTTTTCTTTTTTCTTTTTTATTACTTTTTAAAAAGATTTTATTTATTTATTTGACACAGAGAGAGAGAGATAGTGAGAGAGAGAGAGCACAAGCAGAGGGAGGCTTCTTCTCCCTCTCCCTTGGCCTGCCCCTCTGCCGTTCCCTTTGCTTGTGCACTCGCTCTCTCTCTCTCAGTGGATAGAGCAGGAAAGGACAGTGAGAAAACGAAGACACTAAGATTTTAAGTCATTTATAAGAAGTTCAACTAGGAAAGAAAGAAGAGAAGTCAAATAGCAGTTAAGAGCCTATTGCAGAATCTAGCAAAGGATTCCATTTTTTAAAAAGATTGTATTTATTTATTTGTCAGAGAGATAGAGAAAGCACAAGCAGGAGGAGCGCCAGGTAGAGAACCAGACTCCCAATGCCGGACTCAATCCCCCCAGAACCTAGGATCATGACCTGAGCAGAAGGGAGCCACTTAACCAGTGAAGTCACCCAGACGTCCCAAGGATTCCATTTCAAAGGCAGAATGAAAAGAAATCAGGTAAGATGCATCTGGTTGTAAGTGACAGAAAAGTCCACTTAAGTGATAGTAAACAATATGTAGAATTTATTAACTTATGAGGCAGAAGTCCAGAGTAAGGCTAACTTTAGCTATCATTAGATCCAGAGATTCAAGGTGTTATCGGGGTTCTGATTTTATATGTCTACGACTTTCACCTTTTTCTGTGCTGGTTTTCTATACAGGCTGACTTCCCTATGGTAGCAACAATGGCTCCAACAAATCCAGACCTCTCATATGCCCTCTTCACAGTATCTCCTCCTCCCCAATTCCAAAGGAAGAAAGAATACTTTTGTATTAGTCAAGATTCTTGTTTGCAAGCAACAATCTCCCTCACCTAAGCATAAAAGTATTTATTGCAAAGAGACCAGGTCCCATCCAGAATGAAGTAGAACTGATCTTATTGGCAGAAAATTGGAGAGGAGGCATTGGGAACCACAGCCAAGGTCAGTGCAGGAAAAATCTGGTTAAGGGCACTGCTGGTACTGGACGAATTTGCTGAGCACCACTGCTAGTGTCATAGGAAGTCACTGCTTCTGCACTGCCTGAATTATAAACTGAGTCATCTTTGCATCACTCAATATTCCAGTCCCTTGGCTGGTGCATCTGACTGGTCAAGGCTGAGTTATGTACCAGCACCTTAACCACCACGGGGGTGGAAGAGAATATTTGTCTTCTCTAGGCATCTATAGTGGGAATAAGGTTCTGTCTCTTACTGACTCACATAAAGGAAGAGTTTCTTCAAATAAGAGGGTTTGGGGATATTGGGTAGAGAAAAAAATGATAAACATCTATTTTTGGGTTGTGACCCCAATCCAGCTATATGCTGCATATGAGACTCACCTAAAATTTAAAGGCATGGAAAGATTGAAGGTAAAAGGTACACAGAAAAGTATACTAGGTAAATACTAACCCAAAGAAAACTGAGACCTTGTATTAATATGAGACAAAATAGACCTTAAGATAGAAAACATTCTGAGGGTGCGGTGTTGCTCAGTCAGTTAAGTGTCTGACTCTTGGTTTCAGCTCAGGTTATGATCTTTGGGTCCTGGGAGTCAAGTGACAATCTGGAGTCAGGCTCTGTGCTCAGCAGGGAGTCTGCTTGAAGTTCTCTCTCTCCCTCTCCCTCTCCCTCTGCCTCTCCCCACCCCCCTGCCCTGTGCCTGCCTGCACACATTCTCTCTCAAATAAATAAATAATCATAAAAAAAAGAGAAAGCATTCATAGAGGTAGAGAGGATTAATAGGTTATGATAAAGGGTAAAATTCAGCAGGAAGATGTAACAATTCTAAATTGTGAGTACCTAATAAAATAGTCTCAAGATAAATTAAAAAAATGAGAGTATAGGGAGAAATTGATTAAAAATGTCATTATAGTGAATAACAAGCACATCTTTTTTTAAAAAAGATTTTATTTATTTATTTGATAGATAGAGATCACAAGTAGGCAGATAGGCAGGCAGGGGGGTGCGGGGAGCAGGCTTTCTGCTGGGCAGAGAGCCCAATGCAGGGCTCGATCCCAGGACCCTGGGATTATGACCTGAGCAGAAGGCAGAGGCTTTAACCCATTGAGCCACCCAGGCACCCCAATAATCAACACATCTTTCTCAATTATTACTAGGTCAACCAGGCAAAAATTGGTGAAGATAAAGAATACTTGAATAATACAAATAACAAACTTGATTTATTGAACATCTATAGAACTCTGCACCCAACACTTAGCAAATCTATACTTTTTTAAAGTTGATCTTTTAATTTTTTTAATTTTTTTTAATCAAAGAGAGAGAGATAGGGTGAGCACAAGCAGGAGGAATGGCAGGCAGAGGGAAAAGTGGGCTCCCCGTTGAGCAAGAAGCCTGAAGTGGAACTCAGATATTAGGACCTTAGGGTCATGATGTGAGCTGAAAGCAGCTGCTTAACTGGCTGAATCACTCAGGAGTCCCAAATCTATATTTTGCATGTATTGCTTAATCCCATTTGAATTGAGTTTTTTGGGGCCTTTGGTCACATAATACTAAAGGCGTCCTAATTCTGTGTATTAAATCTCTTTCTACTTGAAAAACCTAGAATGGTTTCTGTTTTCTGATATAAACCTTGCTGGATACAAATAGCAAGTTGAGTTTGAGTTATCACAGGTGCGTAAGTATAATTAATGTTAGAAAATCTATAAATGACATCACATATATCATATATATGTGATAGAGGAACCATATAAATATCTCAGTGGTTGTAAAAAAGCATTGGATAAAATTCAAAATTCAATACTAATGTAAAATACCCATATTAATATTAGCAAAACAAGGATAAAATGGAACACCTTTAACCAGATAAAGGGTATTAACCAAAAATGTATAGCAATCATTCTACTTAACGGCCAAATGTTGAAAGATTTCATTTATTTATTTATTCATTCGTTCATTCATTCATTTCTTTATTTTAAAGAGTATTTTTTTACTTTTTAAAAAAATTTTGATTTATTTGACACAAGTTAAGAGAGAGAGAACATGAACAAGCACAGCAGAGGAAGAGGGAGAAGCAGAATCCCAGGTGAGCAGGGAGCCCAGTGAGGGACCCAATCCCAAGATCCTGGGATCATGATCTGAGCCGAAGGCAGACACTTAACCAACTGAGACACCTGGGTGCTCAAGATCATTTATTTATTTATGAGAGAGAAAGAGAGAGAGAGAGAGAGAGAGAGAGCGCGCAAGAGCACAAGTTGGGGGAGGGGCAAAGGGAAAAGAAGACTGAATCCCTACTGAGCAGGGAGCCTAACTCAGGGCTGATCCCAGGACCTTGAGATCATGACCTGAGCTGAAGTCAGATGCTTAATGGACTGAGCCACCCAGGTGCCCTGCAGGATTTCTTTTAAAATCAAGAATAAGACAAAAAAAAATCAGTAATAAGACAAAAACATTCCTCACTTTTATTCAACATCATTCTAGCCAGCACAGTAAAATAAGGTTTTTTTGTTTTGTTTTTTTTTTTTTTTAAAGCATAAAGATTTAGGGGGCGCCTGGGTGGCTCAGTTCTTCAAGCATCTGCCTTCTGCTCAGGTCACGTTCCTAGGCTCCTAGGATCAAGCCCTGCGTCAGACTCCCTGCTCAGTGGGGAGCCTGCTTCTTTCTCTCCCTATGCCTGCCACTCCCTCTGTTTATTCTCTCTCTCTGTCAAATAAATAAATAAAATCTTTAAAAAAGTTTTTAAAAAATTAAAAAAGCATAATTAAAAGGAAAAAATAACCCATTATACACAGTTATTATTGTCTATAGAATACTCCAAGGAAAATATGAGAAATAAGCACAAGAATCTGGATAAGACACACAAGTCAATTGCACTTATAAATGCCAACAACAAACAATATGAAAATGTAGTTTCAGAAAAACCATTATTTACAATGACATACATAAAGTGCTTAAAAATAAATCTAAGAAAAGTTTAACAGGACATGTGTGGAAGAAATTATCAAACTTTACTAAAAGGCATTAAGAGATCACCTAGATCAATGAAGGGATATACCATGTTTATGGATTCAACATGGTAAAATTGTTAATTCTTCCCAAATTGATCTTCAGATATAATGCAATTTCACCAAAATCCCATCAGGGTTTTTTTGAGAAAACTGACAAACTAATTTTCTGAAGTGTGTATAGGAACTCACAGGCCAAAAAATAAAGAAGACATTCTGAAAAAAAAGTTTAGGGTGGGGATATTTCCCATATCAGTTATTAAAGTTTATTATAGAGCCATAGTATTTTTGACAGTGGAGTTTATGTGTAGACATACATAATAAGCCATTTGACAGACTAGAAAGAGCCTGGAAACAAATCACACATTTGGGGAAATTTGAATCATAACTGAAAGGGCACTATTGATTACAGGAAAAGAACAGACTATTAGCTATCCTTAAAAAAAACAACAACAAAATGAGTTTATAGTTATATGTCAAAAGCAAACTTAAAAACCTTTAGAAGAAAATGTAGGAAAAAGATCTCTTAAACAAGACACAAATAGTACAACATATATTAAAAAAAGTTGACAAATTTTACCTCACAGTTAAGAACTTCTGATCACCACCACACTGATCACCACAGACACTGTAAAGTAAGTAAAAATACAAATCACTAACTTGGAGAAGATATTTGACAAACATGTTTCTAAGAATGGATTAGTATCCAAATTAGAAGAAAACTCATTCAACTTAATTTTAAAAAGATGAATAACTCAACGGGAAAATTAGCAAAATACATGAACTGGCATTCCACAAAAAAAGAATCATAAGTGGTACATAAATACATGAAAAGGTGTTCAATTTCACTAGTAATCATGAAAATACAGATATCATTTTTTATCTGCTAGATTGCTAAACATTATAAAGTCTGATAACAAAAAATGTTGGCAATAATTTGAGTATTGGGGTGCCTTGGTGGCTTAGTCAGTTGGGTGGGTGACTCTTGATTTTGGCTCAGGTCGTGATCTTGGGATCCAGGGAACAAGCGCCACCTCCAACTCCATGCTCAGCGAGAATTCTGCCTGAGGGTTCTCTCTCTCCCTCTACCTCCGCCCCCCCAACCCAGCTTACTCTCTCTCTTTCTCAAATAAGTAAATAAATAACATCTTAAAAAAAAAAAAGAATGTGAGTCATCTGAAATTCTTTTAAAAAATTTAAAAAGATTTTATTTATTTATTTGAGAGAGGGAGAGAGAGCATGTGTGGTGGGAGCCACAGAGGGAGAAGGAGAAGCAGACTCCCCACGAAGTAGGGAGCCCCTCTCAGGCCAGATCCCAGGACACTGAGATCATGACCTGGGGCAAAGGCAGACGCTTAACCAACTGAGTCACCCAAGTGCCCTTGAAACTCTTACATGTAGCCTACCAGCAGTACAGGAGTATAAATTGGTAAAATCCCCTGTGGAAAACCCTTTAGCATTATTTGGTAAAGTTTAATTTACATATTCTCCATAACCCAGGAATTCCACTTCTGTACTTACACCAGGAGAATTGTAAAACAATGCTATTGTGAGGGCGCCCGGGGAGTGGTTCAGCCAGTTTAGCATCAGACTCTTGATTTTGGCTCAGATTATGATCTTAGGGCCATGAGATGGAGCCCCACATCGGGCTCTACACTCAGCTGAGTCTGCTTCTCTCCATCTCTCTCTGCCCTTTTCCCTGCCAGCACGTGCTCTCGTGCACATTCTCTCTCCCTCTCTCTCTCAAATAAATAAATACATCTTTGAAAAGAAACAATGCTATTGTACCATTGTATGTGCAAGCAAAAACCAGACAACTCAAATGACTACTCTCTGGAGAATTATTATATAAATTGTGACATAGTCCACAGCTGAATATTATAAGCAGCAAAAAAAAAAAAAAAGAATGAACAAACTAGAGTTTGCATCTGAGAACATTGGGTGAACTTTGGAAATATGTCATTAAGTGAAAAAAGCAAATTACAGAAAATTGTATACATTATTATTTTTATAAATCTCAAAACAATGTAAACTATTTAGAGGTACATACATATGTGACAAATCTATTTTTTGAGAAACAAAGGTGTAATGCATAAAACTCACGGTAATGGTTACTTCTGGGAGAGAGGCAGGAAGATGATCTAAAGGAAAGAGCACAGAGGTATATGCTAATGTTGATGGTAGGGTGGGTGAATGGCTCAATCGGTTAAGCATCTGCCTTTGGCTCATGTTGTGATCCCAGGGTCCCAGGACCAGGCTTCTTCTTTTTTATTTTTTTCTTCTTGTATCAGCTCTGCATCAGGCTCCTTGTTCAACAGGGAGTCTGCTTCTCCCTCTGCCTACTGCTCCCCCTGCTGGTGCTCTCTCTCTATCAAATAAGTAAAATCTTAAAAATAATAATATCTGAGGGTTTTGAGGGGGTGGGGGTGGGAGGTTGGGGGAGCCAGGTGGTGGGTACTATGGAGGGCACGCACTGCATGGCGCACTGGGTGTGGTGCATAAACAATGAATTCTGTTACGCTGAAAAGAAATAAAAAAAAAATCTCAGATATTTCTAAAAGTAAATGATAGTTCTTATTTGGGGTTTCCAAGGCAGCCTGTAGGAGAACAGTGATCCATTAAGATTTTTTAAAAATACAAAAACTTTTATTTCTCTTTGTAAAATCTAATTTAAAAATTTTTGTGCATGTTTTCTAATAGAACACTGTGAAAACAATGCATGCAATAATAAATGCATTTTGGATCTAATTAAAAAATATATAGACATAGAAAAATAATAATGGTAACCCGGTAGGGGCACCTGGGTGGCTAGATGGGTTAAGCATCTGACTTTTGGTTTGACTCTGGTCATGATCTTGGAGTTGTGGGATTGAGCCCCACATTGGCTCCACCCTCAGCAGTGTCTGCTTCAAATTCTCTCCCTCTCCTCCTCCTCTACTTGCAATTGTGCATGTGTGCTCCCTTGCTAAAATAAATAAATCTTTTAAAAAAATAATGGTAAGTGTATACTTCCTAAATTGTGTCATGGAATCATAGCGGCTTATTTCTTCCTGTGTTTCATAACTTAAACATGTTGTATAACTTCTTTCGAATTATCAAATATTACAAAATTTTTAAAAAACAGAATTAGGTTTAAAGGAGGCAGGGAAAAGTTCCCTGCACTGCAAATATTTTATCAGAGATCAAAAAGTTCATTGGGGGGACGCCTGGCTGGCTCAGTCAGTGGAGCATGAGACTTCATCTCGGGGTTGTGAGTTTGAGCCCCACGTTGGGTGCAGAGATTAATTGAAAATAAAATCTTGAAAAAAAAAGTTACTCGGATATAAGGCTCATTGACTCCAGAGATCACTGTGTGTTTCTGTGTGTATAGTGGGGATGGGGGGCGGGAGGAGTGTCCAATAAAGAGCCCAAGAAGAAACAGCTTAGGGAGAGCTCATTGGAAACTCTTGCTCATCCACACAATTCTTGTGTTTTTTTTGTGGACAAACCCAAGGATAAACAAAGGGCAAAGGGCATTCCTTCCAGATAAGTTAACCCCCAAAGAGAATAATGCAATGGCAATCACTAAATATAGCACGGTGGTGGAGAATATGGATTCTAGAGCCAATCTTTTTGACTCTGATAAAACTTGGTGATCCTGGGACACCTGGGTGGCTCAGTCGGTTAAGCGACTGTTTTCGGCTCAGGTCATAATCCCAGAGTCCTGGGATGGAGTCCTGCATCCGGCTCCCAGCTCCATGGGGAATCTGCTTCTCCCTCTGACCTCCCCTTTCATGCTCTCTCTCACTCTGTCTCTCTGTCTCTCTCAAATAAATAAATAAAATCTTAAAAAAAAAAAAAAGAACTTGGTGATCCTAAGCAAGTTACTTTACTTTTTGGAGCTTCTTTTCCCCATCTATAAAATTAAGATTATAATAGAAAAATCCTGTTATGTAGATGTTGAGGTAAAAGAAATAAATGCATGTAGAACACATAGAACAGAGCCTTGTACACAACAACTGCTGTGTTAAATGTTTGCTATTATTATCCTCCTTGGATTTGCAATTTTTCTTTTGCTATGGAGTGCCTGGAAGCCAATGCTGTTTTAATTTTTCATTTGGGTGGAGTTCCAGAGCACATTCTCACGTGTCACAGTTGTGCAGAATTGAAAGTGTCTCACATCAACAGAGAAGGGAGGGTAAAAGGCCTGGAATCTGTAGTTCAAAGCATTGACAAGTACTCCAAATTTCAGTTCATTTGGTGCTAGGAATGGAATAGATATCCAATGTATGGTATAACCTGAAGAGAGAATTCCAAGTTGAGCTTAGGTTTTGTGTGTCCCAGAATTTAACTCTCAAAGCAAGTCTTTATAATAGTAGGAAATGGGTCTTGCAGCCATTTGGTTTATTTCTAACTGGAGATTTTCTTTCTTTCTTTCTTTCTTTCTTTCTTTCTTTCTTTCTTTCTTTCTTTCTTTCTTTTCTTTCTTTCTTTTTTTAAGTTTTATTTATTTATTTGACAGACAGAGATCACAAGCAGGCAGAGAGGCAGGCAGAGAGACAGGAGGAAGCAGGTTCCCCACTGAGCAGAGAGCCCGATGCGGGGCTCGATCCCAGGACCCTGAGATCACCACCTGAGCTGAAGGCAGAGGCTTTAACCCACTGAGCTACCCAGGCGCCCTAACTAGAGATTTTCTTGATGAAAAATTCGCCCCAAGTGAAAATGTAGTCTGGGTTCCTGGGTCTGGCTGGGGTCTGAGTTGAGGAAAGATCCTGCTAATACTGTGTCTGTGAGGCGGTGTTTGACCCACCTCCCCTGGGCTCATGGAAACCTGAGTCCCAAGGTGATCAGTAAATACTCCTTCATAGTTGCTGTTGTCATTTTATTTTACCTGCATTCCCGTGTGGTTTGGGAAATGGAGATTACAAACAGCTCTCCCTCTAACACTATTTGAACTCTATCAACTTTAAATTTAATTTGAATACACCATTTACCATTTAAATAGTACAATACAAAAACTAGGTCCTATAGTCATAACACAATACATAAGGTCTGATTTCGTCTGTCTTTAGGAAGCTTATAGTCTGGTATGGGAGATAAGACACATCCACATAACTATGACGTAGGTATAAAGTGCTAAGTGTCAAAACAGAATGTAGTGAATCGCTCTGAAATCGTCTGCCCCATACTCCCCTTCCCGTCCATCCAAACGGCTACTGCAGAAGCTGCCATATTCTGACTTTGTCCCCACCATGCTGGCTGCTGCAGTTCAATGGTCTGGGGTAGGAAGAAGTTAGGCTGAAGGTCTTCTCTTGAATTTTTGTAAGTGGAATGGGAAACAGCCTGGGCCATACTAGGTGTTTAATACATACTTGCTGATAATTGAGTTGTAATGAGAAAATGAATTTTATTGCAATTTTAATACCCTGCTTCTGGATTTATCCATTTGTGTACACCTCAGAAGCCACTTTCTGGATATATTTCTCTTTTTTTTAAGATTTTATTTATTTGTTGGAGAGAGAGATTGGGCACAAGTAGTTGGAGAGACGGGCAGAGGGAGAAGCAGGCTCCCCACTGAACAAGGATCCTGAGGTAGGACTCGATCCCAGAACCCTGAGATCATGACCGGAACCCAAACCAGATGCTTAACCGACTGAGCCACCCAGGTTTCCTGGATATATCACTTTAATATCTCATTAAATATGCCAGCACATCTCTTCCCTTTATTCATTACTACACTTTATTAAAAAGATCATATTATTACATCCTGGCGTCTACATATCACACTAGACCCCTTATAGCCTGAATATTTCATTGATTTTTCAACCTCTCTTAATTATTGCATTTTAAGAGACTTGTATCTTTCTTCAATTTTCTTTCATATATTCTCTTTAACATAGGTTTCTAGGTATGATTTTATACCATGTAAACTGTCTTGATTTTATATTAAGTTGCAGAGAAGAATAAACAAAAATATGTACTTCTTGAATGAAAACAAATAATCCCATAGCAATCTGCTGGTAGAAGTGGGGAAGGAAACCAAAGGGAAGACTCAAGGAAGGTTTTACTGAAGAGGCAAATACTTGGACTGCACTGAGGTCTGAGAAGGAGTGGAGTTAACCAAGCAGATAAAGGTGGGAAAGAGGAGAAGCTGGAGAAGATATTTCAAGTACAAACATGAGGGCTTCAGCTGAGGACATGAGGACAGCATAGTATGTCGAGAAACAGTGGGTATTCAGTTTAGAACTGGGAATGTACTCTATTGAAGAACAGGCAGGAACCATAGCCTAGGCCAGTTCATCAGGGCCCTTACATGGCACATTAAAAAATCTGGACTCAACTTTGCAATCAGTGGGGAGCCACTGGAAAGCTTTTATTTTTATTATTATTATTTTCTAAGATATTTTTTATTTATTTGACAGAAAGAGAGCGGTCACAAGTAGGCAGAGAGAGAGGAGGAAGCAGGCTCGCTGCTGAGCAGAGAGCCCAATGCAGGGCTCGATCCCAGTACCCCGGGACCATGACCTTGAGCTGAAGGCAGAGGCTTTAACCCACTGAGGCACCCAGGCGCCCCTGGAAAGCTTTTAAATATGGAAATTACACCATTAGATATTTGTGTTAGAAATATCAGACTGGTAGGAATGTGGAGGATACATGAAACAACATCTATCCTGATATTCTTCCATAAATACGAGATTTGAAGGGATTCAGGACAGCTCCTTCCTCCCAATGTGTCACTTTGGCAAGTGGATCATTCAGAGCTGAAGGTACTTGAGACTCTATGGGCTCAAGAGAAACTTTTGTCTCTCTCAACCGCAAAGAAAAATCTAAATTGAGGGTCCTTCCCAAAATAAGAGTCATCTGCTCTTCTTATCACCCTTTGAAGTGCATTCTTTACCTCTGAAATCCCAGATCCCTACCCCCTTCTCTGTAGTTCAGAATGACCTATATATCTCATCTTGCCTGCCTTTAGAAATCCATGTCTATGGGGAGTTCCCTATATACACTTACTAAATTTTATTTTCTCCTGTTATACTGTCTCATGTCATTTTGACTCTTAGTCCAGCTAGAAGGACCTTCGAGGAGACAGGAATTCTTGTTCTCAGCAGTTTCTAGAGGGCAAAAATCTACATGTTTTGATTTTTTAAACTTCTCACAGCTTAGATTAGCATAGTGCTTGCACTCAGTAGGAAATGTTTGTTGATGTGGAGACCAGTGTCAGAAGGAAAACTCTGCCTCTCATGGGTGTAGAGAATGTACATTTTGACCTTTGTCTGATGAACAAACTCAGATGGGGTAATATTAGTTATAGAACTCTTTCTAAAAGTGATGGCTGAGCTCAATCTGGGATAAGGAAAGAACACTTAAATGAAGGAAGAGTGATGGAGTCCAAAAAGCACGGGAACTTTTGGGGAAGTACTGCTTAATACAGTATGGTAAAGCTCAAAATGCATGAAAATGAAAGGTATAAAATCATAGAATCTCATAGTGGAAGGAACCTTTAAAAGTCATGTTGTGGCATTAGCCTTCTAATCATTTCTGCAAAGTCTGTGCTTTAATTATTGGGTAAGTTCCTCGGGGGCCTTTAGGGATCAGAAGTGCCTATCTTCCAAGGTGGCCCATTCTTTAAAAGTACTTATTTTTTCTTTTCTTTTCTTTTTTTTAAATTGAAATATAGCTGACACACAACGTTATTAGTTTTAGGCAGACAATGTAGTGTGATTCAACAATTCTCTGTGTATGCTATGCCCACCATGAGTGTATCTGCCATCTGTCACCATCCAACACTATTATGATACCATTGACCATATTCCCCGTGCTGTGCCTTTCATCCCCATGCCTTATTCTTTCGATAACTGGAAGTCTGGACCTCCCATTCCCCTTCACCCATTTTGCCCATCCCCTCACCTCCCTTTCCTCTGGCAACTACCAGTTTATTCTTGTATTTGTGGGTCTGTTTCTGCTTTTTGTTTGTTTTGTTTTTTAGGTCCCATATAAAAATGAAATCATATGGTGTTTGTCTTTCTGTGACTTACTTCACTCCACCTAGTATCTTCTAAGTCTATGTTGTGGCAAATGGCAAGATTTCATTATTGTTCATGGCTGAGTAATATTTGATAATATATCTATATTTGTGTATACTTATATTCTTCATATCTATATAATGTATCTATATAGATATTTAGATATTCTTTATTTATCCAAGACTTGGGTTGCTTCCATATCTTGGATATTGTAAATAATGCTACAGTAATAAAAATAGTCCTTTACATTGAGCCAAATCTGTCTCCTTAGCATGCTCCACTTTTAATTTAGGACCATATAGGGTAACACATTATCTCTTCCATACACACGATTTTCAGGATATGAGACACCTTTCAAATACTTGTTAACTCATTTCTTCAATCATTTCATGATTTAATCATTTCTCAGAGGACATGGTCTTTCTATCACTCTAGCCATTTTCCACTGAAAATAATCTCGTGTGTTTATATCCCACTTTAAAATGCGGTGCCCAGGGGCACCTGGGTGACTCAGTGGGTTAAGCCTCTGCCTTCTGCTTCAGGTCATGATCTCAGGGTCCTGGGATGGAGCCCCACATCGGGCTCTCTGCTCAGTGGGGAACCTGCTTCTCCTCTCTCTCTGCCTGCCTCTCTGCCTACCTGTGATCTCTGTCTGTCAAATAAATAAATAAAATCTTTAAAATAAAATAAAATAAAATGCTGTGCCCAATGCAGAATAGAAGACCCACGTGAACTCAAGATTATTCATCTAGGTACTATACTTCTATTGCTTGAGATAAGATCATAATGAGCCTTATGCTAAAACTGGAATAATAGAAGATTAGCATGACCCTTGCACAAAGATTACACACAAATTCATGAATCATTCCATATTTTTAACTAACTGTAATTTAACTAAAAACTCTGAAGAAAAAAATCGTAATGATCCTTGAAAGTCAGCATAAAGAATTTGAATTTTAGGGGTGTCTAGTTGGCTCAATTGGTTAAGCGACTCCCTTCAGCTCAGGTCATGATTCTGGAGTCCCAGGACCGAGCCCCTCATTGGGCTCCCTGCTCAGCTGGGAGTCTGCTTCTCCCTCTGCCCCTCACCCCACTCATGCTCTCTCTCTCTCTCAAATAAATAAAATCTTTAAAAAAAAGAATTTGAATTTTATTCTTCCAGGCATGGGGGAACCACTGAAGGAATTTGAGCAGATAAATGAGAGCGGCGTCCATATCTTACTGTACATTCCACTGACTCTAACTGGAATGTGAGCTCTAAACCTTAAGTCTGTGTCCCATTGGAGGCATAGCTTCAGCACTTGGTACAGGGCTGACACATTGGAGGTGTTTAGTCTACCTACATAAATAAATTACTATCTAGATCAGTACCTGGCATATTAAGCAATCACAATTCATGTTTACTGAAGAAAGGTAAATCATCAAAGCCATACTTTAGGAAGATAACTGGCAACAGTATACAAAAGATATTGGAGACAGAAAATAGACACGATAGGGTGAAAAACAATTAGAAGGAGTTGTAGCCGTCTTGGTAAAAGGCAACAAAAGTATCAACTAGGATGACAGTAACAAGAAGGAAGGAATGGATGCGAAAGAGGATTTTACATGATATATAAATTAAATGGACATATAGTGGGATGAAGAAGAAAATGATAAAACTCTGGGGTTTGAATTTGGATGGCTGAAATGTTGTCATTCATAGAATTATTTATTTTAGGAATTAGCAGATATTTTAAGGGACTATGATGAACTCAGATTGGAGTAGGTTGAATTTAAAGGTACTGGTATGATATGCTCAGGAGGCAGAAATGTGGGACTGAAGTTTAGGAGTAAAGAAAAGCAAGATCTTTAGAGCTGAGTCACCTAAGTGCAGGGTAGTTGAAATCGTAGACGTAGATGAGGTGGCCAAAGGAGAATTTAAAACAAGGGAATGTCTGCTTTTATGCCATAGGAAAGAGATCAACAAACCACAGATAGAATAGTTATAAGTAGGAAAAGCTGAAGAGTGTAGAGTCATGAAATTGAACAGATGAGAGAATTTCAAGGAGGGGTATTGTCAACAGTCTCAGATGCTATAGAGAGACGGAAACATTCAGCATCTGGAAATTGGAAAACATCAGGTCATCTGTGATTCTTCTTCTCCTTATCTAATTAAATCTGAATTCCTGAACTTTGAATGAAAGGTCTCTAGTTTACTTATTTCAACCTCTCACTCATAACTGCCAAATTCCAGTAAGCTAATTTTGCTATGGTTAGGCTGGTATCTTTCCTCTCTCCAGCTCAAAAAGTAAAATACATTCTTGTTGAAAAAGGAAGGGGCGCCTGAGTGGCTCAGTGTGTTAAGCCTCTGCCTTTGGTTCAGATCATGATCCCGGGGTCCTGGGATCGAGCCCCACATCGGGCTCTCTGCTCAGCAGGGAGCCTGCTTCCTCCTCTCTCTGCCTGCCTCTCTGCCTACTTCTACTTATGATTTCACTCTCTGTCAAATAAATAAATAAATAAATAAATAAATCTTAAAAAACAAAAAGAAAAGAAAAAGGAAAAAGAAAAGAAGAAGACTGATGTTGTTTTGGTTCCAAGTATGTCTTGTATGTTCTTGGCTTATTTTCATATGCAGGGATCAGATCTAGGTTTTATAGGTCCGAAAATTTATCCAAGTTGGAGATCTCTTTTTCAGAAAAGGAAAGCAAGATTTTGAACACAAAATTAGCTAAAAAGTTTTTTAAAATTAAAAAAAAATCACAAATTATTGTAGCCTTGGATATCCAGTTTCCTTTCTTCTAAGACCTCTTAGGCAAAATCACTTTTCTTGACAGATTCAAGTGATTTTCTTGACAGATACCATGGAAAATCTAAAATCTGTTTTCTAAAGTGAAGACCGGGCCTAGAATTTTTTAAATTGTTCTTAAATTTCCTGTTTTAGGGACACCTGGGTGGCTCAGTTGGTTAGGCATCTGCTTTCAGCTCAGTTCATGATCCCAAGGTCCTGGGATTAAGTCCTGCACTGGGCTCCTTGCTCGGCCCCTTCACAAGCAGGGGAACCTGCTTGTGCTCCCTCTCTTTCTGACAAATACATAAATAAGATCTTAGAAAATAAAAGGTTCCTGGGGCTCCTAGGTGGCTCAGATGGTTAAGTGTCTGCTTTCCACTCGGGTCATGATCTCCAGGTCCTGGAATCCAGTCCCGCTTCCCCCCCCCACCCCACCCCACCGCCTCTCAGCTCAGCAGGGAGTCTGCTTCTCCTTTTCCCTCTCCCCCTGCTGGTACTCTCTCTCTCAAATAAATAAATAAATATTTTAAGAAAAAGGGTTCCTGTTTTGTTTGAGATGAACAGGAGTACTGCTTGGAACTAGAATAGGGAAAAGGAGGAAGGGCATGAATCTATGGGTTTATATAAAATCTGAAACTGCTAAAGTGGGAAGCAGAATAACAGCATTTATAAATCTGCAGCAGAAGTTTGTCCCCTTTCACTTAACACTTCCTGGAAAGATCAGTCCCTCTTCTATTCCTTTCCTTCCTTCCTTTCCTCCTGCCAATCCTTCCTTCCTTTCCTCCTGCCAATCCTTCCTTCCTTTCCAAATCACTTCGTTTTCCCCATCTGTGGCCCTATATTTCTTAAAGACAACAAAAAAAAAAACCAAAAGAAGACAACAACAAAACTACCTAAAAAGACCCAACTTTTCTCTCATTGACATAAGTTTACTCTAAAGGGAGAGGTTGGGATCCCTGGGTGGCTCAGTTGGTGAACTGTCTGCCTTCAGCTCAGGACATGGTCCCGGGGTTCTGGGATCGAGCCCCACATCAGGTTCCCTGTTAACGGGGAGCCTGCTTCTCCCTCTGCCCTCTGCCTGTGCTCTCACTCTATCTCTGTATCAAATAAAATAAATACAATCTTAAAAAACAAAAATAGGAGAGGTGATTGTGAGGAAATAGAAAAATGAAGCTCTCTTCCTATAATCCCTAAAATCAAAGACATCCTCTAGGCAATGACACTAGCAGAGGTTCCCCCAGTTTGCCTCAAAACCACCCTGTGCCTCTTACCTAAAGTTTCACTTTTCCAAAAAAGCTCTGAAGAAAGAAAAATTTCTTTACTTCCCCCAGTCATTTCCCTAAGTATTCCCCAGGCTTGTAGAGAAGTGTTATGAAACTCAGAAGAATTGTTCGGATTATTCCCAGAAAAACTTCACCAGAAAGACAATACGGACAGTTATTTACCTTTTGAGAGAGTGATATCCAAGGCTGGCTGTTGGCAGGCCAGTCTCCTCCTACTCAAGCCCATCTCTTGGCAGCCTCTCCCCTTTTTATCAACCCACTCTTACAAAAAGGCAAGTGGTTGGTAGCTCTGTCCCTTCCCCACTCTCACGCTGAACTAAGAAGCTTCATGAATACTTCAGCTAAAACAGGATCAAGTTTCAGACACTCCCATAGTGAGTGAGAAAATGATCCCACTAGATTAAATTGGAGCCCAGGTCAGTAGAAGAATATTTCCACAGCTCTGCCAGGACTGGGGCAGCCAAGGTTAATGGCTCAAGTAATACCTTGTAAGTGGATCACATGAGTGGGAGAAGATGGGTCACGAGCCAGCTTTTTGGTCTATGCAGTGGTTTTCTGGATTAGTGGCATCACATGGAAAATTGTTAGAAATGCTAATTCTTGGACCTGGGTTCCTGCCTTAATGAATCTGAAACTTTGGAGGTGTTTGTATCCGTGCTTTAACCAGCCCCTCTAGGGGACTGTGATGTATGCTCAAATTTGAGAACTATTTTGTCAACAAGATCAGTGAAGCTCTAAAATCTCTTTTCCTGGAAAAGAATTTATTTAGGGGTGCCTGGGTGGCTCAATTGGTTAAGTGACTGCTTTCGGCTCAGGTCATGATCCCTGAGTTTCAGAATCGAGTCCCGCATAGGGCTCCCGCTCCATGGGGAATTTGCATCTTCCTCTGACCTTCTCCCCTCTCCTGCTTTCTCTTTCTCCTTCTCAACTAAATAAATAAAAATCTTTAAAAAAATTTTAAAAAAAATAGGGGCACCTGGGTGGGTCAGTGGGTTAAAGCCTCTGCCTTCGGCTCGGATCCCAGGATCCTGGGATTGAGCCCTGTGTTGGGCTCTCTGCTCAGCGGGGAGCCTGCTTCCTCCTTCCTCTCTCTCTGCCTGCCTCTCTGTCTACTTGTGATCTCCGTCTGTCAAATAAATAAGTGAAATCTTTAAAAATAAATAAATAAAAATAATTAAGAAATTTTTAAAAAAGAATTTACTTAGAACATTTGAATCAGAAAAGTCAAAACTATTTCACTTAGTATTAGGTATTATACATGCTCACATATATCTTGAATGCAAAACTTATTACCATTCCTCTAAGGTTTTTTTGTTTTTGTTTTTAAAAGATTTCATCTATTTATTATGAGAGAGACATTGGGAGAGCACAGAGGGAGAGTGGGAAGAAGAAGCAGACTCCTGCTGAGCAAAGAGCTCGAAGTCAAGCTCGGTCCTGGCTTGATCCCAGGACCCCAAGATCATGATCCGAGCTGAATGCAGAAGCTTAACCTACTGATCCAACCAGATGCCCATCCTCTAAGGTTTTATGCAGTTCCAAAAAAAAAAAAAAAATTCTATAGGACACCTGCATGCCCAGGTAGGTGCACACATACCCTTTTCTCTCTGTATGTACATATGCTTTATAAATATACAAAATAGTTCTGGAGAGACATAACCCAGGGCTCTAAGATGGGGAATTGAGTGTCTCAAACTATACCATGTACATATTAACTACTCAAAACATTTTTTTTGAATTTAGATACATTTTCAAAATTTTATCACACTTTTAAAAAGTAACTCTCCTGAAAGAGGTTCTATATTTAATAAATTTTACCTCATGCCTGTTATATGTCACTGTACTAGATGTTGGGGACAGAATGGAGAATGAAGTATGGTCCCAGTTCTCACTTTCATCTTCCCAAATAATATGAAACGTAGCAATTTAAATATATTTTCAGTTTCTTAATTTCTAGATTTCTCTTGCCCCTGAGCATACAATCACAAATTCCATGGTAGGGAAAACTAAAGTCTGAAGCAAAACCAGGCTTTGGGGCCCATTATAATAGCTACTGTTTGTTTAGTGATGAATCTTAAAACAAAATTGTTTTATACTTCTGTTTTACATAATTATAGAGGTAATACAAAGTCATAGCATATTAAAATTACAGAACTATGAAAAGGTAGAAATTTCCTATTAATCCCACTCTTCAGAGATACACTATTAACAGTTCGGTAGATTTCTCCAACTCTAATTTATATATTTAGTATAATTATTATTTATAAGATAATACTTATTTTTAAAAAATATTTTATTTATTTGACACAGAGAGAGAGAGAGATCACAAGTAGGCAGAGAGGCAGGCAGAGAGGCAGGCAGAGAGAGAGAGGGGGAAGCAGTCTCCCTGCTGAGCAGAGAGCCCGATGCTGGGGCTCGATCCCAGGGCACTGAGATCATGACCTGAGCCAAAGGCAGAGGCTTAACCTACTGAGCCACCCAGGTGCCCCAGATAATACTTATTTTATGCTTTTTTCATTTAATAGTATACCTTGGACATCGACCCATTTTAATACCTTTAGATCTGCTTCATTCATTTTAATGGCTGCTAAGTATGCAAGTTCTCCATTACGTACATATCCCTGATTTATTTTCACTATTAGTGTGCATTTGGGTTGTTTAAAATTTCTTAATAGTGTACCAACATTGCAATGGCTAACCTTGCACATATTTCTCTGAGCATTTGTGGAAAAGTTTTTGTGACATAAATGCCTCAGAGTATTAAAAATATAAATGCTGGGTTGTAGGATATAAACAGGTAGAATTTTAATAGGTACTGCCAAATTACACACTAAAAAGGTTACTGCAATGTGCAAACTAGATATGAAAGTGCCTGTTTTTTCATAGTGCTGCCAATACGTTACTCTCAACCTTTGAAGTATTTGTCCAGTTAGTAGGCAAAAATAACATCTCAGTTTTTATGAACTTGCATTTCCCTAATTGCTATGGTATTTGAGTTTTTATTGTTTGTACATCTTACTCAAATTTCCTATACCTATCCTATGCCTTCTATTCATTGGGTTATTCATCTTTTATTTATTTGTTTGTTTGTTTGTTTGTTTTTAAAAGATTTTATTTATTTATTTGAGAGAGAGCACAAGCCAGGGGAGGGGCAGAGGGAAAGGGAGAAACAGGCTTCCTGCTGAGCAGGGAGCCCAATGTGGGACTTGATCCCAGGATCCTAGGATCACGACCTGAGTGGAAGGCAGACACTTAACTGACTGAGCCACAAAGGCGTCCCAACGATATATTTTTACTTATAATTTTTTGGGATACATATTCTCATTTCCCATCCTTTGCTACTCCCACTCCCTCACTTTTGAAGCTGCTGTCAACATCAGCTTCCAGAATTTAACCTCTCTCCTCAGCCCAACAACCTCCTTCTAGCTTCTCTTGTTTCCCTGTCTTCTGGGGCTCTAGAATCTTCCATCTCAAGATACTGATATAATTTGTCAATCAGTACTCCAGTTCTGGGTAATTCCTCTGCTTACTTTCTTTCCTCTAGCTTCTGGTTGTTGGCAGAGAAATGCTACGTAGTTTCATGAACATTTATACCTTCTCACTCTGGGAGCTCAGAGCATTAGACAGTCTTTTTCTTCATACAATTTTAGTCACACACTTCCCCAAATTACCCACATCTCTAAAGCTAGAACCAACACCATCTCTACCTCTTGTTTGTAGCAGTTTGACTTATTATTATTCTTTGAGAATCAAAGCCACTGCACGTGAGTTGTCAGCTTCTCCCTCTTCCACTTCAAAATGTCTACACATTTTCTCTAAAAACATGCCTTGATTTTTCTGAGTGTAGTACTTCCACACACAGCCCTAACTTGTTTCCTTGTCTCCCCCAGCACCAGTCTTACTTGTTTTCTTAGGCATATATATTTTCTTCAACTTTAATTTGCCACTTTCACAAGACATAATTTTCTATTCCTACCCCATCCTACCTCGCATCCCAGGTATCATGTGATTAGTTTTTCTTCATTGCCATGTTTCTTGAAAAAGTGTCGTATGCTAACTATCTGCCTATATTTACTCACTTTCTATACGTTCCTCACTCACTTGAACCATGGTTTCCACTCCATCTACTCTCCTTAGATTTGTTTCTCATCTCTGAACATGTGCTGCTGCCCAAACTCTTTTATCTTGAAACTCTATTGGCTTATATTGTCCTGCTCTTTCCAGACTGCGTCTTCTTTCTTCCATCATCTGAAACAGATATTTCTCTCTCTCTTTTTTTATCATTTAATTTCTGAAGCATGTCCATTCATATTTGACTGACTGATAGTACATAAATATTCTTTTACAATAGGTCAGAACATCTATGTTATCCCAATTACACAAAAACAGGTGCAAAATAGTGTTAAGAAACTTCCTTGCCTAAAATTATAAGACTAAGTATGTGTGCATATATTTTAAAAATCCCTTGATTCCCATTCCATCCTTTTGGCTGAACTTTATTAATTAATATCTTTCCTTTCTATACTGCTCTCTTTTGTGAAAGGTATCAACTACCTAAGCACTCAAGCCAAATCCCCTTCTCCTTTGCCATCCCCCCACCTCTAGTCATTAAGTGCTAACAAGACACCTTCCTAAATTTTTCTGGAACGGATCTCTTCTCCATGAGAGTTCTCTTTTGCAAGTCTATTTCTTCATAAGTCTGACGTGTGAGACTTTAATTGCTCTGCTGCAGTTTTCTCTTCTTTAGTCCATGGTGATAGCCCCAGGTCTGGTTGCTTTATAGTGTTTGTTATGGTCATTAAGAACAGTAGCACAAACACAGCTCTTAGTCTCTTTCTGCTTGACAGCAATTGGTTTAACGTGTGCTTGCAAAGCTTGATATTGAGACTTTATTGCTAACAATTCTTTTAAGAGTGTAATGGGATTTTTCTTGCCTGTTGAATCAGGATGATTAGTCTTGATTTCATATTCCAATCTGTACTGAATATAATCCAGATCAGAGTCAGCTTTCTGGAACATAAGTTCCATCTTATTGATCTCTGCTTCCATCTTGCATGGTTGACTTTCCTCAGATGCCTGAAACAGGCATTTCATGAAGCATTCTTTGCGTCCTTTTGCTTATCTCTTTTAACTATGGTGCTGTCATTTTCTGCAACCACAGTCTCTTGCACGGATGCATAACTTTAGGTCTAGATCCCAATCTCTCTTTTGAGCAGATGCCCTATGATTTCATATGCTTAATAAGCATTTTTACCTGGATGTCCCACCAACGAAACCAACAAATAAATTTCAACCAAAGAAACCTGAACTTCCAGTTAGGAAAAGACATTAGGGTTCAAAGCCGATGGCTAAGAAAGAATTCTTGAGACATCTTTGGTGCAAAAGGTGGTTTTATTAAACCATGGGGATAGGACCTGTGGGCAGAAAGAGCTGCACCAGGGTCATAAGGAGTGGCCTATTATAAACTTTCACACTGGCGGGGGGGTTAGGGAGAATGTAAGTCTCTAAAGAATTTTGGAAGGAAGGTTTCCTATAGGACTTTTAGGGGGCTAGCTATTGCTTGGAAAAGGTCATTTTTTACTGTCTAGTAAAACCCAAGTCATGAGACCCTTTAGATGTATATTGGTGGGTCACATACTCGGGGGATGATTGCCAACATGTATCTTGGTGGGTAGAGATAAAGAAGTTTCCACAGTAATTTTTATATGTTAAGGTAGACTTACAGGGTCTTGGGGGTTGGGCTAAGATGCCTTTCGCCCTTAGCAAACTATTAGTAAAGTATTAGCAAAGTCTTAGCATGGAGGCAGCTGAGTTCCTAGAGGAAAGTCACTCTGACTGTTTCAAGGACTTGTCAATGGGCTGTAGGCAATAAGAAAATTTAATAAATTTTCTTCTGCCTCTGTTTCCTGCATCACCAGACTCTGATATTGATATCATCCGAAAGCTTTCTTTGACGTCACCACTTCCTTTCACTCCCTATGCATAGAATCCCATGGCAAACCTTATTTTGTCACAACAGTATTTATGGCAATCATTATCTTTTCAGCTTCACTGACCTATGTCTGATCCTTGTAATTGTTTTCCTGGATTTCTTTCTTTCTTTTTTTTTTTTTTTAAGATTTTATTTATTTATTTGACCGAGATCACAAGTAGGCAGAGAAGCGGGAGGGGGCGGGGCAGGGAGCAGGCTCCCTGCTGAGCAGAGAGCCCCACGCAGGGCTCGATCCCGGGACCCCGAGATCACAACTTGAGCCGAAGGCAGAGGCTTAACCCACTGAGCCACCCAGGGGCCCCTCCCCTGGTTTTCTGGAGTAGTTATTTACCTAAGTGGATTTTCTGTTTCTAGTCTCTGCGCATCCCCCAAATAATCTGGATCACTCTTCCTTAAAATTTTAACCTTCAGGAATAGGGTTTCCAGAAAAAAGATAACCTTTTAATTTTTAAAAATTTTTAAATATTTTATTTATGAGATAGAGCGAGAGTGAGAGAGAGAGCAAAAGCAGGGGGAGCATTAGGCAGAGGGAGAAACAGGCTCTCCATTGAGCAGAGAGCCTAATGCAGGGCTCTATCCCAGGGTTCTGGCATCATGATCTGAGCCCAAGGCAGACGCTTAACCAACTAAGCCATTCAGACGCCCCAAAAGATGACTTTTTTAAAAATATAAATATTTCCTATGCAATATTTAGAGCATACTTATACTAAAAAAGTCATTTGTTGTTTATCTGAAGTTTAAGTTGACTGGTCAGCCTGTTTTTCTGTTTTTTTTTTTTTTTTAAAGATTTTATTTATTTATTTATTTGTCAGAGAGAGAGAGAGAAAATGAGAGAGAGGCAGGCAGAAGGAGAAGTAGGTGCCTTGCTGGGCAAGAAGCTTGATGTGGGGGGGTGCCTGGGTGGCTCAGTCGTCAAGTGTCTGCTTTTAGTTCAGATTATGATCCCAGCATCATCCTGGGATGGAGTCCTGCATCAGGCTCCACGCTTGGTAGGGAGCCTGCTTCTCCCTCTCCAGCCTCTTGTGCTTTTGTTCACTCTCTTGCTATCTCTCTCTGTCAAGTAAATAAATAAAATCTTTAAAAAGAAAAAAAAAGGGGGGGGGCAGCTGGGTGGCTCAGTGGGTTGAAGCCTCTGCCTTAGGCTCAGGTCGTGATCCCAGGGTCCTGGCATCGAGCCCCGCATCAGGCTCTCTGCTCCGCGGAGAGCCTGCTTCCTCCTCTCTCTCTGCCTGCCTCCCTGCATACTTGTGATCTCTGTCTGTCAAATAAATACATAAAAATTAAAAAATATATATTTAAAAAGAAAAAAAAAAAGAAGCTGGATGTGGTACTTGATCCCAGGACCCTGGGGTCATGACCTGAGCTGAAGGTAGATGCTCAACCGACTGAGCCACCCAAGTGACCCACAGTAGGTAATTTCTTAACCAACTTTTAAATTTTCATTTCTATTAAAATTAGAAAATCTGAATTCGCAGTGGGTTTGTCAGGTACTGCAATGGGTGATGGCTACCACTCATTCAGATCATTTCTGTAGAGTTCAATCTAACATGGACCTAGAATTATAGAGAGTTTTTAATTGAAGGTGGCTTTCAGTAGTTTGTTAGATCTTATGCAGAGGGCATACAGCAACCTTTAAAGTTGAATGTTTCAACGTGGGAGAGAGCAGGCATTGTATGCCGTTGCAAGGGTTGCATTCAACTCTGAAAACATTTTTTCCCCATTCGACTGTAACAATTTGATGTGGTTCAAAATACGTTCAATAATGTGTCATGCCTTTTCCCTCTGATGAAGAAACAAAATTATCATGTATTGAGAAATAATAAACTCTTGGCAGTCAAGGCATTTGCATAATAGTCTGGTTTTCTTACAAAATCCTGATACTTTGTTCTTAAGATTAAAAATTGTGGCATTTATCAGAATTGGCAGCACAAAAGAAAAGTTCTCTCCTGACCTGTATCATGGCGGTCTGAACTCCCAAAAATTGTGCCAAAGAGTTTAGAAAACAAATAAGCAAAGTAAGCACACAGAGAAAACTTCAGGGAACTATTTCGGATTGCAAAGGAGGATAAATTTAATGTTCAAATGATCTGATAAAGTATTCATTTGGAAACAAAAAAAAAATCAGGTCACTTAGAACTTGAAGTAATAAATTCAAGCTAATAAAAATAATGAAAACAGGGCTCAGATAAACGTACTTGAAAAATGGTTTTTGTTAGTATTATCTTATGGGAGAAAAGGGATCTTTTTTTTTAAAAAAAGATTTTATTTATGTATTTGTCAGAGAGAGAAAGAGAGAGGGCACAAGCAGGGGGAGTGGTAGGCAGAGGGAGAAGCAGGCTCCTCACTGAGCAAGGAGTTGCATGCAGGACTTGATCCTAGGATGCTGGGATCATGACCTGAGCATCCTGAAAGGGCATCTTTTACTTCAGTCATTATTCAAAAATTTATGAGAACATCTTCCTCATTACTTATCTCACTTCACTACAGAAAAAGCTGTCTTCTAATATTTACCTATTTCTTCTCAGAGATTATGCTTACTGGCTATTATTTTACTATATTTACAGTTTATATTAACTTGTTCTATGCTTTATCAGAATCAGGAGGAATGCTATTTGGCTGCCAACTGTTCTTTGAATAAAACAGAAAGTGGACTGACATTTTGTTTATTATAGGAATAATGACCTTTCTATACTGAAGGTTACAACTCCTTCAGCGCTGATCCCAAGATATCTTTTTCAGACTTTCTCATACCTCACAAAATAATTCTTTTTTAGTTTTATTTATTTATTTTTAAAGATTTTATTTATTTATTTGACAGAGAGAGACCACAAATAGGCAGAGTGGCAGGCAGAGAGAGGGGAGAAGCAGGCTCCCTGCTGAGCAGACAGCCTGATGTGGGGCTCGATCCCAGGACCCAGAGATCATGACCTGAGCTGAAGGCAGAGGCTTAACCCACTGAGCCACCCAGGCACCTCCCCCAAATAATTATTTATTATTATTATGTTTTTATTTTTTAAATATTTTATTTATTTATTTGACAGAGATAGGCAGAGAGGCAGTCAGAGAGAGAGGAGGAAGCAGGCTCCCCGCAGAGCAGAGAGCCCGATGTGGGGCTCGATCCCAGGACCCTGGGATCATGACCTGAGCTGAAGGTAGAAGCTTTAACCCACTGAGCCACCCAGGTGCCCCTCAAAATAATTATTTTTTTAAAAGAATTTTTTTCTGAATGAAAATGTCCTGTTCTGCAACTTCATTTTTTTTTTTTTTTTTACTGTGTCAATATTTTTACTTCTCTTAGCATTCTCCCAACCTACATATAAGCTTTTTACCTTTTGAAATATCCAAAAAATCTTGGTGGGAAGTAAGTGTTTTTCCCATTTAGACTCCAATTTGTTGCCTCAGAACTAAGTGTAGGTAATGGCTTTCTGTGTATCCTTCCAAAAGTTTTCTTTTTTCTTATCTTTATTATGACATATATCATACTATAGCAATGGATTTTTACTTTATTTTTAAACAAATTTTTATTTATTTTTGAATTCCACTATATTTCAGGTGTATAAGATAGTGATTCAACAGTTCTTTTTTAAGGTTTGACACATCATTTTATTGTACACCATTTTCTATCAAAAAAGAGTATAAGAATAAATACTTAAGTAGCATAGACAATCAGAACAATTAAACAGTAACACAAGAAAGGAAAAATGAATCACAATTCTGAATTGGTCACAACTGCATTTTTTGTTAAAACAAGTTGAGTTAAAATTTTCCAATTTTTGCATATCTTATATAGTGAGTTCCTCTAAAGCAGTCCTTTTTAAAAGTATATATGTATTAATAGAATATTTCAGTCATTTTTTGACTGTTTATTTTTATTTATTTATTTTTATTAATATATAATGTATTATTTGTTTCAGGGGTACAGGTCTGTGATTCATCAGTCTTACAAAATACACAGCACTCACCATAACAACATATCCTCCCCAATGTCCATCACCCAGCCACCCCATCCCTTCAACCCCCCCATCCCCCTCCACTGCAGCAACCCTCAGTTTGTTTCCTGAGATTAAGAGTCTCTTATGGTTTGTCTCCCTCTCTGGTTTCTTCTTGTTTCATTTTTTCCTCTCTTCCCCTATGATCCTCCACCTTGTTTCTCAAATTCCACGTATCAGTGAGATCATAAGATAATTGTCTTTCTCTGATTGACTTATTTCGCTTAGCATAATACCCTCTAGTTCCAACCACATCATTGTAAATGCGAGATTATCATTTTTTTTGGTGGCTGCATAATACTCATACGCGCGCCCATGTGCGCACACACACATGCATACCCCATATCTTCTTTATCTATTTATCTGTTGATGGACATCTGGGCTCTTTCCATAGTTCGGCTATTGTGGACTTTGCTACTGTAAACATTGGGGTGTAGGTGCCCCTTTGGATTACATTTGTATCTTTGGGGTAAATACCCAAGTAGTGTAATTGCTGGGTCATAGGGTAGCTCTATTTTCAACTTTTTGAGGAACCTCCATGCTGTTTTCCAGAGTGGCTGCACCAGCTTGCATTCCCACCAACAGTTTAAGAGGGTTCCCCTTTTTCTGCATCCTCGCCAACATCTGTAATTTCCTGACATATTAATTTTAGCCCTTCCGACCGGTGTGAGTTGGTATCTCACTGTGGTAGTGATCACCACAGTAAGTGTACTTTTAATCCTCTTCACCTATTTCACTCATTCCTCTACCTTCCACCCCAACCTCCCTTCTGGCAACCACCAGTTTGTTCTGTATATTTTAAGAGTCCGGTTTTTTGTCTCTTTTTTTCATTGTTCATTTGTTTTGTTTCTTAAATTCCACATATGAGTGAAATCATATAGTATTTGTCTTTGACTGACTTATTTTATTTCATTTAGAATTTTACCCTCTAGATCCACCCATGCAAATGGCAAGATTTCATTCTTTTTTAATGGTGAGTAATATTCCATTGTATACCACATCTTTATCCATTCAACTGTTGTTGAATACTTGAGTTGCTTCTGTATCTTGGCTATTGTAAATAATGCTGCATTAAACACCGAAGTGCATATATCTTTTAGAATTAGTGTAACTTCGATTTTGAATGATAAACCAAACAAGAAGTTTCTGGGCATTTTTTCTTATGTACTGCATATATGCTGTGAAATGATTCATATTCTATGCCTCAGTGGTGTCCAACTGTTCAGAAGTACAGGGCTAATATTGCCTTTTCGTGTTGTATACTATGCATGATTTTATGTGGTATTTGATCAGGAATTTTTGCCAGTAGCTTGTTATACTTTCTCCAAGCAAAACATCTGTAGCTAGTTATACAAGCATCACTGAAACAAAAACGAGTTTTGCCATTTTTTTAACCAGGGATGTTACTTGATCTTTTTTTTTTTTTTTAAAGATTTTATTTATTTATTTGCCAGAGACAGAGGGAGAGAGAGTGAGCAAGCACAGGCAGACAGAGAGGCAGGCAGAGGCAGAGGGAGAAGCAGGCTCCCCGCCAAGCAAGGAGCCCGATGTGGGACTCGATCCCAGGACGCTGGGATCATGACCTGAGCCGAAGGCAGCCGCTTAACCAACTGAGCCACCCAGGCGTCCCACTTGATCTTTTTTTAATCCACAAATTCATTCATTTCATACTGGAAAACATTATTTTACATTCATTCTGGAAAAATACATTTTACAAGGCAATGAGGTTATTATGTTTAGTTCAAAAATTACTTGTAAGCTTTGATGGCTTTTTGAGTCACTGTTTGGCAAAAGTTCCTAACAGCCAAAGTGTAGTGGGCAGTGAACAGATAGATTATTGGTCCAATAAAATCCAATTTTTAGATGTCCATAATTGTATTTTTTCTTCCCTTTTTTTTTTTTAAATTTATTTACCTGAGATAGAAAGGGAGTAGCATGAGCCAGAGAGAGGCAGAGAGAGAAGGAGATGCAGGCTCTCCACTGAGCAGGGAGCCTAACATGAGGCTTGATCCCAGGACCCTGAGATCATGACCTGAGCAGAAAGGAAGACACTTAACTGCTTAACCAACGAAGTTATCCAGGTGTCCCACAGATAGTCATAGTTGTATTTTCTATTTACATTTTTATTTATTCATTTATTTATCACTGCTTGGATGAACTTATCATGTAAAGGCAGTCTATATCTGAACTGTAGTCTTGTTTAATAGCTAGCTACCATTACCACACAATTTTGAATTGAAATTATTTGTTACTTTTTTCATCACTACTTCTTATGTGTCAGCTTACTCCTTTTTTTTTTTTTTAAGATTTTATTTATTCATCTGACAGGTAGAGATCACAAGTAGGCAGAGGCGGGCAGCCAGAGAGGAAGGGAAGCAGGCTCTCTGCCTAGGACCCTGAGATTATGACCTGAGCCAAAGGAAGAGGCTTTAACCCACTGAGCCACCCAGGCGCCCCAGCTAACTTCTTTTGAGTGGATAATTTTTCTTTTTTGATGAACAGGAAATACAACACAACAAAATAGCAACAAAGTACAAAATAATTTTAACAATGTAAACAATAATATACAGATTATGTTAAAATACCTCAGTAGAGATAAATTGTACTGTTAAATAATGAGAGAAAAGGATCAATGTAATCTTTGTAGTCCATATGTAACCTATAAGAATGTGAATATGCTCAATAGTGTAATGGAATTTGTTAAAATTCGAATTAAATTTATATTAAATAATTTGAGGAATACATGTAAAGGTGGCAGTATCTTGTAGTGTTAAAACTTGTTCCTAGAGTCAGAGTTCTTCAGTTTGCATCGCACGCCATTACTTACCAGTTATCATTTGCTGAATCTCTTTGCTTGTTTTCTTATCTGCAAGATGGAAATAGTAATAGAATCTACATTACGTGTTGTGACGATTAAATGAGTAACACAAGGCAGTTTGGGTAGCGTCTGGCCCGAATGCTTAGTGCTTCCTATTATTAAAAAATCTGTTCAGTCCTCATCTTTTCACTTTCCTACTAAAAACCCATCATTATGTCCCTATCATTGACCAAAAGAAGTCATCCCACTCTTCATCAAAATACCTGCTTCATACATTGCCTTCTGTTTTGGCTGTCGGTATCTCCCTCACCTTTAAGCGCCCAGATTGTTTTCCACGACTGAATTCCATACCAGGCACTCAAAAATTAGTTACTGAGTTTTTTTTCACCAGGGACAAAGGTCATGAAAGGAGGATCGAATTCTAGAAAGGATTACAAATCACTGTGTAAAGTTGAAGCATTAGAGCACCTAAAGAGGATTTACTCGTTCGCACAGTTAGCGGGGGGAATCCACCACCTACCCGAGATTTTTAGTAAAATTTTTTTCACTTACGTCATTCTATCACTGACCTTTGACGCACAGGAGGCGGGATTAGAGAGACAGCTGGATTTCTTTTTTGCCCGCCCTCCTCCAATGGACCGGCGGGCACAGTGGCTAGCCCAACCTCTTGGCATTTTCATTGGTCAGTTTCTCAGAGCAGGCGGGCTGAGGGGGGAATGACTCCACCCACTCTATGGGCGGGGTCTGTCCTCCGTAGGGCCTGGGGCCGGTGGGGGGTTGCCACAGCCGCCATCTTTGATTCCGCGGTAGCGGTGGCGGCAGCGGGGCGCCGCATCTGGGGAGTGGCTCTCCCCTCCCCCTCCCCCGGTTCTGTGGTGACGGCTCCTCCCACTGGGGGGGGTGGCGCGACGGCAGTGGCATCTACGGCCATGGCGGCGACTGCTGCTAACCCCGGTGAGTAGACTGAGGACTAGGGCGCCTCTAAAGGAGGAGGGGCTGAAAGGGTTGGCAGCTGAGGAGACCCAGGGCTCCGGGGCAGTAGTTGGGGCTGAGGGCGCTAGGACGAACGGGGGTGGCCAGAGGGTTGTGGGGGAGGGGAGGGATGGTTGGGGGAGGGGCCGACCCTAGGGAACTGGGGAGACCCGAGGTGGAGGGAGGGAGAGGGCTGGAGGGAGTTCCTTAGGGTGAGTTCTGTTGGAGCGGCTCCCCGAGCTGGGCTTGGCCTGCCTCCACTCCCCTGGCGGCTTTCTGATGTGTGATGTGGTCCTCTTTCAACTCTGCCCACTGGAACTGCTTGTTGCAGAATAACTGGGCAGAATGGCTCGTCTTACTTTAAAAGTAATTTGGATTTACAAACACTGAACCATGTTGCTGTTTAGCTGAAGTGTTGCACTTCGAAACGTTTAAACGTTTAAATAAAAATCTTTGAGTATATACTTAGCTTTTCTAGACTGTCGTCTCCCCCCCCCCTCCTCCGCTATCCTTTGAAACTGGCGTTTTATTAAGTGGCTATAGTGTCTTCAACTGCTGAGGACAGAAGTTTATGTAATGGTTGGTGTTCAGGGCAGATCTTACCAACAGCTAGCATCCAGAACCCGAGGTTTAAATCTTGTTGGGTGTAGATCGAGGCAGTTGCCATTCTTTAAGAAAAGTTCAGGGGGCGCCTGGGTGGCTCAGTCGGTTAAGCGGTTAAACGTCTGTCTTGTCAGGTCGTGATCCCAGGGTCCTGGGATCCAGCCCTGGTCGGGCTTCCTGCTCAGCGGATCCTGCTTCTCCCTCTCCCTGTGCCTGCCACTCCCCCTGCTTGTACGTTCTGTCAAATAAATAAATAAATAAAATCTTTAAAAAAAATAAAGGGTTGAGGGTTCTTTTGAAAGAAGAGTCAGTTTCATGTCATTTTTCAGTGAACATCTCTTCAAAAGGGGGAGCTTGGATATTAAAAAATCTAGCCAGTCATGTCTGAGTAATGGAGTGGAGTATATTGAGGCAGGTCTAAACAGATCAGGTCTCCAAATTCCTAGCCCCAGTCCTCTTTCCACTATATTACAGTTACTTCTCCCTGGGAAGTTCATTTTAGGGATCCTACTTTACGTTCTTGAGAAATAAAATCCTTTTCCAGAAATCCCTATCTTTGATAGGCTTAAAAAAGAACCCACAAGTTGGGGCTGAATTGCTTGAAAATACAGCAGTGGAAGGGACTCACTGGGGTTTCCCATGTTGAAGCTGAAATTGGATTTTTTTCCCATGTCTCTGAAATGAGTATAATTTATGGTACCCAAGTTTTGCTGTAATAGTTGAATCCTTATGAAATTTAGTGTCTTTACTACCTTGTTTCTGGTAACAGAGCTATTTAAGGAAGTTAATTAGTCACATGTCAATATATTATAAAATCTTTCAAATTTTTTTAGAGGAAAAGATAAAATTAATGGCTCAGGTTTTATTGCAGGAAGTGCTGATGATGGAATAAAATTGGAAAGATGCTATTATTATGGCAAACCGGGCCTCATAGTAAAATAACCTATGTGTTAAGACTGGGGAGTAAATAAACACGATTTTAAACTGATAACACATTGCAAAATAGTTACATAACCCTAGTGAAGTTGCAAAGCATTTCTCTTATTAAGAGGTGGCCTGGGTAAACAAGATTAGTGAATGTTTCGGAAGCTTTTTTCCAGCAGTGTGGGTGGGGCTGCTTTATTTTGTTTTTTCAACAACAGTGACCAGAATGACAGTTTCTTGACCACATTTTATTACTTGATTCATATCAGCTGAAATCTGAACCAGAAAATGGTGTTTATTTGTGTAGAATCCTTGCTGATGAAGCATTTGATTTTATTATCCTTCGACATCCTGTGCCTGCAATTTTTAGATCTCCTTTTTGATGTTGAAAAATTGTCACATCTCTTCCAAGTTATTGATACAACATTTAATTACCTGGTTATTAAATTAGAAAAGGCGCTTTTTCCCTTCATTTTTTCTTTTGCCTCTTTATAGAAAATGGAAGCAATCACAGATACATTGTGGACTTTTATAGCCTGTTGGGTTTTGGGAAATGTGGACTATGAATGGAGGGTCATGGGATGGAAATACACTGTGCTCAGTGCAAAGAAAGAAAATGTTTTTGGTGTGCCTGGGTAGTGTAGTTGGTTGAGCCTCGGACTCTTGCTGAGATCATGATCTCAGGGTCCTGGGATAAAGCCCCCAGCAGGCTCTGCCCTCAGTGGGAGTCTGCTTGAGATTTTCTCTCTTTCTCTCCCTTTGCCCCAGCCCCCACCTGCTAGCTGCATGCTTGCAAACTCTCTCTCTGAAATAAATAAATAAATCTTAAAAAAAGAAGGTAAATGCTTTTCAGGTCAGAATTCTTTGTTGCATTGTCAAACATTTCCTTAGAGCCATTTTAGGGATTAGAGACATACCTAATTCTTTGAGGGTTTTTTTTTTTGCTGGTTAAGATTTCCTATAGTACTTACTAATTCTATTTTCACAAATGTCTGCAAAAGATTTTTGTAATCATTATTTAACTTTTCTCTCTAAGCTCCATTTAAGGTAGTCTTCAGTGTTAATGCTTGATGATCATGTTAATTGTACATAGAGTGTGATTTAGAGAGTGTTGGTGGCCCTTAAGTATCTTGTAGGGGACCTGGTTCCTTTGCGTATATCTTAATGTGGTGCTGGATCAAAGGCAGAGTAAGATGTGGCTTATTTTCTACTCTTTAAGAGTTATGTTGAAGTAATAGGTCTAATGCGATAATGGCCTTTTGCCTGCATGAATTGATAATTCCCCATATTCTATTATTTTTCGTTACTTCTGCTTAAGCATTGGCAAGTAGAAGTGGTTGGTAGGTGGTCCATGAAGTATCAGGCTGTCTTTTTTGTCTATGAAATACTAACAGTTTTGAGGAACACTTTTTAAATTGCATGCATGATTCATAATGCTGGCTAAAAGCATTCTTTAGGAAGAGATTAGGTATTTGACTTCCAATTTGGTATTCAAACCAGAGATATGAGTGAATTTGTAGGAATGTAGGTATTTCTTCCCTTGATTCTGGTGGTCTCATCTTACCTCTTTTTGTGCTAGTAGTTACCGCTTACTGTGGATGGAGAATGTGGCAGAAGGTTAAGGAAGGAACATTGTTTGGGTTTGTAAAGCTGATATTTAGGAAAAATTTTTATTGTTACTTAATTTTCACTTTGTAAATTATATTTTGAAAGGATTAGTTAACAATATTCTTACCCATTACCTTTACTTTTTTCAGATATTGGAAAAATAGGAATTTATGTGGTGTAAAATTAATATGTCAAGATACTTTATGGCAAAAACCTTTTTGAAAAGTATATTAGGGACACCTGGATAGCTCAGTTGATTAGGCGTCTGCCTTCTGCTCAGGTAATGATCCCAGAGTCCTGCTCAGCAGGGAGTCTGCTTCTCTTGCTTCTCTTCCTGCTGCTCCCCCTGCTTGTGCTCTCTCTCTGACAGCTAAATAAGTCTTTAAAAAAGGTGGGGGGAAGTGTATTAAATATAATTTACTAATTCAACAATTGAAATACAATTAACATTTTGAAAAAGAACCTTGATCTGCATAGTATATCTGTGTAGATCTATGCAATAGATTTGTGGCGCCAACCTGAATCTTCTCTTCTTAAACATTAAGAAGTAGATAATTCTGCATTATTGGAACTCTAGTTTTCTTATTTTTATGATATAGTGGTCTCTAATTTTAGTTTTTTGCATTATAGCCCTACCTCTCTACTCAAACAGTCCACTAACAGATGAGAATACCGTGTTTCCTGGAAGTTTAATGAAAGTCTTTTGTGGTTCTCTGTGATAGAGGAATTTCTTCTGAGGAAATAACAGTAGGTTATTAGTAGCCAAGTGGTGGCTAATCTTCAAAAACTAAATTGTTACAGTCAAGGAAACCCTTTTCCTGGCTTTTACTTAGGCCATGACATATTGTGGGTATTTCATTCCAAAACTAGTAAAATTTGAATCCTTGATAGTGGAAACTGTTTTTGGACATTTTTTTTTCCATTTTTTTTTTCCATTAAGTTATTCACTTGAATATTTATGTATGTATGTATGTGTTTGTGTATGTATGTATGTAGGTAGGTAGGCTCCATGCCCAGCGTGGAGCCCAATGTGGGGCTTGAACTCAAAACTTCATGATTAAGACCTGAGCTGAGATCTAAAGTCGGACACTTAACTGACTGAACCACCCAGGTGCCCCCACAATATTTATTTTAAAGGTTAAGTTCATGGTGGTACTGTCCTATGTGGGGGGTATAAAGCTGATTTTATGTATGTATTTATTTAATAACCTGTTTTTAAAAGATTTTTTCCCCTTTTTAAAAATTAATTATTTTGGGGGCGCCTGGGTGGCTCAATGGGTTAAAGCCTCTGCCTTCTGCTCAGGTCATGATGATCTCAGGGTCCTGGGATTGAGCCCCCCATCGGACTCTCTGCTCAATGGGGAGCCTGCTTCCCCACTTCTCTCTCTCTGCCTGCCTCTCTGCCTACTTGTGATCTCTGTCAAATAAATAAATAAAATCTTTTAAAGAATTAATTATTTTTATTGACATATAATTTATTATTTGCCCCAGCGGTACAGGGCTGTGAATTGTCCGGCTTACACATTTCACAGCACTCACCATATCCCATACCCTCTCCAATGTCCGTAACCCAATAAGATTTTATTTTTACGTAATCTTTACACCCAGTGTGGGGCTCAGACTTACAGCCCCCAAGTCAAGAGTCACATACTCTACCAACTGAGCCAGGCAGGCACCCCTAGCTGATTTCATTTAAATGTAACAGTAAAAGAATACATTTAAGCTTTCTGAAATGCAAGGCTTGAGCTCACTGGAATGTATCTGGGCCCAACATCCACACCTAGTGATAGGCCCTGCTTTAATCATTTAAGAATGATTAAACATTTATAAAGTTCCTACTTATGCCAGGTTGCACTTTCCTGTTTTATTGGCTATTCTGTATACTAGAAACCATCTCTCACTTTCAAATTAATTCTCTAAACTTTTTCATCTCTTCATCATTTTTTATTTTTTTAAAGATTTTATTTATTTATTTGACAGAGAGAAAGATATCACAAGTAGGCAGAGAGGCAGGCAGGCGGTGCGGGGGTGGGGGGGTGGGGGTGGGGGGGTGGGGAGGGAGGAGCAGGCTCCCCGCTGAGCAGGGAGCCTGATAAGGGGATAAGGGGCTCCATCCCAGGACTCTGGGATCATGACCTGAGCTGAAGCAGAGGCTTAACCCACTGAGCCACCCAGGTGTCCCTTCGTCATTTTAAAAAATATTTTATTTTTAAGTAATCTTTACACCCAACATTGGCCTCAGACTTAACAACCCCGAGATCAGCAGTTGCATGCTCTACCAACTGAGCCAGCCAGGTGCCCCTCTTCATCATTTCTTCATTTTGTATTTTCTCCTTTACATTTTCACTGTATTGAATGAACAGACTAAGTTTATGATTTTAAGAATGTAATTAGAATTTAAGTTTCATGAGAACCAGCACCTTTACCTTCCTTTTTCACCATAGCACCCCACTGCTCACGGTGGTGCTAAGGATGTGGAACTGAGTTCAGTAATTATTGGTTGAGTAAGTGAATGTTGGGGGTTCATATCTTTATGCACTGTTCACATGAAAATACCTCTGAAAGGGTAATACTAATTAAGCCATTAACATGAATTAATTTATAATAGCTAGCATTTATTAATAATTATATGTCAGCTATTCTAAGTACATTATTTCATTTAATCCTCATATGTATTATCTTGTTTAATTTTTACAGCAGTCCTATGATACCTTAATATTATTGTTTTACAAATGAGGAAACTAAGGCACAGGGTGAATAGTTTGTCTGAAATCTCATAGCTAGTAGGGGGTAGAGACAATTTGATTGTTGGCAATCTGTCTACACAGTCAACTTTTTATTTTACATTTTTAAATTTTTTATTTTATTTTTATTTTTAAGAGAGAATGGGGACTGGGCAGAGGGAGAAGGAGAAACTGCCAAGCAGGCTCCATGTCCAATGCAGAGCCCGACTTGGGGCTCCATCTTAAGACCCTGAGATCGTGACTTGAGCTGAAATCAAGAGTTGAATGTTTAACCAACTGATGCACTGAGGCACCCGTTTTCTTTATTTATTTTAAAGAGAGTGCACATGCTCACATGCATGTGTAGGGGGAGGGGCAGAGAGAGGGAGAGAGAATTTCAAGTAGACTCTGCACTGAGCCCATCCTAAGGCTGGATCTCATGACCCTGAGATAATAACCTGAGCTGAAATCAAGACTCTGATGCTCAACTGACTGAGCCACCCAGCTGCTCCCATAGTCAATATTCTTAATCATTAAGGTGTAAGATTTTCCACTCTTAGAGTCACTGCCTACTGCAATATAGTATGATAAAGATGACAGATATCTTTTGAGGAGGAGGAGGAGGGTGGGATATTGTCTTTCTGTAGGCAAAGAAGGTGAAATACCATTTCTGGGCAGCCCAGGAGGGCATAATAGCTTAGATGGAGCAGTGAGTGCAAGGTGCTGAAAAAAAAACTGGAAGAGTGTGGCAGTTCCTAAAATCTTTTCTGTGAGTTACTGTGTTTTTGTTTTTGTTTTTTTTAATTTTTTTTTCAAGATTTTATTTGTTTGTCAGAGAGAGAGAGAGCAAGCACAAGTAGGCAGAGTGGCAGGCAGAGGTGGAGAGAGAAGCCAGCTCCCTGCCGAGCAAGGAGCCCAATGTGGAACTCGATCCCAGGACCCTGGGATCATGACCTGAGCCGAAGGCAGCGGCTTAACTGACTGAGCCACCCAGGTGTCCCTACTGTGTTTTTTACTCATAGTTGTTTTTCAGCTCTTTATTTTTTAAAGACTTTATTTTTAAGTAATCTTTACACCCAATGTGGGACTTGACCTCATAATCCCAAGATCAAGAGTTGCATACTCCACCAACTGAGCCAGCCAGGTGTCCTGTTTTTCAGTTATTTATATATTTAAGATTTTATTTATCTGAGAGAGAGAGAGAAAATGAGCGGGGGGGGGGGGCAGAAGGAGAGGGAGAAGCAGACCCACCCACCCCCAACCCCACCTGCAGAACAGGTTGCCCAGTGAGGGACTCAATCCCAGGACCCCAGGATCATGACCTGAGCTGGCAGGCAGACACTTAACTGACCAATCCACCCAGGTGCCTGCCCTTGTTTCTCAGCTCGTTAAATAATTTTTAGGCTTCTTAATGGAATTCGTCTCTTAGTTCTCCATACTCCGTAATTGTGCCTTTTTTTTTTTTTAAGATTTTATTTGTTTATTTGAGAGAGAGAAAGAGAGAGTAAAAGGAGAGAGGTCAGGGGGAGAAGCAGACTCCCCACCGAGCAGGGAGTCCAATGTGGGACTCGATCCTGGGACTCTAGGATCATGACCTGAGCCGAAGGCAGTCGCTCAACCAACTGAGCCACCCAGGCATCCCCGCAATTGTGCCTTTTAGATAAGCCTCATGAAGATGCTGCTCTGCTTATTTTTAATTTTTTTTCACTGACTCTTCTTTCTTTGTTTCTTTTGCCTGCTCATTTTCTTTTTCTTGTTCATTATACTTCTTTTCTAGTCTCATTCCTGGGGCTAGAACTTATAACTATTAAGCTTCCTTCATTTCTATTTGCCCAGCTACTTGCTTTCCTACCTTAAGTATTTGTTTGCTAACTACTATATCTGATTCCCTTATTTTTCTTACATGTATTAAAGATTCTCAAAAAAAAAAAAAGATTCTCTAAAATTGTCATTCCTGACTTCTCACATAGCTTCTTTCCTATATTTTCATCTATTTTCTTTTAAGATTTTATTTATTTGACAGAGAGACAGCGAGAGTAGTAACACAAGCAGGGACAGTGGGCGAGGGAAAGCAGGCTCCCACCTCCACAGCAGGGAGCCTGATGTGGGGCTAGATCCGAAGAACCTGGGACCACGACCCTAGCGGAAGGCAGAAGCTTAACAACTGAGCCACCCAGGTGCCCCTATTTTCATCTATTTAAAACACATCTCTATTTGAATAATCTTTAACATACAATTTATATATATGCTCACCAGTATTTCCTTCAAATCTACCTTTCCTAACTTTTCTGTATCTTCCATGATTATCACAGTTTTTTCAGTTCCCCAGGCTAAGCAACTGGAAGTGTTTGGATTCTTTCATGTATTTTATCTGATTGGTTATCAGATACCCCCCCCAAAACCCATATATATATATTTAAACATAAAAATGCTTTGATTATATAAAAGTGTATATTTAAGGTAGATATGTTTAAACATATATATTTAAAGTTATTTTAATCAAATTATACATGCATATATTTTTTTGAAGAGTTAGTTTTACATGATTTCTTACAAAAACAATAGTCCTTCACTCTGTTCTCTCAGTTTCTTCTCGGTAACAACCATTTTTATCTCTTTTAACTTTTTTGTTCTTGTTTGAATAAAATGTTCGAGAAGTTTAAGACATGCGTTTTCAAATTGAAGGGGACAGACTAGTGAATGAAAACACACCCACATCAAGGCACAATATCATGAGATTTCAGCATCAGATACAAGGAGTATCCTGTAAGCTACAAAGAAAAAATTGATTACTCCTCAGAAGAATCTGGAATCAGATTGATCATGCTTCTTACTAGTCACACTGGAAAGTAGAAGGCAATGGAGCAATGCCTTCAGAATTCATAGGGAAAATAATTTCCAACTTAGAATTGCAGATGTAGGCAAACTATTGGTTAGTGAAATATAAGAAAGATATTTTCATATATCCAAGGTCTCCCTTACACTCTTTCTCAAGAACTTAGTAGAGGATGTGCTTCACCAGTAATCCAAGAAAGAGAAAACATGGAATATAGGCAAAGCAGTACAACAAAGGAAGAGGGAAGCATCCATTTTGCATTCATTGCTGTTAGTTTCCCTGTTTTCAGTATGGTAGCCTAACTTTCAGCTTTGCCTGGTGTTCCCCAGACCAGGCAACATAGATAGAAAAGAAGATTTATATTCTCAAGAGAATAAAGCAGTCTTTTAATCGGGGAGTGAGGCAGTTTCCGTGCTAGGACGACTAGGGAGAGGATCTGAAAACCTGCCTGCTGCTTAAACAGTTGTTGAACTAGTTCTTTTTATTTTAGCTTTCATTCACACATACCCCCTCCTCTGTACCTAGAATTACCAATTCCCGAGACTTTGGGGGATTCTGACATATAAATTGGGGTGGTTTTCTGCTTTTCCTCCTGCTGGCTTAGGATTCAGTTCTTGTGGATCTATCAAGGCAGTGGTCCCAGTTTCCAAAAATTTGTTGCTCTTTTCTTCCATTTTTTTGTGTCGATGGACTTTATGTCTTGTATAAAATTGTTTTTTTCCTTTATATAATTTCGGTGGGGGGAGTAAAAGTAGAGGTATGCATTTACCCCATTATTTTTCTTCAGAAGTGGCATAGTTTAAAATTTTAGAGGTTCTTTTAACCTTTTCATCCTGCTGTTGTCCTATGTCTTTATCACCTCATTTTTGGTTAATATAATTCATCTCCCTACTTCTATTACTTCAAACTTTAAATCTGTCATATTAATCTTTTAATTTACCTTTTCTTCTTGTCACTCTGATTTAAAAGTGTATCTTACCTTTTGGTTGC
Source organism: Lontra canadensis (assembly GCF_010015895.1). NCBI lineage: Eukaryota > Metazoa > Chordata > Mammalia > Carnivora > Mustelidae > Lontra > Lontra canadensis. The sequence continues at coordinate 1,078,212 of NW_022631136.1, read as the reverse complement.
TTGTTGAATCAAATCTAAGATTTCATCTTGTCATTGAAGACCTTCTCACACTTGACATTTTATTTTTTTCCCCCAAATACAGACTCTGTGCTCTATATAGGCCTGACAGCTCTTCACACATATTTTCATACCTCCCTTTAGGATTTGCTTATGTCCTTTGTGTGGAATGCCTTTTTCCACTCCTTTACTTTTTTTGAGGACCAGCTTAATTTGAAATTTAATTTGAAACTTTTCTGGCTGACTGGCTGGTGGCCTTGTTTTCTTTACTATTTCCTTCTTATTGAGCACCTTCTCTGTGCTATGGACAAGGCCACATCTTAATTTAAACCATCTCAGAATCAACTTTTCTTTCTCTAAATTCCTCTAATTCATAGATTCTCTATAAACCTATTACTAAAAGTGTGAACTTCATTTTTAATTGGAGACTTTGCTTTTTTTTAGGGAAGTTACACGTAATTATTTAAATTTTATAGGACAAAATAGAAAAAGTATTAACAATAACAAAAATATATTCAGTCTTACTAATAACAGATAAATGAACATTAATGATAATTTTATACATAGAAAATTGGCAAAAATTTGAAGGATTGCTACTTCTCAGTGCTGGTGGACATATGGATAATTCGATATGGTTGATGAGCCTCTTAATTGGCATAGCTTTCTTAGAGTATAATGGGCAAAGTTTTAAATATGTTCCCTTATCATTTTCAGAAATTTATTACTATAGAAATACTGGTACCATGCATAAAAATATACAGTGGTGTTCTTTGAAACATTATTTATGATACTGATTATTTGAATATCATAAATATATACATTTGTACTATGAAGTACTATATAACAATTAAAAAGGTTGAGCTAACTATTTGACATGACATACCTTCCAAATTTATTGTTATATGGAAATAACAAAACATTCAGAATAAATATAACATGATCTCTTTCTTATATAAAAATTACCTTTCTTATGTAAAAATTACCAAAAAACCTTTCTTATGTAAAAATTGCCAGAAAACCTTTGATATATGGTGTATAGAAAAAGATATGGAAAGATTATATCAAAATGTTAATAGCAGTTACCCTAAGGGGAAAGTGAGATTGGAGTTTGTGTGTAGAGGATTTTACTTTTGATCGTTCACTTCTGTAAGATTGTTGAATATTTTTAGAGACTTTTATATTTGGTTTTCTGTATATCCATATTTTAATATATTGCTTTTTCATGAAAAAAATTAATAGCAAAATCGATTAACATTTTGGTTTGTGATATATTTTTGTAAAGCTACTATTTAAGGAGTACTTAGAGTGTTTCAGGTGCTATGCTAAGTACTTTTCACATGCATTATCTAATATAATCTTCCAAAAAAGTTGGTATTATTATTACCTACATTTTACAGATAAACTCAGAGAGATTAAGTCAAATAGGTGGTAAGTGGCATCCCCAGGATTGGAATCCAGTTTTATCTAATTTTAAAGCTTAAGCTTTGTTCTCTCAAATTTTCAGTGTATGCATCCCCCCACATTTTCTTTTTAAAAAATTTGGATCTTGCATTTCCCAGTATAAAGGTGATACATGCTTAATGTAAAAGACAAAATAATAAGGATATATAGAAAATCAAATGTAGAAGTCTCTAAATGCCATCCCAGAGATAACTACTGTCAGTTTATTGTGTTACATTTGCTCACTCCATTCTAATCATGATGTCATCCACACTACTTCTAGAACTTAACAGGCATGTTCTCACCTCTGGATCTTTGCACTGTGCCTAGAATGCATTTCCCCCAGATACCTGCATGGCTTATTGCCTTATCTCCTTTTCTTATCTCTTGTCTCCTATTCCTATCTCCTTTTACCTTTTCAGTGATGTCTTTCCTCACTATCTAAAATTGCTATCCTCCTGTCTTTCAACTTTTATATACTTTTTTTTTTCCCCTAAGGAGTGGGAGAGAGAATCTCAAGCAGGCTCAGAGCCGAGCATGGACCCGATGCAGGGCTCCATCTCAGAACCCTGAGATCATGATCTGAGCTGAAAACAAGAGTTGGACTCTTACCCTACTGAGCCACCCAGGCGCCCCTAACCATTATATACTTGTGATTTGACTTCCTGTAGTTTTTTTTTCCCTCCACATTTATTACTATATAACGTATTATTAGGTTGAATCATTTGAAATTTGATATCCATTTTTTACCTATAAAATGTCACTTTCATATTGTCATTCCAGTTTATATTTAAGTTATTTTTCTTGTTGATCTCTCTCTCCCACTAGCATGTAAAGTTTGTAAGGGTTAGGATCTTTGTCTTTTCTATTTATTGCTTTATCTCTAGGATCTGGTAGTGCCAGCGCATATAGTAGGTATGCAATTAATACTAAATGAATTCTTCCAGACTTCGGTTATGCATATAAACTTTATTTAATTTTTAAAAAATTTATTTATTTGTCAGAAAGAGAGAGAGCACAAGCAGGGAGAATGGCAGGCAGAAAGATAAGCAGGCTCTTCACTGAGCAGGGAGCCCTATTTGGGACTTAGTCCCAGCACCCTGGCATCATGACCTGAGTTGAAGGCAAGATGCTCAGCTGCCTGAGCCACCCAGGCATCCCACATATAAGCTTTGAAAAAGAAATGTATTTTATATTTTTTTTCTGTAGCTTGTTTTTCCATAATCATATATGATAGATAACTTTCCATTTCCATGATATAGATTCACCTCAAAATTTTTCTGATATATTTTTTTTCCATTGTGGCAAAATGCACAATACATAAAATTTGCCATTTTAACATTTTTAAGTGTACAGTTCAGTGGCCTTAGTATATTCACAGTGTTGTGCAGCCATCATCACCACCCATCTCCAAAACTATTTTCATCTTGCAAAACTGAAACTCTGTGCGCAGTAAATAATAACTCCCCATTCTCCAAATCCCCCAGTGCCTGGATACAACCATTCTATACTCTGTCTCAATCAATTTGACTTTTCTAGGTACCTCATTTAAGTAGAGTCCTATAGTATTTCTCCTTTTGTGACTAGCTTATTTCGCTTAACTAGTACCTTTGAGGTTCATCTGTGTTGTATGTTACTGCAGAATTCCCTTTTTTAAAAGGCCAAAGGGTATTGCACTGGATGTATATGCCCCAATTTTTTATCCATTTATCTGTCAGTGGACACTTGGCTTGCTTCCACCTCTTGGTTATTGTGAATAATGCTGCTGTGGATGTTGTCTAAGTATCTCTTTGAGACTCTGCTTTCAATTCTTTTGAGTATATATCCAGAAGTAGAATTGCTAGATAGTAAAATAGTTCCGTTTCTAATTTTTTTAGGACTCTCTATACTGTTTTCCATTTTGGCTGCGCCAATTTATTTTCCCACCAACAGAGTACAAGGTTTCCATTTTCCCCACATCCTCACCGATACCTTTTTTTTTTTTTTTTTTAAAGATTGTTTATTTGAGAGAGAGAGATAGTACCTGGGGGGTTGGGTGGGGAGAGGGAGAAGCAGGCTCCCTGCGGGGTTCCATTCCAGGACCCCAGGATCATAACCTTAACCAAAGGCAAACAGCTGCTTAACCAACTAAAACATCCAGGTGCCCCAATACTTGTTATTTTTTAATTTAATAAAGTTTTAAGTATGCTCTATGCCTAGCATGGGGCCAGAACTCACAACCTCAAGATCAAGTCGTATCTTCCACCAACTGAGCCAGCCAGGCACCCATTTATTTTTCATTATTTAAAAATTTTTTAAATTAATTTTTAAAAATTTTTGATGGTTGCTGTCATAGTGGGTGTAAGGTGATATCTCTTAGTTTTGATTTGCATTTCTTCAGTGATTTGTGGTGGTTGAACATCTTTTCATATGCTTATTGGCTATTTGTGTATCTTTGAAGAAATGTCTATTCAAGTCTTTTGGACATTTTAAAATCAGGTTATGTTTTTTTGTTGTAGAGTTCTCTCAAATAAATAAAATCTTAAAAAAATTAAAAAACACATCCAAAGTTCATATTTTAGACATTAAGAATATAATGAATAATTGGTCTCAAGGTTTCTTTTTGAACATTTTATTATCCAAAATTTAAAAAAATATATTTTTATTAATTAATTTATTTGAGAGGGAGAGGATAAGTGTGAGTCAGGAGGGCAGAGGGAAACAAGAATCTTAAGCAGACTCGGCACTGAGCCCAATGCAGGCCTTGATCTCACTCACGACCCTGAGATCATGACCTGAGCCAAAATCAAGAGTCAGACAGATGCTTAACCACTGAGCTACCCAGGCCCCCCATCCAACTTTTAATGCTTCCTTTATCATTTCTGTTTTCCTTCGTTGTGTTTTCAGTGACTTAGTTTTGTATTATTTCTCCTATTTCAGGAAAGGAAGTTACATTTAGAGGTAGCTTTTTCGTAAATCTGGGAAATTATGTTGACTAACTGAAATATGTTATATTTACTGTTTTTCTGTAATTTCTGTGAAATTTTTTTTGGTTATTTCTTTTACTTGACTGATGTACATTTCTCCATTTCTGAGATGTAAAGTGAACATAGAATTAGAGAATGTAGAATAGGAAAAGGAGAGAAGCCACCCACAAATCTGAGTGAATTAGAAAGGTACATAGATATTTGGGTTGGAATTGACGAAAAAGCTGTTCAGAGGTGAAGGGAGGTCCTTAGTTTCTAACAAAAATCTCCTGAAGGCTCTATTAATACAAGGGTCAGTTTATGGAAAAACTCCCTAATTGCACAAAACCCTATTATGCAGGAGAAATGGGCTGTGGGGGCAGCCAGTCTGCATCAGGGATGGCTGGGCTGGAGGCCGCGGCTTGGACCCAGGATCTGGAGGTAGGAGCAGGCTGGAAGAACTCTAGAGGCAGAGGTTAGTGCATTCACCCAAATCCCTGGCTTTCCATTCAGTCTCTAGGATGTGGGTGCTTTCCTCAGGCAAGGCCATGCAATTGTGATTTTAATAGAAGGTACTTGATTTCAATGCAATAAGAATACTCCCTAACTGTGCTACCCTAAGTTCTTCCATTTGAAAGAAGCTAATATTAGTGATTAATATCCAGAATATATTAAAAGAATCATACATCATTATTGTATTAGTTTCCCAGGCCTGCTGTGACAAATTAACAAACTGGGTGATTTAAAACAACAGAAATGTATTCTTTCACAGTTCTGGAGGCTCAGAATCTGAAATGAAGATGTTGGCAGCTTTGATTCCTTGTGGAGGTTCTGAGAGAGAAAATGTTTCCCTCTTCTTTAGCTTGTACATGTCACTCTAGTCTCTGTGTCTCTGTATCCAATGTGTCTCTCCTTCCTCTTAGAAAGAAAGCTGTCAGAGATACGTGGGTGGTGCAGTGGGTTGAGTGTCCCACTCTCGTGGTTTCTGCTCAGATCCTGATCTCAGTGCTGAGTGCTAGCTGGCTTGAGACTGTCTCTCCTCTCCTTTTCCCCTTCCTTTTGACCTGCATGTGCCTATTCCTGCACTCTTGCTTTATCGCTCTCAAATCTCAAAAAAAGAAAATAAAAGAGCAGGCATTGGATTTATAACCCACCCTAACCCATTATGACTTCAGTCTTAGCTAATTATATATTCAGTGACCCTATTTCCAAGTAAGATCACAATATGAGATTCTGTGTGGACATGTATTTTTATATTATATTATTCAGTCTAGTGCAGTTATAGAGTGGGGTTTATTCCAAGAACTCAAAGATGGTTCAAGCTGAGAAAACTTATAATTCATGCCATCAACAAACTAAAAGAAAAAAATAATTATATTAATAAATGCTTTACAAACATATTTGTTTCAGATTTTAAGGGGCGCCTGGGTGGCTCAGTGGGTTAAGCCTCTGCCTCTGGCTCAGGTCATGGTCTCAGGGTCCTGGGGTTGAGTCCCGCAGGCTCTCTGCTCAGCAGGGAGCCTGCTTCCCTCTCTCCCTCTGCCTGCCTCTTTGCCTGCCTGTGATCTCTCTCTGTCAAATAAATAAATAATCTTTAAAAAAGATAAAAAGTACATTCCTGATTTAGTGGTAGGGGGAGGGGCAGAGGGAGAAGCAGACTCCCATTAAGCTCAGAGCATGATGCAGGTCTTGATCCCAGAAGTCCAAGATCTTGGCCTGAGCCAAAGTCAGGTGCCCAAGTGCCCCAAGTTTTTCAAAAAACTTTCAAACTGTTTTTTGAAGTGTCTTTGCTGTATTACATCTACCAGCAATGTATAAGTGATCTACTTTTTCTATATCCTTCCCAGCATTTGGTATTTTTATTAATTAATTAATTTATTTAATGTTAGCTATTCTGATAGGTATGTAGTGCATCTCAGTGTGGCTTGAATTTGCATTTCCCTCATGGCTAATGATGTTGACCATGTTTTCATATGCTTATTTACCATTTTTATATCTTTGGTGAACTGTCTCTTCATGTCTTGCCCCTATTTTAGTCCGACTACTTTTTTTTTTTTTTTTTTTGACAGAGAGACACTGTGAAAGAGGGAACACAACCAGGGGGAGTGGGAGAGGGAGAAGCAGGCCTCCCCATGAGCAGGGAGCCGGACACAGGGCTGGATCCCAGGACCCTGGGATCATGACCTGAGCCAAAGGCAGACACTTAATGACTGAGCCACCCAGGCACCCCAGACTACTTTTTTAATGTTGAGTTTTGAGCTTTCTTTTTTATATTCTGGATATAAGGCCTTCCCTTCAGTGTTTTCTTCCACTCCGTTACTTGTCTTTTCATCTTCTGGCAGTCACTCACAGACTAAAAGTTTTTAATTTTAATGAAATCCAATTTATCAGTTTTACTGTTAATGGATCATACTTTTGGTGCCAAATCTAAATACTCTGCCTAGGCCTAGATCTTGAAGATTTTCTCCCCCCCCCCCGCCCCCCCCGCAAATGTTACATAGTTTTTACATTGACATAGTGATCCATTCTGATTAATTTTTATATAAACAGCACAACTTAGGTTGAGGTTCAGTTTTTTCATCTACAGTTGTCCTGTTGCTCTAGCACCATTTGTTGAAAAGATGATCTTTCCTCCGTTGAATTGTTTTTGCACTTTTGTCAGAAATCATTTGGGCATATTTGTATCGGTCTGTTTCTGGGTTCCATTGCTCTGTGTCTGTCCCTCTGCCAAGACTCCATACTTTTGATTACCATAAATCTGTAATAAGCCTTGAAATTGGGTAGACTGATTCCTGCCACTTTTCTTTGTCAAAATTGTTTTTAGCTATTATAGTTTCTTTACCTCTCCTTAAAAATTTTAGAATTATCTTGTTTATAAAAATGTCTTGGTAGAATTTTGATAAGAATCACATTAAGCCTGTGTATCAATTTGAAGAAAATTGACATCTTTATTATGTTGAGTCTTCGAATTCATGAGCATGGTGTATCTCTCTATTTATTTAGATCTTTGATTTCTTTTATCAGTGTTGTGTTGTTTTCAGCATACAAGTCCTATGATGTTTGTTGTATTTTTTTCTTTTTTTAAGTGATTACAAATAGCTTTTTTATTTTTTTAAAAGATTTTATTTTATTTATTTATTTGACAGAGAGACAGTGAGAGAGGGAATACAAGTGGGGGAGTGGGAGAGGAATAAGCAGGCTTCCTGCTGAGTAGGGAGCACGATGATGTGGGGCTCATTTCTAGAATCCTGGGATCATGACCTGAGCTGAAGGCAGACACTTAATGACTGAGCCACCCAGGGGACCCTAAAAGGTTTATTTTATTTATATTTCCTTAAAGATTTTATTTATTTGAGAGAGAGAGCAAGGGAGAGCATGAGTTGGGGGAGGGGCAGAAGGAAAAGCAGACTCCCTGCGGAGCAGAGAGGCTGATAGGAGGCTCAGTCCAGCAACCAGGGATCATGACCTGAGCGGAAGGTAGATGCCTAACCAACTGAGCCACCCAGGCACCCCATGATTTATTTATTTATTTTAGAGAAAGTGTGAGCAGGAGCATGGGGAGGAGGAGAAGGAGAGAGAGAATCCTCAGACAGATTCCCCAGTGAGTGTGAGGCCCAATGCAGAGCTTGATCCCAGGACCCTGAGATCGTGATCTGAAGTCAAAACTAAGAGTTGGCCGCTTAATCGGACTGAGCCACCCAGGCATCCCTGTAGGTAGATTGGTATTTTAAATTTTGGTGTCTACTAGTTGCTAATATATAGAAGCGCTTTAATCTTGTATACTTATCTTGTATCATTCAGTTTTGCTGGAATCACTTACTTGCTCTGTGAGTTTTTTTGTTAAGTTCCTTAGAATTATCTGCAAAGATAGTCATGCCATCTGTGAATGGGGACAGTTTTATTTCTTCCTTTTTGATCTTTATGCCTTTTGTTTCCTTTTCTTGCATTTTTTGCACTGGCTAGGATTTCCCACACTATGTTTGAATAAATGATAAGAGGGAACATTCTTGCTTTCTTTCCAGTCATAAAAGGATTATCTTTCACAATTAAGTATAATATTAGCTTGAGGCCTTTTTTTCTTTCTCTCTTTTTTTTTTTCTGTTGTTGTTTTGGGGTTTTTGGAAGGATAGATTCTTTTTTCAAGTTGAAGACATTTCCCTCTATTTTTATTTTTCTGATCTTTTTTTTAAGTTAGGAATGAGTGTTGGTTTTTATCAAATGCTTTCTTGCTTAAATTGATATGATCATGTTATTTTTCTTCTTTAACTTATTAGTATGGTGGATTATGTTGATTATTAAATATTGAGCCAGTTGGCTTTATTTGGTCATGTTATATAATTCTTTTGCATATTGCTCAATTTTATTTGCTAATATTAAGAATTTTTATCTGTTTTCATGAGGAATATTGATCTCTAGTTTTTTTTGTCAGTTTGCTTTGTTTTTGTACTGATTTTGTCTGTTTTGGTACCAAGGTAATTCTGGCCTTGTAAAAATTGGTGTCTTCTTTCTCAACCAGTTTCTGGAGGAGATTGTGTAGAACTGATAATAATTTTTTTAATGTTTGGTAGAATTCTCCTTCTGGACCTGGAGATATCTTTTATGAGAGTTTTAAAATTATGGATTCAGCAGCACCTGGGTGGCTCTGTTGTTAAGCGTCTGCCTTGGGCTCAGGTCATGATCCCAGTGTTCTGGGATCAAGCCCCACATCGGGCTCCCTTCTTGGTGGGAAGCCTGCTTCTCCCTCTCCCATTACTCCCCCTGTTTGTGTTCCCTCTCTTGCTGTTTCTGTCAAGAAAATAAATAAAATCTTTAAAAAAAATTATGGATTCAATTTCCTAGTATTTATGGGGCCATTTACGTCATCTGATTTGTATCGGGTCTGTGTTTTTTCAGAGAATTGGTCCATTTTGTCTAAGTTGTCAAATTTATGTTTGTAAGTTACTCCTAGTATTACTACTTCTCTCTCATTTCTTTGAGGTCTGTAGTGATATCTGTCTTTTCGTTTTATTTTTTCTCTTTTCATTTCTGATATTGGTAGTTTTTTGTGTGTTTGTTTTTGTTTATGTTTTTCCCTGTCTTGCCATTTTGGGGATCTATTTAAAGAACCAGCTTTTAATTTTATTTTTTTAAAGTATTTTTCTGTTTTCAAATTCATTGATTTATGTTGTCTGTTCCTTCGTTTTGCTTGCTTTGGGTTTATTTTGTTCTTTTTCTAGGTGCTTGAAGCAGAAGTATAGATGACTGACTTGACTTTCCCTTTTTTCCAGTGTTAGCATTTTAGTGCTATAAAATTTTCTCTGAGTAGAGCTTTTGCTGCATTTCACAAATTTTAACTATCTTGCATTTTAATTTGCATTTTAGTTCTGTGTTTTCTTAATTTCATTTGAGACTTCTGTTTTGACTCATTGATTACTTAGAAATGTGTCGTTTAGTGTCCAAATGTTGGTGATTTTCCTGTTACCTGTTACTGAGTTCTAGTTTTATTCCCTTTTAGTTGGAGAGTATAAGCTTTGATTTCATTCTTGTAAATTTGTTTAGGCTTAATGGTCCAGGATATATCTATATTGGTTTATATTCTGGGGACACCTGAAAAGAAGGTGTACCTGCTATTTTGGGGTAGAGTCAGTAAATCTTAATTAGATCCTGTTGGTTGAGGGTGTCATTGAGATCTTTTATGTCTTTGCCGATTTTCTAATTGTTCTGTTAGTTGAATAAGGGGTGTTGAAGTCTTCAGCTACAATCATTTTCTTGTTTCTCTTTTATCAGTTTTTGTTTAACAGATTTTGCAGCTCTCTTGTTTAGTGCATAGCTGCCAAGTGTCTTCTTGGTGGCTTGCATATTATATAATGTGCTTTGTTTCTGGTCATTTTATTTGCTTTGGAGTTTATCTGATTATTATTAATATAGCTACTCTTGCTTTTGTTTGGTAAGTGTTTATATGATGTATGTCTTTTCATCCTTTTACTTTCAACCTGTCTCTACTGTTACATATGAAGCAGCTTATAGACTGGGTCATATTTTTTTGTTTGTTCTGCTAATCTCTTTTTATTAATTGGTATATTTAGACCATTTACATTTAATAAATTTTTTATGTTAGGGCTTAAGTCTGCTGTTTTCTTTTTCATTTGTTTGTTTTGGTTTCTGCTTCTCTATATTTTTCTCTGCCTTCCTGTAGGTTATTTGAACTTTTTTTTTTTTTTTTTTAAGATTTTATTTATTTATTTATTTATTTGACAGAGACAGATCACAAGTAGGCAGAGAGGCAGGCAGAGAGAGAGGGGGAAGCAGGCTCCCTGATAAGCAGAGAGCCGAATGCGGGGCTAAGTCCCAGGACCCTGAGATCATGACCTGAGCCCAAGGCAGAGGCTCAACCCACTGAGCCACCCAGGGGGCCCTTGAACATTTTTTTAGAATTCCATTTTGAGGAGTGCTTGGCTGGCTCAGCTGGAAGAGTATGTGACTCTTGATCTTGAGGTTGTGGGTTTGAGCCCCACATTGGGTGTAGGGATTACCAAAATATTTATATAAACCTTAAAAATTAAAATAAATAAAAGTAAAATCTTAAAAAGAATTGCATTTTGATTTATCTGTAATGTTTGCTGGTGTACCTCCTTGTATAGCTTTCCTGGTAATTGCTGGAGTGGGCATTGCATTATATATCATAATATTACAGTCTGTGGGTGGTGTCATTTTACCACTTTAAGTGTTAACATCTTACCTCCCTTTATAATCCCCATTTGTAATTTAATTGTCATAAATATCTCCTCTGTATACATTCAGAAACATGTCAGACATTGTTGTAATTTTTGCTTCTGCCAGCAAATGTAATTTAGAAAATTCAAAAAGAAGAAGGAAAGCCTGTGGATTTTACCCATATTTTTGCATACTGTGTTCTTTTTTATTTCTTGATATGTATTGATGTGTTCCAAAATTCCTTGTTTTATAATTTCTTCCCTGTTTAGAGAATTTTGTTTAGCCATTTTTTAAGGATAGGTTTGCTGGTTGCAAGTTCTCCATAGTTTTACGTCATCAGAGTGTGTTGATTTCCCCTTCACTCCCCTTTTCACTGGTTGCAGAATTCTGGGTTGACAGTTCTTTTTTCCCCAAAACTTAAAAGCTATCGTGCCACTTTCTTTTTGCCTCCATGGTTTCAGATAAAGCATCTGCTGTTTGAATTATTATTATTATTTTTTTTTTGTAGGTAAGGTGTCATTTTTCTCTAGCTACTTCCAAAACTTATCTTTAGTTTTTTAGACATTTGTGATCTGTGTTGGAATGCAATTCTTTAGGTTATCCTTTTGGGGTTTACTCAAATTCTTGAATCTGTAGGTTACATCTCTTGCCAAATTTGAGAAATTTTCAGACGTTATTTTTCAGCTTTGCCCTCTTTCTCTTCTTGCCTAGTATTCTAATGTGTAATTTCTAGTGTTCTTTCTTCCATTTCACTGATTCTTCCATTTGTTTTCTCCATTCTGCTATTGAATCAATATACTTAACTTTTGATTTCAGTTATTTTTCAGTTCTAAAATTTCTATGTGATTCTTCTTTATACGCTATTTCTTTGTTGAGACTGTTTCTTTGCTGAGGCTTTCAACTGTATTAATAATAATAATTTTTTTTAAATTTTTTTTTAAGATTTTATTTATTTATTTGACAGAGAGAGATCACAAGCAGGCAGAGAGGCAGGCAGAGAGAGAGGAGGAAGCAGGCTCCCCGCTGAGCAGAGAGCCCGATGCGGGGCTCGATCCCAGGACCCTGAGATCATGACCCAAGCCGAAGGCAGCATCTTAACCCCCTGAGCCACTCAGGTGCCCCTCAACTGTATTAATAATTATTGAAGCATTTTTATCATGACTTCTTTTAAAGTCTTTGTCAGATAATTCTAACATCTATGTCATATCATTGTTATTTTTCATTCAGTTTGAGATCTTCTTGGTTCTTGGTATGATGAGTGATTTTCTTTCTTAAAATTAAAGTTTGAATATTTTTGTATTTGAGTATTTTTGTATTGTGTGATATTGGATCTTTTTTTTTTATGATTTTATTTATTTGTGAGAGAGTGGGAGTGAAAGCAGGTGCGTACACAGGCAGGTGAGGCTGCAGACAAGAGGGAGAGGCAGGCTTCCCGCTGAGCAAGGACCCTAGGATCATGAGCTAAGCCGAGGACAGATGCTTAACTGGCTGAGCCATCCAGGCATCCCAGATGCCTGGATCTTATTTAAACCTGTTTTAGTTGGCTTTCACTTATGCCACTTTGGGAGAGGAAAGGAGAGTATTGCTTTGTTATTGCTAGGTGGAGTTAGAATTCCATTTATTTTTGGTTCTTTTCTGTATTTTCTAAATAAAATACATAAGAAACTTAGATAACTTATTTTATATAAATAAAATAAGTTATGTTTTATGTATATTGCGTGAGTAAAATGTATAAAACTGATTGTGTGTGTGTGTTTTAGATCAGCATTATGTCACCATCACAAGCTTTTGGGCTGCAGGGGTGCCTGGGTGGCTCAGTGGGTTAAGCCTCTGCCTTCAGCTCAGGTCATGATCTCAGGGTCCTGGGATCGAGTGCCACATTGGGCTCTCTGCTCTGCGGGGGGCCTGCTTCCTCCTCTCTCTCTCTGCTTGCCTCTCTGCCTACTTGTGATCTCTCTCTGTCAAATAAATAAATAAAATCTTAAAATTAAAAAAAAAGTGAAGGCTGCAGATAGAATATAGTACTCTCTCTTCCAAACTCTGTGAAGCAGGGGAAACTGAAGTACAGGGAATGTATGCTTTCACCAGTGTAACAATTCAAGCAGAGCAATCTGGATATGAGCATTTGGGTTTTCTAGCAAGCTGCTGGGATTTCGTCTATACCTTGAGCCTTTCTTCAAGCAAACTCAGTGATGATGATGATTATAAGAAAGGACTGTCTTTCTTAAATGTATATTTCTATTTTTCTCTTATAGAGATGACATCAGATGTACCATCACTGGGTCCAGCCATTGCCTCAGGAAACCCTGGGCCTGGGATTCAAGGTGGAGGAGCCATTGTCCACAGGGCTATTAAGCGGCGACCGGGGTAAGTTTGGGTATTGTATCATGAATGGCTTTCCTACAAGCCAGCCTGATTTAGTAGTGGCTGAATCCTCTTTGCTATGCCCAGTCCTCTCATTTCAGCTGGTTACTAACTACAGTGCTGTCAGATACTGCTCTTTAGTCCCTGGATTTTTTTCCTTATACAGAATACTGTTTTTTATCTAAGTTTCTTATATGCAGGGTTTTTTTTTTAATTGTTTTAAATTTTATTTTTTATTAAGATTTTTACTTTAATTACTGTATAATTAACATACAGAGTTATATTAGTTTCAGGTGTATAATACAGTGACTCAGCAATTCTATACATCATTACTACTCAGGTGCTCATCATGACAAATGTACTCTTAATTCCCTTTACCTATTTAACCCATCCCCCCCAACTTCCCTCTGATGTGCTTTATTTTAAATGAGTACCTTCAGTTAAAGTTTTTTTTTTTCTTTCAACAAGAGCATTTCTTATTTGAAGCATACTTCAGAATACGTGGTTTTAAAAGGTATATGTAAAACATTCCATCCAAGAAAAATAGAATATACGTTTTCTTCAAGTACACACAGAACAAACCCCTGGTTAAATCACATAAAAAGTAGTGTAATAAATACTACAAATTTAAGAGACCAAAATCATACCAAATGTATTTTCCAACCACAGTGGTACAAAACTAAAGATCAACAATAAAGGTGGAAAATGTGCAATGTAAATATGAAATATTTAATATGTAGAGTGCCTCGGTGGCTCAGTCATTAAGCATATGCCTTCAGCTCGGGTCGTGATCCCAGGACCCTGGGATAAAGCCCGGCATTGGGCTTCCTACTTGACAGGAAGCCTGCTTCTCCCTCTCATACTTCCCTGCTTGTGTTCCCTATCTGGCTGTCTCTCTGTCAAATAAATAAGATCCTAAAAAAAATTTAATATGTGAAAATTAAATAACACATTACTGCACAAGCAGTGGACCAAATAAGAAATCAAACAGCAAGTCAAATATGACTCAAAACAAAATATGACTCAAAACAAAACAATATTCTAAAACCTATGGGATACAGTGAAAACAGATGATAGAATGAAATTTATGCTATAAATGCCTGTATAAAAGAACTCAAATAAACAAGGTAACATTATAGCATAAGATACTAGAAAATGAATAAACAGCTGACATTTAGTAGAGGAGGGAAATAACAAAGAAAAGTCAGAAATAAATAAGAGACCAGAATAAACAATAACATAACATTGAAAGTAGTGAGGAGGGGTGCCTGGGTGGCTCAGTGGGTTAAGCCTTCGGCTCAAGTCATGTTCTCAGTCTCCTGGGATCAAGTCCTGCTTTGGGTTCCCTGCTCAGCAGAGAGTCTGCTTCCCCCTCTCTCTCTGCCTGCCTCTCTGCCTACTTGTGAACTCTCTTTCTCTGTATCAAATAACTAAATAAAGTCTTTAAAAAAAGAAAGTAGTGACCAGTTTTTAAAAAAAAAAATAAAATTAGCAGTGCTTTAAATGAATTAAGAAAAAAAGGAGACTCAAAAGCCAAAATGAGAACCAAAATGGAAGGGAAACAATACAATAGATAAACATAGAAATACATAGTGTGATAACAGATTACTATAAATAATTATGTACTGACAAACCCGATAAAAAAGTAACTTCTTAAAAATGACAAGTTACCAAGATTCAATCATGAATCTTGAATCTAAGAAGTAGAAAATATTCTTAAACCAATACATGAATGAAAGTTGAATTAGGTATCAAAAATTTCCCAGCACAAAAAACCATGCACATGGCTTCATTGGCGAACCCCACAAAAATTTTAAAAATAATAATGACAATCTTTTATCAAAATCTTACAATTAATGGAATAGAGAGATCACATTCACAGTCATTCAATGAGGCCAATAACTACCCTGATACCAAAGCAGGACTAAAAGAATGCAAGAACCTAGGAGTCTGCTTTGTCTCTGTATTGCTCCTCCGACTTTCTTTGACATCTATTTGTGTGATGTTTCTCCACCCTCTCACTTTCAATCTGCAGGTGTCTTTAGTTCTAAAATGAGTCTCTTGTAGGCAGCATATAGTTGGGTCTTGTTTTTTTTTTTAAGATTTTTTATTTGTCAGAGTGAGTGAGCACAGGCAGAGGCAGAGGGAGAAGCAGGCTCCCTGCTGAGCAAGGAGCCCGATGTGGGACTCAATCCCAGGATGCTGGGATCATGACCAAAGCCGAAGGCAGCTGCTTAACCAACTGAGCCACCCAGGCGTCCCTGGGTCTTGTTTTTTTAATCCATTCTGACACCCTGTATCGTCTGATTGGAATGTTAAGTCGATTTTCATTCAAAGTAATCATTGATAAATATGTATTTATAACTATTTTATATTTTGTTATAGTTCTTTTGTTGTTTCTGGAGATTTTCCCTGATCCTTTCTTGTCTTTATCACCTTTGGTCTCTACTTTGCACTCAAAGAGTCCAGTTTGATATTTCTTGCAGGCCTGATTTAGTGGTCACGACCTCCTTTAATTTTTGTTTGGGAAACACTTTTTTATCACTTCTTTTCTGAATGATAGCCTTGCTGGATAGAGAGTATTCTTGGCTATAGATTTTTCCCATTAAACACTTTGAATATATCATGCCTCTCTTTTGGCTTGCCAAGTTTCTGTTGAGAAATCCTCAGCCTTACAGGTTTTCCCTTGTAAGTTAAGGACTTCTTTTGTCTTGCTGCTTTTAAGATTTTTTTTTATTAGTATAGTTTGTGCATTACTCTTTTTTAAAGAGATTTGTTTATTTATAAAGATTTATTTATTTGGGGGAGAGAGGGAGTGTGTGCGCATGGCGGGCAGAGCAGAGGGAGAGAATCTTCTCTGATGAGCTGTGAGCCTGATTCTGGGCTCCATCCCATGACCTGTGGCTTGAGCTGAAACCAAGAGTCAGACGTGCAAGTTACTGAGCCACTGAGATGCTGCACGTAAATAAATAAATCTTTAAAAAAAAAAAAAAAAGGCCTGGGAGAATGAGTAGTATTTTGTCCACTTCTTTTGTTGTTGTTAAATTTCTCATTTTGTTTTCTTTTTCTTTTTTTTTTTTTTTAAGGATTTTACTTATTTGACAGACAGAGATCACAAGTAGGTAGAGAGGCAGGCAGAGAGAGAGGAGGAAGCAGGGTCCCCACTGAGCAGAGAGCCCAATGTGGGGCTCGATCCCAGGACCCTGGGATCATGACCTGAGCCGAAGGCAGAGGCTTTAACCCACTGAGCCACCCAGGCACCCCTTTTGTTTTCTTTTTAAAAAATTACGTAGCTAAGGGGCACCTGCATGGCTCAGTTGGTTGAGTGTCCAGATTGATTTCATCTTGAGTCATCATCTCATGGTCATGAGATGGGGCTCTGCAATGGGCCTGAGCCTGCTTGAGATTCTCTGTTTCTCTCTCTCTCCTCCCCCCACTCACACATTCATGCTAGCTTTCTCTCTCTCTCTCAAAAAGAAAAATTCTGTAGCTAATATAGCTAGTATTTAATTTCACCAGCTAATAATAATGCAGGAGCGATCCTTGGGTTTATTTGGTAACATGAGTAACATACTAAGACTTACTATGTGTCCAAGAGTTTGTTTTTTTTTTTTTTAAATAAGATTTTTATTTATTTATTTGACAGAAGTAGGCAGAGAGGCAGGCAGAGAGAGAGAGGAGGAAGCAGGCTCCCCACTGAGCAGAGAGCCCGATACGGGGCTCCATCCCAGGACCCTGGGATCATGACCTGAGCTGAAGGCAGAGACTTTAACCCACTGAGCCACCCAGGTGCCCCTGTGTCCAAGAGTTTTACACATTTTAATTCATTGTTTGATATGAGTCTGGGGAGGTTGGTTTTAGAGTTCACTCTCTTAAACAACAATGTTATGGTTATGCAAACAATTAGCACTATAAATATCAAAATTAGAAGATTGGGTGAGTAAATTATAGTTATTTGAAATGGAATTCTATACAGCTATTGGAAGTGACAAATATATATCAGTATAGAAAAATGTTCTCAGTATGTTGGGAGGTTACAGTTTTTGTAACATACTACTCTGTCAGAAATAAATCTGTGTAATGTGTGTGTAGCAAAACTAAAAGGATACTTACCAAATTTCTGGATGATGAGATTATGGAAACTTTTGTTTTTATTTTCAGATTTTCTAAAATGAATAGGTATTATTGGTAATCAGGAAAATATATTAAAAGTAGTAATATGTATTCTTTTATTTATTTATTTATTCGTTTTTTGCATTTTGATCAAACTTTTTTTTTAATGTTGTTGTGTTTATTTTTTTTTAAATTTAATTTAATTTAATTTTTTTTTTTTAAAGATTTTATTTATTTATTTGTCAGAGAGAGAGAGAGAGAGAGTGAGCACAGGCAGAGGCAGAGCGAGAAGCGGGCTCCCTGCTGAGCAAGGAGCCCGATGTGGGACTCGATCCCAGGACTCGGGGATCATGACCTGAGCCAAAGGCAGCCGCTTAACCAACTGAGCCACCCAGGCGTCCCTAAATTTTATTTTTTATAAACATATATTTTTTTCCCCAGGGGTACAGGTCTGTGAATCGCCAGGTTTCTTTTATTTATTTTTAATTTAATTTATTTTTTAATTTAAATCAGTTAATTAACATGTAATGTATTACTGGTTTCAGAGGTAGAGGTCGGTCATTCATCAGTCTAATATAATACCCAGTGTTCATTACATCACATATCCTCCTTAGTGTCCATCACCCAGTTATCCCATTCTTCCACCCCTCAACCCTCCAGCAACCCTCAGTTTGTTTCCTATGATTAAGAATCTTATGGCTTGTCTCCCTCTCTGATTTCATCTTGTTTTATTTTTTCCTCCCTTCCCCAATGATCCTCTGTTTTGTTTCTTAAATTCCACATATCAGTGAGATCATATGATAATTGTCTTTCTCTAATTGACTTATTTGACTTAGCATAATACCGTCTAGTTCCGTCCACATCATTGCAAATGCTTGCTTTTTTTTTTTTTTTTTTTTGGTGGCTGCATAATATTCTATTGTACATATATACCACATCTTTATTCATTCATCTGTCGACGGACATCTGAGTTCTTTCCATAGTTTGGCTATTGTGGACATTGCTGCTATAAACATTGGGGTGCGGGTGCCCCTTTGGATCACTACATTTGTATCTTTGTACCCAGTAATGCAATTGCTGGGTCATAGGGTAGCTCTATTTTCACCTTTTTGAGGAACCTCCATACTGTTTTCCAGGGTGGCTGCACCAGCTTGCAGTCCCACAAACAGTTTAAGAGGATTCCCCCTTCTCCACATCCTCGCCAACATCTGTCATCTCCTGACTCATTGATTGTAGCCATTCTGACTGGTGTGAGGTGGTTATCTCATTGTGGTTTTGATTTGTATTGTCCTGATGCTGAGCGATGTTGAGCATTTTTTCATGAGTCTGTTGGCCATTTGTATGTCTTTGAAGAAATATCTGTTCATGTCTTCTGCCCATTTCTTGACTGGATTATTTGTTCTTTGGGTGTTAAGTTTGAGAAGTTCTTTATAGATTTTGAACACTATCCCTTTATCTGATATGTCATTTGCAGATATTTTCTCCCATTCTGTTGTCTTTTGGTTTTGTCCACTGTTTCCTTTGCTGTGCAAAAGCTTTTTATTTTGATGAAGTCCCAGTAGTTCATTTTTGCATTTGTTTCCCTTGCCTTTGGAGATGGGTCTAGCAAGAATTTGCTATGGCCAAGGTCACAGAGGTTGTTGCCTGTGTTCTTCTCTGGGATTTTGATGGATTCCTGTCTCACGTTTAGGTCTTTCATCTGTTTTGAGTTCATTTTTGGTATGGTATACGGAACGGTCCAGTTTCATTCTGCATGTGGCTGTCCAATTTTCCCAGCACCATTTGTTGAAGAGACTGTCTTTTTTCCATTAGATATTCTTTCCTGTTTTGTCAGAGATCAGTTGACCATAGACTTGAGGGTCCATTTCTGGGCTCTCTTATTCTGTTCCATTGATCTATGTGTCTGTTTTTGCACCAGTACCATACTGTCTTGATGATTACAGTTTTGCAATAGAGCTTGAGGTCCAGAATTGTGATGCCACAAGTTTGGTTTTCTTTTTCAACATTACTTTGGCTATTTGGGGTCTTTTCTGGTTCCATACAAATTTTAGGATTATTTTTTCCAGGCCTGTGAAAAAAGTTGATGGTATTTTGATAGGGATTGCATTGAATGTATAGATTGCTCTAGGTAGCATAGACATTTTAACAATATTTTTTCTTCTAGTCCCTGAGAATGGAACATTTTTCCATTTCTTTGTGTCTTTCTCAGTTTCTTTTATGAGTGTTCTATAGTTTTCTGAGTACAGATCCCTTGCCTCTTTGGTTAGTTTTATTCCCAGGTATTTTATAGTTTGGGTGCAACTCTAAGTGGGATTGACTCCTTAAAAGAATACACATTCTTTTATTTTTTATTTTATTTATTTTTTTCAAAGATTTTATTTATTTATTTATTTATTTGACAGGCAGAGATCACAATTAGGCAGAGAGGCAGGCAGGGAGAGAGAGAGGAGGAAGCAGGCTCCCTGCCGAGCAAAGAGCCTGATGCGGGGCTTGATCCCAGGACGCTGGGATCATGACCTGGGCCGAAGGCAGAAGCTTTAACCCACTGAGCCACCCAGGTGCCCAAGAATACACATTCTTTTAAATAAAGATTGGAAAATAGAAAGAAAGAAGGAAGCGATAATCTTACTACCCCATCATCTCCTATAAGTTTTTTTGTATAACTTCTTCTTTCTTTATATGTAGATCTTCTTAGTAGTTGTAATCTGTAATTATATAGTTTTATATAGCCTGGTCTTTCCACCTAACCATCTGTAACCTTTTTTTTCATATTGTTAAATATTTTATAAAAGCATGATTTTTAAGTTATATAAAGGGATGTACTCAGTTCCTATTTTGGGACATTTAAGTTGTTTTGAAGATTTTGCTATTATA
The DNA here is from genome assembly GCF_010015895.1 of Lontra canadensis. Taxonomy (NCBI): domain Eukaryota; kingdom Metazoa; phylum Chordata; class Mammalia; order Carnivora; family Mustelidae; genus Lontra; species Lontra canadensis. Next base: position 1,057,786 of record NW_022631136.1, on the reverse strand, counting down.
TGTAATGCTCAGTGAACATCTTTGTACATAAATTTTTTTTCTCTTTTTAGTTCTTTTTTTTAGGGTAGATTCTTAGAAATGGAGTTATTGGGTGGATTTTGACTAGTAATTAGGGGGCTACAGGGAGGAAGAGGAATGAACATTTTCAGGATTGACGCTGTGTACTTCATATGTAATCCATCTAGAGACTCATAATGTTAGGCTATAAGGCTAGTAGAGATGCCAAGAGTGATCACTGGTAATATTTTGGTTCAGTAGAATAGAGATTAATAGGAGATTGGCCTACCTTGTTACCTGTAATCTACCCTAATCCCCTGAAATGAAAGTCACTGCTGCTTTCACTAAATGTCTTACAGCATATTGCTTATGCTCCTCACATGGTGCTTTCCTGTTCTCATTTGTTTTGTATTTGTCTGGGTAGAGAGTCCCTTGAGGGTAAGTCTCTTGTTTTCCTCTCATCTAGCAAGTCTTTAATGTAGCAAATGCTACATGTTTATTAGATGTGTGATGTAAAGAATCATTGATGAGTAACCTTATGAGATCTTAATATGGTCTCTTTTGTAACATCACCGTTTTGGAATATGTTTCAGAAGTCTAGTAACATAGCTTAGACTATAGAATTGAAAAATGGACCTGACTTAATAATTTTTTTATTTTCATTTTTGAGTGGATTCCTGTTTCTTTGGTAGAGGTTGTACTCTGATATAAAACTTTGGCAAAGGTGGACTGCCAACTTGGGAAAATGTTAGGTAGCATAGACTCTTTTGATTGCCCAGTTTGTAAAAGGGGGAAGTCACATATCTTCATTTGACTTCTGTCCTCTTCCTGTTTTCCTTCTTCCATTTGGGTGGGTGTTCAGATAACTTGTGGGTTGAGAATTTTTAATGTCTTAGTGTTCTGTGTCAGTGAGCTTATAGTATTTATTGTTGGCTTTACCCAGGTTGGATTTTGATGATGATGGAGAAGGGAACAGTAAGTTTTTGAGGTAAGATTTTAAATTTTTTTCTCTAGATTTCTGATATTAAAAATTAGTTCATGATCTTTATATTTCTGACTTGCAGTATTTTTGTCCTTAGGCCTAAGGTGAGTGCTTTATCCTAAAACTAAAGTTTCCCATTATACCTCCTAAAGTTTTCAGACATTTTTTTAATGGTTCTAGTGAAGAGAGGGCAGAGAATTTCCAAAACCCTCTGTTACAGATAGTTGCTGTGTGGTTTTAAAACAACACTTTATTATTTCTCACAATGCTGTGGATTGACTGGATGGTTATTCTGTCTTCTTTGTGGTCTTTTATCCTTAAGGAGGTCAGACTGAGTTTCTTTATTATTATTTTTTTTTTTAAGATTTTATTTATTTGTTTATTTGACAGAGATCACAAGTAGGCAGAGAGGCAGGCAGAGAGAAAGGAAGGGAAGCAGACTTCCCGCTGAGCAGAGACCTCGATGCGGGGCTCGATCCCAGAACCCCGGGATCATGACCTGAGCTGAAGGCAGAGGCCTTAACCCACTGAACCACCCAGGCGCCCCAGACTGAGTTTCTTTATATGCCAGTGTCTACAATCTGAAGGGCGAGTCCCATTCTAAATGCTTATCAAGCCTCTGCTTTGTATTGACATTTGCTAGTGTTCCATTGGCTAAAGCAAATTTTATGTCCAAGTCCTGAGTCAGTGTGTTAGGAGGCTAAGGTGTAATTCATTGGGGGGGTCATTAATGTACTTTTCATACTTTCTCATACCTGTTGACTTCTACAGAGCAAGAATTAGAATTTGTATCCTTGAATGATGAATCTTCTGGAGCACTGAAAATGGACTTTTTGATACATTGATGGAGGAGTTCTTTCAGAGAAGGGAAATATTTATTCCTGTTAAAGACCCATTATTTGGCTTTGTTTCTAAGTAAGGAAAACAGTAAGAGTCAAAGAAAGGAAGATAATCTTGACCGCAACCTGCCATTTTTCCTTTGCAAAGTTGAAAATATTACCTAGGCGGGTCTATGTTGTTGAGTAACAAGTATTTAATAAAGAAGCCCTATTTTAAAAAAGCCATTATTTTATTATGTGAATGTCCAGATTTGATTTGTCTTATTAACTAGATCTTAAAAAGTAATATATTTTATAAGTTTTTAAACAGTGCGAAGTTATGTGTAGTTCAGTCCTGTCTTCCTTTCTACTTTAGGCCCTTCCCCTTAGACAGCTACAGTTTCCAGTTTATTGAGTATCCTTCAGAAATATTCAGTACATATATAAGTGTATTAAAATGTATATGTGTTACATACATTCATAATGTCCTCGGTTTTTGTTTTTGCATGGAGGATGTCCATATTGTAAATTCCTTGGCATTGTTTAGTTTTACAATGCTTAAGTTGTCAGAGACATCTGGTTTTTTTCTCATTTTAGTAATTTTTATTTAGGGTTATATTTCTCACTTCTAACTCGTTGCTGAACCCTACCAGATACTCTTGAAAACAACTGTAACTTGGCTACCATAAAGAAGTAGTCGCAGAGCACTGGAGAAAATAATTCTCCAAGAGAGCTTTTTGAGACTTAATGAGTATTAATAAATGTGAAGAGGGAAAGATATTTCAATTTGGGAGGAAGGTTAGATTTTTTTTTTTTAAGATTTTATTTTTTTATTTGTCAGGGAGAGAGTGCACCCAAGCAGGGGGAACATCAGGCAGACGGAGAAGCAGGCTCCCTGCCGAGCCTGATTTTGGACTCCATCCCAGGATCCTGGGATCATGACCTGAGCTGAAGTCAGATACCCAACCAATGAGCCACCCAGGTGTCCCAAGGATAGACTTTTTAGAACAGTTCTGGAAGGGGCATGTGGGTGGCTCTGTGGGTTAAGTCTCTGCCTTCAGCTTAGGTCATGATCCCAGGGTCCTGGGATCGAGCTTCATATCAGTCTCTGCTCAGCAGGGAGTCTGCTTCCCCTTCTCTCTCTGCCTGCCTCTCTGCCTACTTGTGATCTCTCTCTCTCTCTCTCAAATAAATAAATAAATAAAATCTTTTAAAAAATAAAATAAAACAGTTCTGGGAATTCTTCCAATTTGGAATCCCTAATTATAATGATAAATGCTGTTGGTGGGACCGAATTGTGCATATGCATGGCATGTAAGTAACCACTCGTCTTTCTTTTCTTTTTTTTGAAGACTTTATTTATTAGAGAGAGAGAGGGAGACAAGAGAGGGAACATAAGCAGGGGGAGTGGGAGAGGGAAACGCAGGCTCCCTGCGGATCGCAGGACCCTGGGATTCTGACCTCAGCCAAAGGCAGATGCTTAACCGCCTGAGCCACCCAGGTGCCCCACCACTAGTCTTCTTTATACTTCTCAGTTAGCTCTGGCCCTGAGTCACTGTCTTCATTTCCACAAAATCTAGTAGTCACAAACTATATGCAGATAAGTTCATTTGTTCTTTCCCCAGCCATAAAAAAAGACTATCACAAATCATTTTACCTAGTGGGTCATTATACCTGAGAGAGACATCACCAAATTTATCTTTTTTAAAAATTTATTTATTTTTTAAGCAGTTGGAATTTTTCCTCTCTGGTCAGTGTGTGAAAGCCTTATTTGCACTGTATCCATAAGTCAGCACTAAATCTCCTTGGTGGATGCTACTTTTGAAGGTTGTAATTTATCATATGTTTTCATTGATTTGTTCAAATGTCATTTTGTTATATTCTCCAGACACCTAAAAAATCATTTTTTAAAAGATTTTTTTTCTTTATTTGACAGAGATAACAAGTAGGCAAAGAAGCAGGCAGAGAAAGAGGAGGAAGTGGGCTCCCTCCTGGGCAGAGAGCCTGATGTAGGGCTCAATCCCAGGACCCTGAGATCATGACCTGAGCTGAAGGCAGAGACTTAATCCACTGAGCTACCCAGGCGCCCCTAAAAAATCATTTTTAATAATATCAAGGCTTTGAAACTCCAGGTGCATTGTCAGAGTTACTAGTGTTCACAGTAGTGCTTCTAAACCTTAATGTGTATACAAAGCCATGTGGGGTTTCTTGTTAAGGTCAAGATTCCAATTCAGTAGGTCTGGACTGGCTCAGTTGGTAAAGCATGTGTCTCTTGATCTTGGGGTTGTGAATTCAAGCCCCACAGTGGGCCTAGAGATTATGTTAAAAAAATGTAATTCGGTAGGCCTGGGATAGGGCCCAGGGCTCTGTGTTCTGATTCATTTCTGGAACCTGCTTCCAGCCAAGGATCTAGAAGACTCATTCTTGAGATTCAAAGTTAATATGTAAATTAAAGTCTCTCTTTTCACTTTAGGTTACATGTTTTCACTATGAGTTAGTAGCATCTGATTTAAAGCATATTTCGTGTCCTAGGAACAAACCATTTGTGCTTGAGCTGGAATTCAGTTACATTTCCATGGATTTGCCCATTCTTCTTCTGCTCTCCTGTTAATTTCAAAATCTGAAAATTCTTGAGGTTGGATTAGTTGAGGATTTACAGCCGGTAAAGGAGCAGTATAAATTTTGACTCTAATGTAATAACTGGTTTAACTGCAGATTTTGTGAGACTTACCTATCTCCCAAAAGCACTTTCTGCCCAAAGTTGATAGATCTTTGCTATATCCTGTGGCAGTGAGAAGAAGAAAATTTAGATCATCCAGAGAGTAGAGTAGTTTTTTTTTTTTTTTAAAGATTTTCCTCCTGCAACAATTCCTGTAGTTTCCGTATTTAGCAGATATGATTTATTGGTTTATTAAGTACAAGTTGTTGGGATGAATGGATTGTGTTTTCTTGATCAGAGAGATAAAAAACATTGTTTAGGGGCACCTGGGTGGCTCAGTGGGTTAAGCCGCTGCCTTCGGCTCAGGTCATGATCTCAGGGTCCTGGGATCGAGTTCTGCATCGGGCTCTCTGCTCAGCAGGGAGCCTGCTTCCCTCTCTCTCTCTCTGCCTGCCTCTCTGTCTACTTGTGATCTCTCTCTGTCAAATAAATAAAAATCTTTAAAAAAAATAATAAAAAATATAAAAAATAAAAAACATTGTTTATGTCATAATTTAAAACTATCTCTCTTAAAACTTTTTGTGCATCAAAGAAAACAGTGAAAAGATAGCCCATGTAAGGGAGAAAATATTTGCAAATCATGTATCTGATAAGAGATTAATATCTATAATATATGAAGAACTACCACAACTCAATAAAAAAAAAACCTGATTAAAAATTGGCAAACCACTTGAATTGACGGTTTTTCAAAGAAGATATGCAGAAGGCCAACAAACATATGAAAAGACGTTCAGCATCACTAATCATTAGAGAAATGCAAATTGAAACAACAATGAGATACCACTTTACATCTATGATGATGGGCACCATCATAGAAATAGAAAGTAAGTGTTGGGTAAGGATGTGAAAAAGAGGGAACCCTTGTGCACTATTGGTTAGAATGTAAATTGTAAATTTAACCACTCTGGAAAACAGTATGGAGATTCCTCAAAAAATCAAAAACAGAATCACCATATGATTCAGCAACCCCGCTTCTGGTTATAAATATCCAAAATAATTAAAACAGGGTCTTAGATATTTGCACACTCATGTGTACTGCCCCATTTTCACAAAAGCCAAGAGGTGGAAGCGACCAAATATCTATTGACAGATGAATGCATAAAGAAAATGTGGCATATATGTCCAGTGGAATATTGTTCAGACTTAAAAAGGAAGGAAATCCTGACATGTGCTACAACATGGATGAATGTTGAGGACATTATACTAAGTAAAATAAGCCAGTCACAGAAAGGCTATATGATCTCACTTACATGGGATATCTGAAGTAATCAAAATTAGAGACAGAAAGTACAGTAATGGTTACTAGCAACCGAGGGTCAGGTGGGGAGCAGGTGGGAAGGTGATGTTTAGTGTATAATAGAGTTTCAGTTTTGCAAGATTAGAAAGTTCTATACATCTCTTGCACAACAATGTAAATACAGTTAGCACTACTGAATTGTACTCTAAAAATTGGTTAAGATGGTAAATTTTGTGTTCCATGTTTTTTTGCCATAATTAAAACACAACTATCCCTAACCTCAGAGTAGTGTTGACCAGGCAGTCAGCTTTGCCCTCATGAGATCATCATCTTTTTTTTTGGAGTGTCTGATAAGTAAGGGTAAAGGAGAATATCAGAATCCTGACAAATAATAGTCATGGGTTTCTTAAGTTCTTTTGGATGGTATTACTATCTCTTTTGCTTTGTGATGCTTTTCCATTGGCTTTTTTTTTTCCCCCTGTTGAATATTTTTACTCCTTTCTAGTTTTCATTTCAGATGAAGTAGATATAACAAGTATAATGCTTTGGGCTAACCTTATTTTTCTTCTTTAGGTGTGATGATGATCAGATGTCTAATGATAAGGAGCGGTTTGCCAGGTAATGTAATAGAGCATCTTGGGCCATGTTGTGGGACCAGGCAGCTCAGGCATATGGAGTTTAATTTGATCTCATTAGGAGTTAATTTCTCTGTGCAGTCTTTTTCACACTCTGAAAGCTGACAAAATTTAGTATGACAGTTACTGTATAATTATGTTCAGGTAACATGGCTTCAAACTAATGGCACAATTTACACAACGTTTTTATGTATATGATAGGCAGCTATACAGTGTGCTTGCTGGGTGTCCACAGGAACACAAGTTACGGATTTAATGGTTGCATTTATTATTAAATGGTTCCACAAACTCTGTACAGATAATAGTTTTCCTTTAAAAATTAAAACAGGAACAATTTTTGTAGAGATGAATTTTTATTGCAGTGAATTTATTTAAATTTTATTAAGATTATGAAAAATGCTTTGCTTTTTATTTATAAATCCTCAACTCAGATGTACAAAGTTGAGGATTTATAAATAAAAAGCAAAGTATTTTTTTTTAGAAACTTCATTCTGTATATTTTAAACAGTAAGTTAGTTTGTTTTTTAAAAATGGAGTTTGTAGCCACCTTAGAAAAATGAATAATCAAAAATCCAGAGCTTAACTGAGTACTTATATTTATTGTGGATGTTGCTAGTCTGGGGACTATACCTTGAGAACCACTGATGTAGAAGGCTAAGAAATACCAGTCATAGTAGCTTATAACTGTCTGAAGTAGTAAGATGCCATCATGGGCTTTGAATAAAAGATTTTATTTTATTTAACTTTTTAAAGATTTTATTTATTTATTTGATAGAGAGACAGCGAGAGAGGGAATACAAGCAGGGGAGTGAGGGAGGGAGAAGCAGGCTTCCCACAGAGCAGGGAGCCCAATGTGGCGCTTGATCCTGGGACCATGACCTGAGCCAAAGGCAGACGCCCAATGACTGAGCCACCCAGGCGCCCCTGAATAAGAGATTTTAATAAATAAAATGCATATGGGATTTTCTCTGATAGCAGTGTATAAGATTGATTAAAGAGAAGCACTATAGTCAGGGAGATAGATGCAAGGGTGAATAATAAGATAGCTATCAAATCATGAGTGCCTGGGATAGAGTGGAGGCAATGGCAATAGGAAAGGAATGAATTTAAGAGATTTTCAAATAATTTATTTATTGAAATAGATACTTATAAATACTTTAGTGTATAAACCATCTCTAAAATGAGAAGTTAATTATAGATATTTAGGGAATAGTTTTTCAAGCTGCACTGGAAAGTCAAGGCATCATGGGCACCTGGCTGGCTCAGTCAGTGGAACATGTAGCTCCTATTCTTAGGGTCCTGAATTCAGGCCCCACCTTGGGTTTTGAGATTACTTAAATAAATAAATTTTAAAAAAAATAAAAAGAAAAAAAGAATGACGGTCAAGTCATCAGATAGATAGTACTGGTCATGCAGGTTAACAGTTTCTTTTCTTTTTTTTTTTTTAAGATTTTTTTTTATTTGACAGATCACAAGTAGGCAGAGAGGCAGGCAGAGAGAGAGAGGAGGAGGAGGCAGGCTCCCTGCTGAGCAGAGAGCCCGAATGCAGGACTCGATCCCAGGACCCTGGGATCATGACCTGAGCCGAAGGCAGAGGCTTTAACCACTGAGCCTCCCAGGTTTCCCGGTTAACAGTTTCTTGATTAAAATTCCAAAAAGTCTCTATGAAGACATGACCTGAATTATTTTAGTTTTCATTTGTCCTACTTAATATAAATATTTAGACATTCACGTATTTCAATTAGAGATACTAGAGTGGTTAAAGGATTATGGATTTGTAATAGTAGGAGTAGTAATAATAGGAATTTTAGATATTTAAGTTTCTTTCAAAAAAACTTATTCCTGTAAGAGATGAAGGGTAGTTGGGAGGGGGGCAGGGGTGGGAGAGAGAGAATATGAATTCTAAGCAGTCTCCACACCAAGCACAGAGCCTGTTGTTGGGCTCCATCTCACCATCCTAAGATTGTGACCAGAGCCAAAACCAAGATTTGGACCCTTAACTGACTGCACCACTCAGGTGCCCCTGTACATGTCACTTTTAATAATGAAATATTAGTGTTTTAGCCTGTTCATATGTCATACTTAGATGTTTCATTTGAGGCTTCTTAATCTATATTTATATCTATATATATATTGTTTTTAATGGAATTGATACTGACATACTGGCCTACCAACACACCAGCTCTTACAGTTTTCAGTTTTCCAGAAAAATTTAGTGGTAATCCTTTGTAGCCCCCTCCAGGGCAGGGGGAGTTGGCACTGGGGATCCAGTAGTTTTAGGGCTTTACTACAAAGAAATGGGAGAGTGAATAAATAGAAATTTACTACTTCAGTATCAAACCAATGATAGGGGATGTGCCAGAAACCTAATTCTTAAGTTTTATTTATGTAATTTCGGTTATGTTGTCTGTGAGTGCATATGTGTGTGTCTGCATGTTACAGAGAGATTGTATTTGTGATAATTTGACATTCTTATCATGATTTACTCTTTGATTTTTTTCATTATAGGATAGCATATGTGGGGGCACCTAGGTGGTTCAGTTGGCTAAATGGCTAACTCTTCATTCATGATCTCGGGGTCCTGGGATCGAGCCCCGTGTCAGGCTCTGTGCTATTCTCCTCCCTCTCTGCATCTTCCCCCCCACCTCAAATAAATAAATCTTAAAAAAATAAAAAAAGAATAACATATGTGGGTATCATTTTATTTCCAGATTGGGAGCAATGTGTGAGAATGTATTCTCTTGTTTGGTTCTTGTTCAAACTATATATTGTTGGTCTCTACAGAGATTGATTGGCAAAATACTTTCTGTGTTCAGACTACGTTAATTTATAATGAATATTGGCCTTGCTTTTATGTCAACCTTTGACCTGTAAGTTACTTTTTCTTTATCCTAACAAATGGCTTTGTAAAGTTATGAGCAAGATTCCTGTCCATATTTTAATTTTCCCTTCTCTGCATCTATTTTGTTCCTCTTCTTTCTTTTCCCCTCTCTACTTCCTTTCATCAGTCTATCCATCCATCCATCTTTATTTTTTTCTTTCTTTTTATTTTAATTTTAGCTTAGTTCATTAATTCTATTTTTAGGTCGGATGATGAGCAGAGCTCTGCGGATAAAGAGAGACTCGCCAGGTAGGAGAACAGTGTCTTTCAGCATGATGAAGCAGGTGATGCTGCTTTTTCCTTTTTCTTACTCTGCTCTTTTCTTCCCCCTTCTCTTTGTGTTTTTCCTTATCTGTGGCAAGAGAGGACAAGATTTTTTAGAAGTTTGTGTGTAACAGGAACTTTGGCCTCCCCCATCAGAAAGTGGGTGAGTTGAGGGATTTACTAAGGAATTTAAGAAATTGCTATTAGTTTTATAGTTTCTCTTTCTTTCTTTATCTCAGCACTGTTTCACAGAATAAAAGGCTTTAGAAGCAGGGCAGTAGTGCCAGTTGGTGTTTTAACAGGGGCATACTTTTTTATCAGAAGAAAAATAAATATATCTATGTTTGCAGTTGGTTCCCAATATTTAGGCCTTAGCATTTATTCCATACCTCTCTAGAAAGCATACCGTTTATCTTCCTGTGTAGACTCATAGGCTAGATTACTGTGTCATAGCAGTACTGGTCTTGCTTTGGTGATTGAATCTTTTGTGGTTTCCCAGAAAAGTTTTAGCAGCCATGATATGGCTTTTTAAAAAAGCAGCCTTCTGGATTTTAGTGTCAGAAGTCTGTTAGATACTAGGAAGATGGGTGCTTTAAGTTTGGGGAAGTAGAATGTTAAAATATGGACTTATGTGGTAAGACCTTTTTGCCATTTGGAAAGGAGGCTCTAGAGCTCTCTTTGGAGACTGTCGTCACTAAGGTAGAAATACTAGGATACTAATGATACACCCAAATTTTTCTGTTTTCTGGCTTCTGTGATTTGGGACCACTCAGTGAGAGATAGATCATTGATACCAATATGTGTTTTTACTACTTTCTTCCCTCATCTCATTACCTTTTTCAGCAGGACCACAAGCTCATTTTGTTGTCATTTCCCGCTAACTCTTTAACTTTTCAGAAAGCTGATATTGTATGGTATGGTGGGAAAACCATTGCATTAATTGGGAATGAGTGCTGCCTTTGGGAAAGTTATTTAGTTAACTTCTTAACCTTTGTTTGCTCTTCTCATAGATTTATGTTAGACCAGTTGTTTTTACTTTTCTTTTTTGTTTTGACAAATGACTTTTATTCCGGTAGGACCCTTAAGTGGTAATGGAAGCAAATAAAAAGGATAAAGCAAAAGCTGCTCAAGGAGAAGCAGAAATGCAGCACATTGTTTGGTTCTCTCTTTGGCGCATCCCTGCGGAAGACACTGAGGAACTATGGGGCTTTTCAGAAATCCAGCTTGAAAACTACTGGATTATTATTTTTAACAATGATAAGATTTTGTTCTGATATTGAGGAAATCAGCACTGGAGATGTGATCCACTTACCCTGTTGAGATCCAAATTGTCTGTTTTCAGGACTTTTCCTCCCCACTCCACTTTTATTCTCCCAATTCATTTTGCTCCAGTGGGGGACCCAGAAATGACCTCTGCTAGATGATATCTTAAAATCTCTTGAGTTCAGTATACTGGCACCACATCCAAATAGAGAAGGTAGGACTTTATTAGTGAGATGAGTAAAACTTCAGAATCTTCCAGTTCTTCCTTCTAGTGTTAAGAGTAAGAGAGAAGCTTGGAACAGGCAACATTTTATAGACCAAAGGAAAGTGTACTATCAGTTCTTTTATCAGCTGTGGGGCACTATACTTGGGTTGGAAAAAACTAGTCATTTTATTTTCAGCCTTAAAAAGTTGAACTAGTAAACATGGAGTCAGCCAAGCCAAGATTATTTGTCTCTCGGGAACTAAAGTGAATAAAATCAACATCTTTTAAGACTATCACTTCTTAAAACACTTTTTCTTTTCTTTTATTTGGGGGAGTGGTAATTTACATAGAAAGTGAGGTTTCCAGGACATAGGGAGAATTGCTGGTATTTGGTTATTCTCTGCCTTGTTGGTTTCTATTCCATGCTTGCTCTGCATGAGAATGTTGGCAAACTTGACACTACCCTCCGAGACTTAAGCCCTCCTAAATCAAACAACTACATTTCTTTAGCAGCTTTCTCCGTATTTATATCACTCTTCCCTGCTCCCAAATGGCCAGATGTGACCACTGGATGGGGCTTCTCTCTCCACGCAGGGAAAATCATAGTGAAATTGAACGGCGGCGACGGAACAAGATGACAGCCTACATCACAGAACTGTCAGACATGGTGCCCACCTGTAGTGCCCTGGCTCGAAAACCAGACAAGCTAACCATCTTACGCATGGCAGTCTCTCATATGAAATCCTTGCGAGGAACTGGGAATACATCCACTGATGGCACCTACAAGCCTTCTTTCCTCACTGATCAGGTCTCTCGGATGTACAAATCTGAGATAGTCTAGAATCTTAAAAATTTCGATCTTTTGGGGGTATATGACCATAATTCTTTTTTCTTTTTAATTTATTTATTTGACAGAGAGAGGTCACAAGTAGGCAGAGAGGCAGGCAGAGAGGGGGGAAAAGTAGACTCCCCACCAGGCAGAGAGCCTGACAACGGGCTCAATCCCAGGACCCCAAGATAATGATCTGAGCTGAAAGCAGACACTCAACTGACTGAGTCACCCAGGCCCCTAGATGACCATAATTCTAACTAGTGCCTTATATTGAGAGACAGAGCCAAGTTGAGTCTGTAGATTGCTTAAAGTACAAGAATTCAGTTGTTAAGGAGAAATTCACACCGTGGGAAAGTAGTTTCAATTCCTGGCTATAATATTCATTAGCATTCAAACAGTGAGAATTGCAGAATACTTGTGCAAATTATTTAGCAAGCTTATAGGTATTTTATTTTATTTATTTTTTAAAAGATTTATTTATTTGGAGATACCCTGTGTGCACAAACGGGGAAGGGTGTGGGAGGAAGAGCAGACTCCCTACTGAGCAGGGATTCTACTCCCCACCCCCCCCCCCCCCCCCCGCCCCAGTGCAGTTCAATTCCAGGACCTGGGATCATTACCTGAGCTGAAGTCAGACACTTAACCAACTGAGCCACCCAGGTGCCCCAAAGCTTATACGTATTTTAAACTTCACTCATGAATGTAGCCTATAAGGTGAAATAAGAGTAGACTTGTAGGAAGAAGAGATGACTGTGTCCTATGGAAACAGTTCTCTTTGTTGCCTTTAGGGTTATAGAAGATGGAAAAAATGGATTTCTTATTCAAGCAGCTTTCAGTTTTAGTGATAGAAGGAGTCTAACAAGGCAGTCGTCGTTCCTTAGAGATGTGCTCTGTTACATGTAATGAGAAAAATAGGGAAGGCAAAAACATTTCTAGCTTCTTAAGAACTTAATCTGAATATGAATACGTGAGTGAGTGGAAATCAGTCTGAATATGAATTTTCGAGTGACTGGATACACACAAGTGAAAAATGAGGAAAATGCATATAGAGAAGAAATAACCTTTTTAAAATGATTTTTAAAATTTGAGAGAGAGAGAGAGAGAGAGAGAGAGACAGAGAGAATATGAGTGGGGGGAGGGGCAGAAGGAGAAGGAGAGAATCTCAAGCAGATTCCCCACTGAGCTGGAGCCCAATGTGGGGCTGGATCTCCTGACCCTTGAAATCATGACATGAGCTGAAACCAATAGTTGTACATTCAACTGACTGAGCCATGCAGGCACCCTGAGAAATAGCCTTTCTTTAAAACTTACTAATTTTAGGGGCACCTGGGTGGTTCAGTGGGTTAAAGCCTCTGCCTTTGGCTCAGGTCATGATCCCAGAGTTCTGGGATCAAGCCCCACATCAGGCTCTCTGCTCAGCAGAGAGCCTGTTTCCTCCTCTCTCTCTCTCTCTCTCTGCCTGCCTCTCTGCCTATTTGTGATCTCTGTCTGTCAAGTAAATAAATAAATAAAATCTTTAAAAAAATAAAACTTAGTAATTTATATGGGACTAGATAAATATATAGTGGAGGGATGGCTAATGTGAATAGAATGACCAGGTTTGAGTGGGGATGGTTAGCAAAGACTTCTAAGAGTAAGAAAGACATGTTCTGTTTTGATTATTAAAAATAACACATGGTTAATGCAGAAAAATTCGGAAGATACAGGAAATATAAGGAAGAAAACATTGACCTATAATGTCACCTTTTTATTCAGAGGAGTAGAAGGAAGGGAATGTGGTTTGGAAAAAAGCAATAAGAATTTTCCAAATAGGAGGGTCTATATGAAAACACACATAGCATGGATTTTATATGTATGTACTTTGAAATAGTTAATCAGTTACTCTAACAATATACATAGAAATACTGATTGAACAGGCTCTAGTTTATGCACCTTTTGTGGGCTAACCAGGTGCTTTGTGCTGTGAGAAGAACAGAGATAGGAGATAGTCACTAGTGGAAAGAGACACGTAAATAAACACAGTATAAGCACACAATTAGTTCTGTCATAGAGTTGCAGTATTAAAGTCCTGTAGAAGTATAAACATGGACAAGGTAAGGGATTAGTGTCGTAAATATTGCAAATAATTTGAGCAAATACCTAGTGAGAATGATTGGATTATTTAAGGCAAATGAAATAGTTTAGCAAGCCTTGGGAGATGATAATAGGGAAGTAGGCTGGGATCTGATCTTGGAATACTTAGGCGTTATGTTACAGAATTTAGATATTAATTTTTAGGCATTAGGGTGCCTAGGTGGCTCAATCAGTTTAAGTGTCCGACTCTTGATTTTGGCTCAGGTTGGGGTCTCAGAGTCATGAGATTGAGCCCCGAGTTGGGCTTTGCGCTGGGCATGGAGTCTACTTGGAATTCTCCTTCTCTTCTGCCCCTCTCTCATCTCTCTCCCTCAAAATTGTGTTAGTTGATGTAGAGCATTTTAAGCCTGGATTCGGGAGAATGAATGCAAGGAGACCATTTCCTTCGTCTTGGTATAAAATGACTAGGACGATGATCTAGTATTGGAAATAGAATTGATAAAACAGTTATCACTGGAGCATGAGACAGAGTAATTAGATTTTGAGCCTTGTAGCCTGAGAGGAAGGTGATACTGTTAATCAAGAAAGGAAATGCTAGAAGAACACAGAGGATTGTTCTTTGGAGGGGGAAATATGACCGACTGGTTTTGAGATGTTGAAATTGAGTTGCTGGTAGAATGTCTAAATTGGAAATGTTTAAGAGTTGGTTGGAATTTAGGTCTGCTTAAAGCTAAAGAAAAAAAAGATTAGGGGAGTCTAGAGATACAGACTTGGGCATCATTTCATAGCAGGAAGAAGTAGATGTAATTTCTCAGAGAGTATGGTATAAATAGAGAAGAGAACTTAAGATAGAACCTTGGAAATATCTATACTTAAGACTTGAACAAAGGGAAGGGTGGCTGAAGCAGAGAAGGGGCATTTAGAAGGGCAGCAAAAGTTGGGGGATGGTGTCGTATAAGCTAGAGGAAAATAAAACTTAAAAGGGTGGAATGGACAACATTACCAGATTCTGGAGAGAGAGAGAGTAACATAATAAAGATCCAGGAAAGGGGGCTTGAATTGGCAGTCAGGATAATATTGTTAACCTGCTACAAACAACATGAATGGTTAAGAATGACAATTATAGTGGGATTGAGGAATATGTGAAAGGTAAGAGAATAGAACCAGTGAATATAACATTACTCTTAATATAAACTTGGCACTGAAATAGAGATGAGTTGGGCAAAATGGAGGGAAGATTTGTATACAAGTGAGAAAACCTGATCATATTTATAGATCTGAGGGGAGAGAGAGTGAAAATGGGAGTATTTGTAGAGCAAGATCCTAAAAAGAGACCAAAGGGTGTAAGATCAAGGACTAAATTTTGTTAGCGGGAAACTTTTTCATTCCCCATCTTGAGTCCTGAGAAAAAGGGGAAGAGGTGAATAGTGACGTAGAGAGATTGAAGAAATATCTATTGAAAAAAAATTATCATGAAGGCAGTTACATTTAGCGTGCATAGCTGGGGCTGTGGATCAGGCAGGAGCCAGCAATTGCTTATGGAGACGTGCATAAGGCCTGAAATGTCTTACTTGTTTCCATGAATAATACTTGGCTTTTAAGAGTTCAGTATTAACTTTTATTTCTCTTCCTTGGGCAGGAACTCAAACATTTGATCTTGGAGGCAGCAGATGGCTTTCTGTTTATTGTCTCATGTGAGACAGGCCGGGTGGTTTATGTCTCTGACTCAGTGACCCCAGTTTTGAACCAGCCACAGTCTGAATGGTTTGGTAGCACACTCTATGATCAGGTGCATCCAGATGATGTGGACAAACTTCGTGAGCAGCTTTCCACCTCGGAAAATGCCCTGACAGGTATGAATTATATGGATGGAAAATGAATGGGAAGCCCTTTCTTTTTTCCCTGAAACAGAAGAGGTGTTTTAGGTCTTCACTTTGTTCATTAATTCTGGCAGGGCTTCTAGAATATTCTCCCAAAATGAATATAATCATTTTTTTCTATCCACATGCAGATAATATAATTTGTAGTTATTCTTAGAAAATGTTTTTTTTATGACAGCGTGCATATAAAAATTTATTACTGTAAATAAAATAGTAAAAACCAAATCTACAATGAATTATTTTTCCCATTCTAAAAGAATTAAATTATCCATGTTTCTGTCTAATTTGTATGGGTAATTACCTGGTATTTTTTCCTACCTGTTTCTGCATATCTTTGGCTTTAATACTGGATTCTATTTAATAGATATTTATTTTACAGGGGAGTGGTTATCAGTATACAAGGTTTTTTTTTACGGTTTTATTTATTTATTTGACAGAGACATAGCAAGAGAGGGAACACAAAGCCAGGGGAGCGGGAGAGGGAGAAGCTGGCTTCCCACTGAGCAGGGAGCCCGATGATTTGGGGCTCCATGCCAGGACCTGGGAGCATGACCTGAGCCCAAGGCAGATGCTTAACGACTGAGCCACCCAGGCGCCTCTATCAGTATATAAGTTGTTGTTACTGTTGTGGGTTTTTTTGTATCTATACTATTTTTTTGTCTTATTTTTCTTTCTTTCTTTCTTTCTTTTTTTTTTCCTTCCCCCTATTTTAATGCTATTCAGTACTTTTGCCAGAGTTTGGCTAGAGGAAACACATCTGCTTCTTAAGCAACTCTGGAAAAAAAATTTTAAAGTGAAAGCAGATCAAAACTGGTAATTAAGGGGGGCCTGGGTGATTCAGTTGGTTGAGTGTCCCAACTCTTGGTTTTGACTCTGGTTGTGATTTTAGAGTTTTGGAATTGAGCTCCGTGTCAGGCTCCATGCTAAGCTGGAATCTATTTGAGATTCTCTGTGTCCTCCTTCTGCGTCTCCCTGTGTACGCGTGTATACACACACACACACAATGTGCACGCCTTCTCTCCCTCTCTCTCAAATAAATAAGCTAAATCTTCTAAAAACTGGTAATTAAATATAAGAAAGTCCATTAATTAATTAAATTCAATGAATTAACATGATGTATTACTGCTTTCAGAGGTCTGCCTCTAGGTCAGTGATTCATCAGTCTTCAATGCCCAGTGTTTATATCACTGCCCTTCTTTATTTTTTTTTAAGATTTTATTTATTTATTTGACAGAGAGAGACACAGTGAGAGAGGAACACAAGCAGGGGCAGTGGGAGAGGGAGAAGCAGGCTTCCCACCAAGCAGGGAGCCTGATGGCAGGGCTCAATCCCAGGACCCTGGGATCATGACCGGAGCCGAAGGCAGACCCTTAAGAACTGAGCCACCCAAACGTCCCTCACTGCCATTCTTAATGTCCATCACCCCATCCCTTCCCCCTCCTCCAGCAACCCTCAGTTTGTTTCCTGTGATTGTCTTATGGTTTGTCTCCCTCTCTGATTTTGTCGTTTTATTTTTTTTCTATCTTTCCTTATGATCCTGTTTTGTTTCTTAAATTCCACATATGAGTGAGATCATATGATGATTGTCTTTCTCTGACTTATTTCGCTTAGCATAACTCCATCTAATTTCATCCATGTCATTGCAAATGGCAAGATTTTGCCTTTATTAATTGTGTTTTAGTTTTCCCTTCTTTTAGGTCTTTATGGATTTCATGTTTCTAGTTCCTTTTCCCAAAAGTTGCCATTCGTTTCTTTCTTTCTTTCTTTTTTTTTTTTTTAATAAAGATTTTATTTATTTCTTTGACAGAGAGCACACAGCAGGGGGAGCAGCAGAGGGAGGTAGAAGCAGGCTCTCCACTGAGCAGGGAGCCTGATGAGGACCTTGATCCTAGGACCCTGGGATCTTGACCTGAGCTAAAGGCAGATGCTTCAGAGCCACCCAGACACACTTGCCATTAGTTTCTCTATAATAAAGGGAGGAACAGTTTTGGCTGGAGATGGGTATTGTGTTACTATAGCATATGAAATTATTTGTTTTTAAACAATGACATTCTCTCAGTGTGCATGTGTGTACAGACGTGTATGTGCATGTGTATAAAAATGAGATCCAAGAATATAGCCTGGCCTCTTACTTGGAAACACTACTTTCCACTCCCAGCTTCCTTCCTTACACAATGGTGCTGCCTTTGAATTTAAGAATAACGTTCATTGATGGGGGTTGAGGTATTTTGGACTTGAAAAAAATCCTTCCCCTACTTGGCCTGTTCTTTATAAGCAAGGAGATTGGAGGGCATGAACAGGATATTTATATATCTTGGCCTCCAGTGTCTCTCCTTTCCCCTTTTCACCACATACAAGAACACAGTCCAGACTGTTTTTCACATCATTTTTCAGGGCGTATCCTTGATCTGAAGACTGGAACAGTGAAAAAGGAAGGTCAGCAGTCATCCATGAGGATGTGTATGGGCTCAAGGAGATCATTTATTTGCCGTATGAGGTGAGTGTCAGGCTGAAGACTGTGATTTGACTTAAGAAAAATTAAGAGCAGGGTGTTTGATTTCTGGTTAGAGGAGTTAACCTTTTTTTTTTTTTTTTAAGATTTATTTATTTATTTGACAGGGATCACAGGCAGAGAGAGAGAGGCGGAAGCAGGCTCCCTGCTGAGCAGAGAGCCCGATGTGGGGCTCGATCCCAGGACGCTGGGATCATGACCTGAGCTGAAAGCAGAGGCTTTAACCCATTGAGCCACCCAGGCACCCCAGGAGTTAACCTTTTAAATCCGAGCTCTAGTTGGATTAAATTGAACTGTCAAGACCCACATGAATTATAACAGAATAAAGTGTTTGATAAGGGAACTAAAGTTCAGTGAACTCCTCCTATGCCACATACTATAAGAGACTTGCTATCATCACATTTCCCACATCTGTTCTTTGGGGTTGAGTTCATGGTTACTATTCTGCTGTTAAAAAAAGATTCAAAATTAACTTCCCAGGATTACATAGGTAATGTCTGGCATAGGATTGTATTTTAATCCAGAGTAGTTGGATTCCAAAACCTGTATTTTTTCCCAGTATATCACAAGACAGCATCCACCTACTCAGAACATTTCTGCATTTTTCTTTTTTTCACAGTGTTGATACTTTCTTACATCTTTTGCTTAGTATTTAGTGTTTATAATTATAAATTATACTTTTTTAGTATTCTGAAGAAGGTATGGTGGTACATTCTACACAGGCAGAAAAGATACCTCTTAAAGTCACAAAATAAGTTCAGGTTGTACAGTGGAAATTGCCTACATTGCATTGCACTGAGAGGATGCTTATTAGAAATGATGAGTAGGACATTAAGAAAGGTTTCTTGAGAGAGTTACAGAATTTAATATTATATGGCTTACTGATTTAGAGTAACTTCTGAACCTGGACTACTACCTACTATTTTCTGAGACCTTGAGCTGATTACATGACTACATTGTGTTGTGATTTTGTCTAATATTGGGAATTGGAAACCTCACAAAGTTGTTAAAAGCATGAGGTTTTATTTATTGTAAATATAAATATTTACAAATATTTGTAAAGATGCTTAGAATAGTGTACAGTATATATTAAACTCTGGGTAAGTTTTAGCCATTATTTTAAAGAAATGAGATAAGGAAGGTAGAGAGGGTGGGAGAATGTCCCAATATGTGGACACGACCTATGTAGAGACATAGGCAAGAGCAAGATAAATAATAAAGAAATGTGGCAAATAGATTGGGTTGTGGTATAGAGCAGGAATCTGCAAACCACAACTCTTTGTTTGTGGTTGTAAATATTTGTAAATATTTGTATTTGTAAATAAAGCTTTATAGGAACATAGCAATGTGCATTTATTTATGTGTTGTCTGTGGCTGTTTTCATGCTCTGATGGCTCGTTGCAACAGATTGTATGACCCACAAAAGCTGAAATATTTAGTGTCTGGTCCTTTACACAAAAAGTATACTGACCACAATGTAGAGAATGTCTGCATTTGAAGATTATGTGGAATATTTTGAACTTCAAATTCTGGACAGTTTTAGAAATATCAAGCCTGACTTCTTTATCCTTCTGTGTCTAATCCAGAGCCCCTTTTTCTGACTGTTAATGGATAGAAAGTTCTTTAATAGCACAGCTTAATTGCTTTTAATCTCTCCATTCTTCAAAACAGGTGCGGCAGTAGCTCAGTGGACCCAGTCTCCATGAATAGATTGAGCTTTGTGAGGAACAGATGCAGGTGAGGTCCTGAACAATGAAAAACCAAAGGGATGGCCAAGTACCTGTAGAGATCATCACTTTTTCAGCCATCTTACTGTAGTACTTCTTTCAACAGCCTTCACCCTCATCCTTCACTTTCCAGTTAATTTTTTTTTGGGGGGTGGGCAATATTTTCCTAAACTTTTACAGCTTCCTTTGCTCATCTTGTTTGAAGAAGTTGCCCTACCACTTTATCAACTTTCTTTCTGCTACAGTACCTTTCTGTTTCTTTACTTTGGCAAAAATATGGTGGTCACTTTTGGGTGGGAGAGGTCAAAAAGTGACCAATTTTCTAAACATCCAAGAGCCTAAAGTTAAAGGTACTAAGCCAGCATTGCCTTTTAAATGTTACTGGGTAGGGTTTTCTCCTCACACATGTATTTCTTCTAGGAATGGACTTGGCTCTGTGAAGGATGGGGAACCTCACTTTGTGGTGGTCCACTGCACAGGCTACATCAAGGCCTGGCCCCCAGCAGGTAGGAAAGTTGGATTTCTCCCATGGTGCAGCAGGTTTGTCACAGAGTCTGAGTTAGCTAACATTTATCATGTACCCGGTATGCGAAATGTACTGTGGTATAAACTGTAAGAAAATAACAAAGAAAAAGCAGGCTCCTGCCCCTCCTGTATATTCCAGCTGGGGAGATGGATTACTCAGACTTGAAAATGATTCAGTGTTGGTGGTATCACAGAATGCAATTTTCAACATGCAGATTTATAATAATATATACTGATTACCAATTTTCTAAGTTTTTTTGTGCAAAGAAACAGTTGGCATTGAGTACAGTTAATTTGGGAAAGCTTTTTAAAGTAGAAGCATGATTTTGAGGGAGAAGAGGGAAATGACTTAATAGTAGTAACTTATAAGTGGGATATTCTCTTTAAAGGCCTTAAATCAAGATGTGAGCACATTAGCTTAGCTAGAACTTGAAGTCAAATAGAAAATGTGAGAAGGGTGGTTGGGTGCAGGAATCAGCCTTTTAAACTGGTTTGTCAGAATTTCCAGATCTTAGCAACTTTATTACTTTGCTGCTAGATGGGTGTAATGGGGAAATGGGATTGTAGGGAGAGGGAAACTAAGAGAGAAGGAGGCAAGGTGGTATATTTGGGGAAGAAATTAAACTTTGTATTAAAAAAAACCTGGGTTTGATTCTGGCATTGTTACTTACTAATGGTATAACTTAGGGTAAGACATTTGACCTGTATAAAAAGAACCCCTCAGTTTTCTCATCTATAATTTGGAGGTAATATATCCCACGTAGAGTTATTTTGAAGATTAGAGTTAATCTAAGAAAAGCACTTAGCCCAATGCCTGGCATATATATGCACTCAATAAATGGTAATTAAATGTAATTCAGAAAAATTAATTTTAAGTATAGTGACATTTGAGCCTTTTAGTTTATATACTGAATAAACCATACATTTGCCATATTATACATGGTCTTTTATACTTCTGTATTGCTCTCAAATAATATTTTTCTTGGTAAAAAGATAATATATATGCAAATACTAGAGAGAAAATGCAGCCTTCTTCCCTTTCCACATAAAACATTGAAACTTTGGCTTCTCTCTTTTCCAAAGGACATAAGTAACTAGTTTTTGATGTTGGTTTAATTTCATTTTTAGTTGTTTGCTTATTTTAAAACACAAGTTGGGCAAGACATCTGTTGCCTGCCTACGGTATAGTCCTAGAATAAATGACTGTCTCCATATGTTTGGTTTGACCAGTACAGTTTTTTAGAATACTTTGAGTGGGACTTGTACTCTATAGCTTATTACAATTAATATGGGTAAAATATATGAATTAATATATGTAAAAATACTTTAAACAGTATCTGGCATATATGGTAAATTCTGTGCAGTTGTTTACCCTTATTATCATTCAGCACTCTGTTATTTTATACCTAGTCTCTTCATACCTACATGTATTTTAAATCTTTTTCTATCTGAATTGAAGGCAGTTGAGTTTGAGATCCCTCTTAAACCTTTTAATTTCACCTTCCTGAAGGTGTCTCCCTTCCAGACGATGATCCAGAGGCAGGCCAAGGGAGCAAATTTTGCCTGGTGGCCATTGGCAGACTGCAGGCAAGTATGAATTTTCCACATCTATATCATCTACTTTCTTTTCTTCCTTTCTTTTTAAAAATCTTCTTATACGTTTTTTAAAATTTTAATTCTAGTGTAGTTAACATATGGTGTCATATTGATTTATTAGCATATTAGTTATATGAGGTGTACAATATAGTGATTTAGCAATTCTTTTTATTTATTTATTTTTTTAAGAGAGAGATGTGGGGTGAAAGCGCAGAGGGAGAGAGAGAATCTTAAGCTGGGTGCTCTATACCCAGCACGGAGCCCCGTGTGGGGCTTGGTCTCACATCTTAGATGATGACCTGAGCTGAAATCAAGAGACGCTTAACCAGCTGAGCCATCCAGGTGCCCGTTGATTCAAGATGACTGCACATTACTCAGTGCTCATCAGAAGTGTACTCTTAGGTGGGGGGTTGAGTCAAATGAGTGATGGGTGTTAAGGAGGGTGTTAAGGATGAGCCCCGGGTGTCATATGCAAGAGAGAGAATACAAGCAGGGGCAGAGGGAGAGGGAGAAGCAAACTCCCTGTGGAACAGGGAGTCCCATGCAGGGCTCAGCCCTAGGACCCTGGGATCATAACCTGAGCTGAAGGCAGATGCTTAACTGACTGAGCCACTGAGGCATCCCATCTTTCTCTTTACTTTTTTTGTACCTATTACTGGTTTAATTTGTGGTTACTTTTAGGTTTGTGTATAACATCTTAAGCGTATGGCAGTTTATGTTAAATTGATGGTCACTTACTTTTGAACTCATTCTTTATTCCTCTATTCCTCTTCTCTTCACGTTTTAGGTATATTGGTGTCATACTTTGCAGCCTTTTATTTTGTGAATTCCTTGACTAATTTTTATAAACATACTTCATTTTGCTGGTTTTGTTTTTCCTACTTTTCTTACTCCTACTTACTGTCTCAAAGAGTTCCTTTAACATTTCTTACAGGGCTGGTTTAGTGGTCATGAATTTCTATAACTCTTGCTTGTCTGGGAAACTTTATCTGTCCTTCTGTTGTGAATAATAGCCTTGCTGGATAGAGCATGCTTGGCCGCAGGCTTTCTTCTTTCAGCACTTTGAATATATCATGCTACTCCTTCAGTCCTGCAAAATTTCTTCTGAGAAATCTACTGATTACCTTAAGGTTTTCCCTTGTATGTAACTGTTTCATTCTTCTTTCTGCTTTCATTTACTTTTTTTTTTTTTTAAGATTTTATTTATTTATTTGACAGAGAGACAATGAGAGGGAACACAAGTAGGGGGAGTGGGGCAGAGAGAAGCATGGAGCCCAATTAGGGGCTCGATGCCAGGACCCTGGGATCATGACCTGAGCTGAAGGCAGATGCTTAACCACTGAGCCACACAGGCACCCCTCTTTCTGCTTTTAAAATTCTCTCTTTATCTCTTCTTTCTACCAGTTTCATTATTGTATGTCTTGGAGTAGACCTCCCTAGGTTGATTTTGTTGGGGACTCTCTGTGCCTTCTGGGTCTGGATTTCTGCTTCCTTCCCCAGATTGGGGAAATTGTCAGCTATTCCTTATTCAAATAAATTTTCTGCCCCCTTTTCCACTCTCTTCTCCTAGGATCCCTATAATTGAATTTTCTTATGCTTGCTGGCATCACTGAGTTCCCTAAGTCTGTTTTCATTTTTGTATCGTTCCTTCTCTCCCTCACTCTCAAGCAGGCTTGATTGCTTCCCATCATTCTGTCCTCCAGCTTGCTGATCTGTTCTTTTGTTTCCTCTAGTCTACTATTCATTCCATCTAGTGTATTTTGAATTTAATTTGATTTTTTAAGATTTATCCATTTATTTGACAGAGAGAAATGGCAAGAGCGGGAACACAAGCAGAGAGATTGGGAGAGGGAGAAGCAGGCCTCCTGCTGAGCAGGGAGTCCAATGATGTGGGGCTCGATCCCAGGACCCTGGGACCATGACCTGAGCCGAAGGCAGATGCCCAATGACTAAGCCACCCAGGCACTTTGAATATATTTTTTTAATTTTTTTTTTTTTAATTTTTAATTTTTTTTTAATTTTAGTTACTGAGTTTTGGGTTTTTTTTTTTTAAATCTCTGAT
>NW_022631136.1:842438-1033568 GCF_010015895.1 Lontra canadensis | reverse complement strand
CTCTGTTAAGGGTCTCACTGAGGTCCTTCATTCTCTTCTCAAGTCCTCTGTACTTTAAAGTCTACTTCAGGTGTATTACTTATCTCTGTTTTGTTTCCGTCTCTTGCTGTGATTTTGTCCTGTTATTTCATTTGGAGCATATTCCTCTGTGTCCTCATTTTGTCTAACTCTTTGTTTCTTTGTGTTAGGAAATTCAGGTACAGCTCCTGCTCTTGAGAGTAGTGACCTATAGTGCCACGTCCCCTGTTCATCAGAATGTAGTGCTCCAGGGGTGTCTTATATGTATGTTATGTGTGCCTTGCTATTGTGACTGAGCAGCTTTTGCCTTTAGTCCAGTCGTCTGCAATGGCTCTCTTTGTCTATTGTGGGCAGGGTTTGGTCCTTGTATTGGATCATTGTAGTGGGCCAGTCTTGGGCTGCTGTGGGCTTAAGTTGAGTCAGACCAGGCATTTTCCAGAT
Source organism: Lontra canadensis (assembly GCF_010015895.1). Lineage (NCBI taxonomy): Eukaryota > Metazoa > Chordata > Mammalia > Carnivora > Mustelidae > Lontra > Lontra canadensis. The sequence continues at coordinate 1,033,109 of NW_022631136.1, read as the reverse complement.
ATAAGTAGCTCTGAATGCATAGGGGTGGGGTGCATGATGTTAGCAAGGTTTGCAGGGGTCTGCTACAGGAGGAGACCTGGTGTTGCAGGCTGGCTAGCGGGGGTATGCCCACAGGTGTATGCATGAGTGGGGCATGCTGTTAGCAAGTGAAGTACTGAGTGTTGGTATCACACTGGCTCCTGCAGATGTCAGTGTGTTTGTGCTAAGGGGGAGTGGGGAAGGGAGGGAAATGGCACTAGCCAGCTCCTTTAGTACTGGAGGAATTTTCCAGTGATCCTTGCCTCTCCAGCACATGCTCTGAAATTAGTAAACAAATCTCCCTCCTTTATACCCTGGGTGTTTTTCAGAGTGCTGCTTCTGTGCTTTATCTCCATGGGGCTGTTTGTTGTGCTCTCTCTTTAAGGGTGGGGACTTGGTTTCCTCTTGCCCTCCCAGCTTTCCCATGAGCCTGCTGATACTTAAGTGTTCCAGGTTTTAAGCCCTGCTGTTGGTAAGCAATTCTTGAAATTCAGCCCCTCTGGTTTCAAACCAAATGTTATTGGGATTTGTCTTCCCTGTGGGGTCTCCCTGGTGTGATAGTCTGTTTCTCTCCCTTCTCTGTGCCCACTGAGTTCTTCCTTCCTGTGGACAGTCCACGGGTCCTTTTAGTGTATCCATTTAGTCTTCCTACTCTCTTCAGTGTGGCCTCTTCTCTGCATTTAGCTGTAGAGAGTTTGTTCTCTAAATCTTTGGTTCCTTTTCTGGGTTATTTACACTGAAGCGGCTGTTATCTGGTTGTATCTATGGGACAAGGTAAGTTTAGGGTTTACCTACTCCACCATCTTCCCTGGAAGTCCCATATCATTCCTTTTCAGTGAGAACTCTCCTTCAGGACTTGTTCATGTTATTTTACTTTTACTCTCTAAATACAAATGAGTTCTGTGAAACCCCAGATTTTGGGAAGAACATAGCATTCATAGTTTGCTTCTCTTCTTGGATAGCAGAAGTTGAAAAGAATAAGAGAAAGAGGGAGATCTTTCCCCCCTATCTTTCACACTGTGAACTTCATAGTGCTGAATTTTCTCTTTCTAATTAATTTCTTCTGCTTCTACACAGAAGAAGAGAGATCTGTTTTTTAAAGATTTTGTTTATTATCAGAGAGAGAGAGAGGGAGAGAGAGAGCACAAGCAGGGGGAGCAGCAGGCAGAGGAAGAAGCAAGTTCTCTGCCAAGCAAGGAGCCTGATGTGGGACTCGGTCCCAGGAATCTAGGATCACGACTCGAGCCAAAGGCAGACGCTTAACTGACTGAGCTACCCAGGCATTGCAGGAGAAGGGAGATCTTTTTATTTAATTAATTTATTTATTTACTTATTCATAATAATTTGTTGCATTTTTTTTTTAAGATTTTATTTATTTATTCGACAGAGAGAGATCACCAGTAGGCAGAGAGAGAGAGAGGAGGAAGCAGGCTCCCTGCCGAGCAGAGAGCCCGATGCAGGACTCGATCCCAGGACCCTGAGATCATGACCTGAGCCGAAGGCAGAGGCTTAACCCACTGAGCCACCCAGGCGCCCCTTTTTATTTTATTGTTATATGACTAGAAAGGTGGAATTTTCTTTTCATAAAACTAGATAAGTTTCTTGGTTACTGGGGACTAATTTTCTAATCAAACACAGCCTAGCTAAATAAAAGTAGGTAAGTTTTGGGTTGAATGAATTTTAATTTTTTCACAAAGTTGGTATAGGATACATATGTGGGAGTGGAACTAGCCCTCTTACCCTCTCTGATTGTGATTGTCATTTTTTTCCTGTTTGGATGAAATATGGAAGCTCAGAAATTTCTAAAATTGGAAGTGTCGTGTCTATATATGTGACCATGAGGAGATGGGAAATGTATCTGTAAAGAATGGTATCGGGGTGCCTGGGTGGCTCACGTGGTTAAGCCTCTGCTTTCAGCTCAGGCCATGATCCCAGGGTCCTAGGATCAAGTCCCGCATCAGGCTCCCAGCTCGGCAAGGAGCCTGCTTCTCCCTCTCCCTCTGCTGCGCCCCCTGCTTGTGCTCTCTGTCAAATAAATAAAAATCTTAAAAAAAAAAAAAAAAGAATGGTGTCATTTTATCTTGTTTTTATCTCTTTACTTTCAGGTAACTAGTTCTCCCAACTGTACAGATATGAGTAATATTTGTCAACCAACAGAGTTCATCTCTCGGCACAACATTGAGGGAATCTTCACTTTTGTGGATCACCGCTGTGTGGCTACTGTTGGCTACCAACCACAGGTGAAGAACTGGAGCTGTTCAACCATTGATACTAAAGCCTGTTTTCCCTTGGTTTTGTTGAGATTATTCAGTCATGTATTCCAGAAGAGCCAAAACATATCAGGCCCAGATCAGAAAAAGAGATGAACCTATTCTAACTGTAGCTTAAGTTATTCTCAGGTTTCTACCAATGTTATTCATCCAATCTAGAAAAATATGGCTGCTCTCACATGGGAACAGTGGGCATGGATATGTATTTATTTTTTGTTGTTGATATTAATACAGATAATGCAGGAGAGTTCATTTTAATTAGTTGTAATGGTATGACCATCGTTAAAATGATTTATGTAATCACTTAGGTTAGGTACATAGTAACCCACAAAATACGCAAGTTTGGCCCTGGTTATTATGATTTTATTGAGATTTCTCATTCAGCAGAGCAGGTAGCTATACCAGAGTTGAGCAATAAATCATTATAGAGCCCTTCAAAACTGTATGACCAGGAAAGACTTCTGGCTATGGCTCTGTGAAGAAGTTGGCAAAAAAGAGGTCTTGAAAAAGAATAAAGTTGGAGGATTTACAGGACTTGATTTAACACCTGTTATAAAGCTTTTGTCATCAAGGTAGTGTGATATCTGTATAGGGATAGATATACAGATCAATAGAACAGAATATAGTCTCTTCACATTTATGGTCAACTGATTTTCAACAAAGGTGTCAGGACAATTCAGTGGAGAAAAGATTCTTTCCAACAATGGTGATGGCAAAGTTGTTTATTTCCCCACACACAAAGGACATAGACTCTTACTTACACCACAGAGATCAACTCAAAAACATAAATGCACAAGAGGTAAAGTTATAAAACTTCTAGAAGAACATAGGAGATTATCTTTGTGATCTTGAGTTAGACAAAGTTTTCTTCTATGACACCAGAAGCATGGTTCACAAAAGAAAAAACTCATAAGTTGGATTTCATGAGAATTAAAATTTACCCTCTTAACAGGACATCATTAAGAAAGTGAAAATATCATCCACAAACAGGGAAAAAATGTTGCAAACCATATACCTGAAAAAGGATTTGTATCCAGAATATACAAAAGAAGTCTTACAACTGATTAAGATAAACAGACAAAAAGATAAAATAAAATAAAAGATACGATAAAAAGGGCACAAGATCTGAATAGACATTTCACCAAAGAAGAAACATGAATGGCATATAAAAAGATACTCATCATGGGGCCCCTGACTGGCTCAGTTGATGGAACATGTGGCCCTTGATCTTGGGGTTGTAGGTTCAAACCCATGTTGGTTGTAGAGATTATTTAAAATCTTAAAAAAAAAAAAGATGCTTATCATCATCAGTCAGTAGGAAAGTGCAGATTAAAACCACAATGAGATACCATTGTATGCCCACTAGAATGTGCACAGTGAGATACCACTATATGTCCACTATTATCAAAAAGTGTTGTAAGAATGGGGAGAAATTGTAACTGTTAGACATTGTTGGCAGACCTGTAAGATGGGATAGCCACTTCAGAAAAACATCTTGGAAAAAGAGTTTTGTAAATTGTAAAAAGTTAAATGTATACATAATCCTGTAATCTAGCAGTTCTATGCCTAAGCATTTACTCAAGGGAAATGAAACCTTTGTTCACATAAAGATTTATATACAAGTGTTCATAGTTGTATTATTCACAGTAACCCCAAAGTGGGAAAATTGGAAATGTCCATTAACTAGTGAATGGATACACAACTGTGAAATATCCATGTTAGAATACTGCTGAGTAATGAAAAGGAATATACTATTACTATGTGCATCAACATAGATGAGCTCCAAAAATCTTAAGTTACATGTAAGAAATCAGACCCAGTAGACTACATATTATATGATTCCATATGACATTTCTAGAAAGACAACACTAAAGCAGAAGGGAGGTCACTGGTTGACTAGGAGGTTGGGAGCAGATGTTGACTACAAACAGGCAAAAGAGAACTTTGGGAGCAGTGGACATGTTCTGAAACTGGATTTTTGGTAATGTATGAATATGTTAGAGGCCATCAAATTGTAGATTTAGAATGAGTGGATTTATGTGTACATTAGACCTCAAATGTGTAAAAATATAGCTAAAATAAATATATAATGTTCTGAAAAACAGAAATGTTCTAGAGGCCATTTGCTTAGCAGATTCTATATTCTTTTGTTTCTGTCCCCCCCCCCCCTTTCTATAAACCCTAGGTTAAACACAGGGGACATAAAATCTAAGTCGTTTACTGATAGGCCAGGAAAGTTAGATAATCATAGAAGTGTCCATCTTACTCCTCTTTTTTCACTTCTAGGAACTCTTAGGAAAGAATATTGTAGAATTCTGTCATCCTGAAGACCAGCAGCTTCTAAGAGATAGCTTTCAACAGGTAACTTTTCCCCATGGTTGGATCTGAATAATATTTTAATCTAATACTTGTTATATTAATTCCTCAAACATTTATTGACCACTGATTGAGTACTGTGACAGGCATCATAATCTTATGTCCTTTAAAACAAAACCTGTATTTTTAAGGAACAGAAAAGGACTAGTGTTTTGAAACTATGGATAATACCCAAGGTATTTTGGCTTTGGCTACTCAACTGTCCTGTATCCAGCTAGCTGTATCCAAGAGACTCTTTAAAGTGCTTAAAATATTCTAGGCCTCACTGAACTGTGGGTGGTGGTAGGAATAATCATTTCATGGTTGTTTTTTTTTTTTTTTTAAGATTTTATTTATTTGACAGAGAGACATCGGGAGAGGGAACACAAGCAGGGGGAATGGGAGAGGGAGAAGCAGGCTTCCCGCTGAGCAAGGAGCCTGACACAGGGCTGGATCCCAGGACCCTGGGATCATGACGTGAGCCGAAGGCAGACACTTAACAACTCAGCCACACAGGCGCCCCTCATGGTTCTTTTATAGATCATTAAGAGTTAACTCTAAACGAATAAGATTTTTATTTATTAAATGTCTGAATTTTAAACAGATTCTTGGGCTGTAGCTCATATCCATCAGCTCATTCAGCTTTAGTACTAGTCTTATCCCCAGTGGCTTTTCCAGAACTAATACCTTCACTGTGAAGCTCCATGAGTTTTCCTAGTTCAAACTTGGGCTTCTTCAGCATTTTTCCTTTTGTTACAAAGACATCGTGCAGTGGACAAACAGATTGGCAAGGTTTTTCTGTGTCTTTTCTGATGCTATCTGGAATCAGCTTATTGACCACTTCTTTCAAGTCATTTGTCTTCACCTCTCAGGTCATGATTTCCATCATCATTTTCCAAATTCGGCAGACCTGTTGATATTGAGCATAGGAGGTTTTCTGAATCTGATTGTTGCCTTTTTTAGTAAAACCAACACAAAATAGGGGCGCCTGGGTGGTTTATTTGGTTAAGCGCCCGACTCTTGATTTCAGCTCAGGTCATGATCTCAGGGTTGTGAGATCGAGCCCCAGGTCAGGCTCCTCACTCAGCTGGGAGTCTCCTTGAGATTCTCTCTCTCCCTCTGCTGCTCCCATCTCTGCCACCCTGCATGCATGCATGCATGCACTCTGTCTCTCAAATAAATAAATCTTTAAAAAAAATTCTGTTAAAACCAACACAAAATAGGCAAAGCAAGTAACCATTGGTAGTCTTAACATTACCATGAGTTTCAGTCATTGTTTGCCATTTTTTGACCATAGAGCACATTTTGTCACGGGTAAGATCCATGCCATGGAAATTACACAGTAATTAGATTGAGTTTTCTAAGTGCAGCTTCATCATTCTGCAGATCAGCAAGGCTCACTTCAAAAACACGATCCTGAGGCCATCAGATGTGATTTTGGTTCATTGAGTTCTCATGATTAGTGTTTTTCAAATATTTTTTTATATTGAACAAGTAGGTGCTTTCACATCGTGCCTGTTTTTATTAGAAAATGGATCAATCACTTCTTGGCTTCCTTTTTGCTATCTTTTGTTGGGTGCTTGTTCTTGCCATCCTGCATGGCACTGCTCCGGAAGCCAAAAGGCAAGAGTTAATAATTATAAACTCTTTTTTTTTTTTTTTTTTTAATAAATCTTCCTAAGAAACTCAGAAAATAGTCAACTTAAGTACAAGAAAGCAAAACCTTGGAGAGGAAATTACTGAAGACAGAAACAAAAAGAAAGGAGAAATGAACAAAAACTCTTTCTACTATTGGCATAATCATACTTCCATTCATGTTCCTCATACAGTGGAAGAGAACCATGGTGCATATATTTATATATATACACACACACCTCCCCCCACAGGAGGCCAGATACAAGCCATCTGCTCAGGCACTCACTTGGAGGCAGAAACATTCCAGTGCACACAGGTTGCCCCTGCAGCTCGAGCTGGCTTTAGGCACCTAAGTATTCCCCCTGAGGGAGTGCCCCATTCCTGGAGCTATTGTAATACCAGGTCGATGTGTGGTGTGGATGAGGAGCAATCTCCTATTCCATCTCCCTGCTCCAAAAATCCATTTAATATATTGTCCTCATATAGAGGACGTGTCATATATTAAACTGGAAGGCAGCTATGCTCACCACTATACCACCAACGCTGTCATATATTAAACTGATAGGAACAGATACTACACTTGATTTTAGCCAGAAGGCCAAAAATAAACTGACTCTGTTATTTTCAGGCACCAGATTCTGAAAATAAGTGGTGAATTTAATTTCAGTACAGGTTTGGCTTTAGGAAGCAGTTCTTTATAGTAGACTGATTTCCCTCTTTGAGCCTCAGTAGTGTTCTTACACAATAGGTATAATAACAGTACTTAAATTCAGAGGGTTATTGGGAAGATTAAGATAATGCATTTAAAGCAAATAACCCAATGTCTGGAGAAAATCAGATGATGGCAGTAAGATGTCTCTCTTTCTCCTGGAACTTCAGCATTACCAGTGCCATGCACTCAGCTGCAGCTTGCAGAAAAATCACATTTTGTGTTTGTGTAGGCTCAGAGAAACCGTTCTGAAAAACTATTCTGACTTCTGTTGAATCCATTCAGAACTAAGGACATGGGCCTTCAGCAGTGGGAGAAGATATTGTACAGTGTATTTTAAATTCTTGAAATTCCTAACCTTACAATTTCTGGTCACAGAGTATCATTTTATCACTTCTGGAAAATGTTTATTGCAAAACAGCTTTAATGACTCCTGTATACTCTACATAATCTTGAGGTTATTATTTTGACATTAGTTGCTGCTATGATTTTAGGGTACTTAGATAAAGGTGCTTTTTAATGGAGGGTCTCCAACTACTTACTTAGCTGCTGATTTCCTGATTTTGGTATTTCTTAAGTCTAGTTGGATTTATATTTCTTTTTCAGTAATAAATTTAGTTATTTCCAACAAAGCTTGTTTTCCTTTTTTCTCCATTTTGGTTACTGCAGTGCTGTGTGTCACACTTGATTTGTGAAAAGCGTGTGTGTGTGTTTATGTGTGTGTGTATAAAATGTGCCATTTTATTATTGCTAAGTGAAGTATGTCTCATTTTCTTCTGTAATTCTCAGTCCGCTTTAATGTCAGCAGTTATTTCCACACAGTTATTTCCACACTTAAACACAAATGTTACCACTTTTTGTTTAAAAAAAAAATATCTTATAAAGGCTAGGTATTTTGAAGCACTGGGCTTATACTTCACTGGAATAGATATATACCTTAGTAAGCAGGTTTCAAATCCAGTACTTAGTTATGTACAAATGTAATTATATTCATTCTGTATATATTTCACAGTGAGCACATGTAAGAATTAAAGGCTGTTTAATATTGTTTAAATGTTCATACCTCATATCTTTTTTATCATGTTAAATAAATGTTGATGTTCTTTAAAAAAAAATTGAAAAACAATGTAGCCCAGTGCTTGACATATAATAACTATAAAATAAATGTTAGCTACTAATCTTATTTATTGTTAGAGAGAGAGGTTCAAAAGATAATTTTCTATTTCATAAGACTAGAAACTAAAATAATCTAAAATTACTTTATTTTAAAAAACAGAAACAAAACAAGGCTAAAGCCAACTTATTTTTATTTATAGAAACCTCCATGGCTGCTGTGAAAACAAATTCTCAAGGTTTGGGGGGAAAATCTAGGATTGAGGAGCAACATGTAAACTATTCAGTATCAAACTACAAATTTCTACAATAGACGTGTGAAGCTAGAGCCACATATCTTTAAGGGATTTTCCACGAGAAGTGGGGAAACAGTCTTTATTTTCCTGGAAAAAAATTGTTACTCCTGTTTGACTTTGACAAGAGTGATCAGATAGCTGCTTGGGACTCTGGGAAGAAAAATAAGTATACCTCCTTATTATTTAGCACTTAGCTTTCATTCCACATGTTGTTTCATCAGTAACCTTGAAAGAGACTGGTACTTCAAGGACAGTATCACACAAATCTTAGGTTTGTAGAAATGGGAAATTTAATAAAAAATTCTAAAGAAAGTTTTTTGTGGGTTTCACTGATAGCATGAAAATTTTTTCAGGTGGTGAAATTAAAAGGCCAGGTGCTGTCTGTCATGTTCCGGTTCCGGTCTAAGAACCGAGAGTGGCTCTGGATGAGAACCAGCTCCTTTACTTTCCAGAACCCTTACTCAGATGAAATTGAGTACATCATCTGTACCAACACCAATGTGAAGTATGTACCATAAAGGCCTTTTCCAAGGTTGGGATGTCTCATGGGCCAAGTCTGCTTAGCTTTATCAAGCTGTCTCCTACTTTTCTGCTTTACTACTTTTGTGGTAGTAAGCCATTAGTCTGAAGTTCCTCATCTTCCAACTTACTATAGGATTTGGGGTAGTTCATCCAGGTAGAATAAGAGTTTTAACAAATAGTACTTCAGAGAGTAAGTTCTGAGATGTGAACAGTGTGTGTTTCAGTTTTATGCTTCAACCCTTTCTAGAAACAATACTGATTTAAATACCAGTTTATTGCTCTGTTCTGGAAGGATTTTCATCTAGAGCAGGTGTCTGCAGACTCTTTTTGTAAAAGCCCAGATAGTAATTAGCTTTGTGGGGCAGATGGTCTCTACTGAATTATCCAGCTCTGCTATTACAGCGTGAAAAGAGTCCTAGCAAATGAAATGAACAAAGACGGCTATGTTCCAACAAACTTTTATTTACAAAAACAGGCAGTAGACTGGATTTGGCCCATGGACCGTAGTTTACTTTAGACCACAGCTACATCCACTCTTGTTAGTTTTTATTCCTTGATTCCTTTCTGTTTGAGCTTTTCTTTCTCAACTTGGTGAAAACCAGTTTTTGCAATAGATTGCACATGCCATGAAGTACACCCATTTAAAGTGTACAATTTTTTAGTATGTCACAGAGTTGTACAATCTAATCTCAGTACATGATCATTTCCCCTAAAAAATTCTGTACTCATTAACAGTCATCCTCCCCATTCCCCAAGTCCTATATGACAACTAATCTAGTTTCTGTCTCTTTAAATTTGTGTGTTCTGGACATTTCATATGAATGGAATCATAGCAATACATGATTCCTTATAACTGACCTCTTCTGCTTCATATAATGTTTTAAGGGTCATCTGTGTTGTAGCATTTATCTGTACTTTTTTTTTTAATTGCCAAATAATATTCCTTTGTACGGGGATACATTTTATCCATTCATTAGTTGATGGGCATTGGGTTATTTCTAGTTTTTGACTATTTAGAATGCAGCTATGAACATTTATATACTAGTTTGATGTGGATATGTTTTTATTCTGTTGGATATACCTAGGAGTGGAATTGCTGGGTCACATGGTAACTTTGAGGAACTGCCAAACTATTTTCCAAAGCTTCAGTATCCTTTTACACTTCCATTAGCAGTGTAACGAGGGTTCCAGTTTCTCCATATTCTTACTTTTTCTAATATACAATCCCGATGGATGTCAGTTGTCAGGTTACTTCTTTTCCATTTAATCCATCTATATAGAATTGGCCCTGAGCCTAGCTCTTGAAGATCTGCGTAGAAATTATTATCAAGTATAAATAATACCTGGTGACAACATTGAGTCTGTGTCCTCCTTCTCTTAGGACTTTAAAGTTTAATTCTTATCTGATTAGTATAGCAGAGCGGATTGAGTTAGTAATTGTATTTACTTAGGACGCACGTATATGGTTGTGGTCACTGTAGTTTCCTAGGGTTTCTTTTCGGTTTTGCATCTTTATATTACAGAATAACTAGTATTGTTTTTCCATTTTGTTTAAATTTTGAAATTTTAAGTACTTTTAAGAACTTGTTTTGGGGGCACCTGGGTGGCTCAGTTGGTTAAGCAACTGCCTTCGCCTCAGGTTATGATCCTGGAGTCTCAAAATCGAGTCCTGCATCGGGCTTCCTGCTTGACAGGGAGTCTGCTTCTCCCTCTGATCCTCCCCATCTCATGCTCGTGCTCTCTCTCTCAAATAAATAAATCTTTTAAAAAACTTGTTTTTGGAAATAATGGTGTTCCCTATTTTTACATACTGTTTTCCCTACCAGTTTAATTCTTAAAATTTTTAGATAAACACTTTTTTCAGAAACTTGGAAAGTATGAAAAACTATGACGGAAAAAACTTTTCACTATCCAAAAAGAGTCTTTGTTAATGTTTGTATATATACTGTCAGTTTTTTAACTTATGCTTTTAAAAAACCACAATATACAGATAAACTCATATATACCAATTAGGTATCGAATACCTAAAAGAAATTAGAACCCAAACAGGATAAGCCCTTGTGCTACAGGACATAGTTTTTGTTTGTACCTTGTCGCCCATGGTATGAAATAGCTGCTGAATTGAAGTTACTTAAAGGATTAAACTTCAAAAGGGAATTTATTAGTTATTGCCTCACTTATAATGAATCTGTACAGGTTTATGTGCAGTGTCAGATCCTTTTTTTCTTCTCTGCTTGTCTGCTCTCTGTTTTCTCAGGAACTCTAGCCAGGAACCAAGGCCTACACTGTCAAACACAATCCAGAGACCACAGCTAGGTCCCACAGCTAATTTACCCCTGGAGATGGGCTCAGGGCAGTTGGCATCCAGGTGAGAAATGGTAGAAGACTCGTAAATGATCAGTGGTCCAGAGAGTGGGCATCTGCAGTTGCATTTGTTGGTTTATTTATTTGTTGGTTTAAGCCCTTTGCCCACATTAAAAAAAAAAAAATTCTTTCTCTCCTCACTGGCCTTTAATATATAGACAGCAGCAACAGCAAACAGAACTCGATGTGGTATCAGCAAGAGATGGACTGGCTGGCTACAGTCATTCCCAGGTAAGTGGTGTCGTTGTCTTTGAAGAAGACTGTGATCGTTTCCTTAAGAAATGTCCCCCAGTGCCAGTTAGATTGTATGTGCATCTTTATGTGAATGTTAGGGTTATTGAATTGCCATGTTAAATCTTTCATGGTTATTTTTATCATTGTATTCCACACATTTCTGTTCAGCCTGTGACAACCACAGGGCCAGAACACAGCAAGCCCCTCGAGAAGACAGATGGTCTGTTTGCCCAGGATAGAGATCCAAGATTTTCCGAAATCTACTCCAACATCAATACGGGTGTGTTTCTTCCTCATTCTCCTTTTAAATTCTCATTCCAATCACTTACTGATATGCCTGCTGCTGCCTGACATCTTCCCACTTAATCATAATACCTCATGAGTAAATAGGAACTTGCCGAACTAATGTACTACAGCCCCTTGACTGGCCCTCCCCCCACTCCTTTTGGTCCACAGATCAGAGTAAAAGCATCTCCTCCAGCACTGTCCCTGCCACCCAACAGCTATTTTCACAGGGCAACACATTCCCTCCTACCCCCCGGCCGGCAGAGAATTTCAGGTGAGCCCCTTATGTATGTGCTGCTTTATGGGGCAACTGAGGCATTCAGTTGCTAAATCCAAGTTTTATTCTTCCCTAGCTTTCTCTGGTTATTTTAGACAAAGCAGTAGAATTTGTAGGGCTTAAGATGAGGCAAGCTGCTTTTCTTCCTCCTATTTCTTTGCACCTGTCCTGTTGCTATGTTATAGGTTCCATCTCTGTGTGTCCTGATTGGTGTGTGACTGTCAGTTTTTCTCATCTTTTCCAAATTTTGTTATCAACTTTTCCTTAACCCCAGGGAAATAAAGGGGACCTAGTAATAGCAGTAGATTGTCCTGTGATTCCTAGATTTTGTAGTAAACCCATCCTTTTAATCTTTTACTGCACTATTTGTTCACTCCTAGAAGTAGTGGTCTGGCCCCTCCTGTAACCATCATCCAGCCATCAGCTTCTGCAGGGCAGATGTTGGCCCAGATTTCCCGTCACTCCAGTGCCCCGCAGGGAGCAGCCCCAGCTTGGACCCCCAGCACCCGCCCAGGCTTCTCTGCTCAGGTAAAAGCATCTCCTCTGTCTGTCCCCTGTGTACTAGTTTTTCTTTGGTTAGTTAGGCTTTTTTCCATATGTAAAATTATTGTCATCTATCTTAGATAACTTCTCCCCAATCCCCACCCCCTACCTTCCAATTTTTCTTTTTGTTGGAAATAGCTAGATAATTAAAAATATAGATAATCCCTAAATTGCAAAGTCTGTGGTTTTCACATACTCACTTTTATTCAGAATTGTTCACATAGAACATGTTAAACAGATTTGATTTATAGATTTATTTAGGTACTCAGTTCTGAGTTTCCATTTTGTACTAGAAAGTAAAGGAATAAAGGAGAAAATTAATTTTAATTTATACACAGTGATGTCTGTTTATTTTTAAAAAGTGTTTAAGAGCCTCATATAATATATATTATATATGATAAGCTTAAAGCTAATATTTTTTCATATATTAACATATGCTTATATTGCACAGCAATATTTTCAGTAAGAAAGCCCAAACCAAAAAGCAGACTCCAAAATTGTTATATGCAGTATGATCTCAGTTGCATAAGAAATGTATAGGAAAATAAAAACTGGAAAAATTCTCACAACTTTCAGTGTATGAGATAGTTCTTTGCTCTTTTCACTTTGTCATACCTGCCTAAAAGTAGTGTCAAAGGAAATTGGCATTAATTAGAAGAAATACAGAGTAGGAAGTAAGTGATGAGCTTGGCTCAAAAGAATCCAGTCATTGACAGAAAGTTGACTTGTAGGAATGGCATGTGCAATAATGTTAATGTTCCATTTGTTCTCTATCCCTTCCTGTCTTTCAGCAGGTGGCTACTCAGGCTACAGCCAAGACTCGTTCTTCCCAGTTTGGTGTGGGCAACTTTCAGACTCCGTCCTCCTTCAGCTCCATGTCCCTTCCTGGTGCTTCTACTGCATCACCTGGTGCTGCTGCCTACCCTAGTCTCACCAGTCGTGGATCCAACTTCAGTAAGTTTCAGATGTGAAAGGAGGGTAAACTGGAAAATGACACCACTAAAGAGAAAGGATTTGGTAGTTAAAACAGTTTTCTTGGGTCCTGGGTACAGTGACAGTCCATTTGGAATTTAAAATGTACCCACATGAGGAAGACTTTAGCCCTTATGTAGAAGTATATGAGTTATATATTAAATAATGAGCAAATTTAATCTAAATGATCAAAGGACTCTTTTTGGAAAGGCTACTCAGAGAAGAATTAATTTGGGGCTAGGTTTTGAAGTAGACGAGGCATTGATTAACAGAAGAGCGAAAGTATCTGTGTGCTAGTTTGTCCTCGCCAGTGGAGTTAGTGGTTTAAGGTTGGTTGTCCTTTCTGTATTTCTAGCTCCTGAGACTGGACAGACTACAGGACAATTCCAGACACGGACAGCAGAGGGTGTAGGCGTCTGGCCACAGTGGCAGGGGCAGCAGCCTCATCATCGGTCGAGTTCTAATGAACAACATGTCCAACAGCCATCAGCACAGCAACCTGGGCAGCCTGAGGTCTTCCAGGTGAGAGGGTGAAAAGACTTCAAAAAATCAGAAACTGGAGGAGAAAGGGTCAGGGAGCAGAAACAGAGAAAGAAGTTTGCATATGGACTGAGGTATTTGGGAGTATGTGGGAGAAGCCAGAGTGGGGATGTATAGGGATAGATGTCATTAACTGGAACTTACTGGGTGATGCACAGCCTTTAACCAGACCATTGTTAGTGATGTGAAGCACCATGCAAAGAAGTTAAAGAAGTCACTCTGTCCCATTCAAGGAAAGCCACATTCCCACTGCATAGTAGCTTGGGTATAAACATACTGCTTGTACCTATAAAGGCCCATTTGTCTAAGTCCTGAGGGGACTGAAAGAACACAAAGAGTAATCTTAGGACAAAAAAAGAGCTTGTTGAAAGAAGGCAAAACAGGTTTTGGTGGAAAACAAATGGGGTAAGAGATACTCCATATATGTTCATAGGGTCAAGCAGATTTTTCTCCTTTTGAAAATAATGGAAAACTAGAAGAGAGGGAAAATGTGGAACTGTAGGAGGAAGCCAGAGAAGGGACTAGGAACCAATATTGTTATCTAAAGGAGTCGGAGAGTTCCTGGGAGTAGGGAAGGCTCAGGGAGCTCAGCCCCGCAGCTCTGTGGGGTTAGGGGTGATGCTTTAGGGGAATGTTGGGAAGAAGCTTGATAAATGTGAGGGATTAAGGTTGTGACTAGATTTGCTCTGTTTCTTTTACCAGGAGATGCTGTCCATGCTGGGAGACCAGAGCAACAGCTACAACAATGAAGAATTTCCTGACCTAACTATGTTTCCCTCCTTTTCAGAATAGAACTATTGGGGTGAGGATATGGGGTGGGGGAGAAAAATCACTGTTTGTTTTTAAAAAGCAAATCTTTCTGTAAAGAGAATAAAAGTCCCTCTCCCTTCCCTTCCCTCACCCCTAATGTGTATCCCCTGCCCCTTCTGGTCTTTCCTTGCCCTTCTGCCTCTGAGATAACATTTATAGGAGAAATGGGGTGAATCCTGAAGGCTTTGGGGATACTTCGAAAAACTGAGGCTGGGTGAAGTTAAGAATGCCTTTCCTTATGTCTCCTGACCAGAGATTTGTGCAGAAATGATTGTGCTAGGGTCAAGAGGCAGGTTTGAGAACCTGACATCCACTATTTGCCTTGGATACTGTGGCTTGTTTTTGGAAAGAAATTCTGAATAAGGTGGGGGAAAGGAGGAATGTCCTCATATTTGAGGACAATGAAGCATGGTAGGTATATATAGGGCTTCAGGAAGTGAGTGTAGGCTCTTTCTGCTGCCTGGTGAGTGAGGAAGTGAGAGAGGGAGAAAAGGAGAGAGAGAGAGAAGGAGAGAGAGAGTGTGTGTGTGTGTGTGTGTGTGTGCATGTATGTGCACACGTATGTTTCTTTGTTTGTTTCTCCCTATTAGGGAGTTATGCAAAATTTGTCCCAGATTTTATCTTTGTTTTTCTGTTATTCTTCAAAGAGTCCTAAGGAGTTAAATCTCCTAGGTATTATCCACTTAGTATTGCAGCCAAAGAGTATTTAAATAAATGTCTTTGCTGCACTTATATCTATGCCCAGCCAGTATGCAACTGTAAGCAAATATATAAAATCTTCTGTTGATATGATTGGTCTCTCATCGAACATATTTAGTGATAAAGCTGGGTCATTCCCACTTTTGGTGCTCTCACCTTATATGGAAGATCGGCAAACATTACAGGTGTTTAGGGTGGGAAGATAAACTACCCTTTCAAAAAACCCCATACTTGGCCATACTTGCTGCATTTTTCTGTCAGAATCACATATGATGTGTGTTCTGTAGAGGTTATTTCTGCATGGAAACTCAACTTCTTGGATTAGCAGTCTCAGTGAAATCTTCACTGCTGGAGTTCAAACCAAATACCAAGCCTTCTTGCAAAGTAGCCTCTTTCATCCCATTCTCAATTCAGTCTGGCTAGAAACTGAGACTTAAGTCTTTTCTGGACGTATATACGTTCTTCCTTTTTGCTCCCTCCAATCTTAAAGATTGGATTTTGCTTTATCATTAAATCCATGGGATAGATGGGGCCTGGACTCCCATTCTGACAGGGTCACTGAGTTAACTATAGCCATATAGAATGCAGATACCAGTTATTGTTCTCATTCTTTACCTTCCTCAGGTAACAGTCATGTGTATCAGCCTTTTTTTTTTTTTTTTAATTGGCTCAGGCCAGTATCTTAAGTGCAAGACTGAATTAAATAAGGAGAAGACATACTAAACATAGCCATAGGAGACTGAGGAGCACAGATGGCCTTAGAGAGGCTAAGAAAGCATCATTACTGGGTTTTTCTCCCTTTTGTCTCCAGTCTGGTGCCAGGTAGTGGAGTTGAAAAGGAAACAGTTTATTTTTTTATTCTATGTGCACACATACCGTATACATATATATTTATATCACAATTTAAGAAACCAAAAAGTTGAGTTTCCAATGGAATCCTTGTTTTTTAATAATTGACTGTTTTTAAATGTGATCAGGACTATGATATTGTACAGCTATTACAGGGCTTTTGGGGAAGGAGAGGGGAGGGAGAAGATGCTCTGGGGGTTTTGTTTCTGCTTTTCCTTCAGGGTTTTATTTTTTGATTGTTTTGTTTTTTTCTTGTTGGCCATTTCTGTACTGCTGGCATCTGTGCTGAGCTTTACAGTGGCAAAAATAATGACATGTAGCAAAGATTTTAAAACAAAATATTTTTTCCTTTTGTAAACTTTCTTGTGTCGTGTGATCTTGATTGCGGCTTTATTATTCCTTTCCAGCTTATAAACAACAAATACCCACAACTAGTTGAATCCATAACTTGAACTCCAAATATGCAAACATAAAGCACAGTGTGTTTTAATTTCAGGATTCAGAAATCATAGGGCTCTGATCACTCAGCACTCTTTGAGTGTCCTCCTGATCCTGACTCATTCTGAATAAAATCAGCAGGGACATCTGACCATGAGATGGGGGTTGGGGAATTGCCCAAGTCCTCCAGAGCAGACTTGCGATCTGCCTGACACATCCGATTCCTTCCCTCCAGTATGCCTTGCTCTCCTGGATTAAAAGGAATTAGGGATGGGGAAATTTAAACTATTCAGGTCTGGACTTGGTTTCCCTCTAGGACCATATGGTTCATTAGCAAATCTTAAAACTTACAGGCATAAACGTGTTCTTGAGGGTTTGTGTATGCAATCCAGCTAGAAACTGAATCTATACTAAGTATTATCTTTTCTATTCCAAGGACTATCTTTTCCTCTTCCCCCATCTCTGTTTAAGGAAGAAAATGGGAGTTTGGGGATGTGGTTTAGGTACTGAACTAGACTCTTATGATCTGTCACATGCCTGGATGTTGGGGGAATTATTTGGAGAAGCTCACATGACTGGTCTTGGATCAGGGATTTTAATAATTGAAACAGATAATGTTCATCAGGCATCCCACCATCTGAGAATTTTAGCAACAAAGAAGTCACATGTGAGTTTGTCAGCGTTTAATGGCACTGATTCAAGTAAAGTCATTAATAACTAGGAGTGATAGGGGTTTTTTTTGTTACTTTCAGAACCAGTTTCTTCTGGACTTCCTAGGCATATCCTTCCTCAGCAGCATCATATTAGGCTGGGAGAGCTACTGACAACTTTTAGCCAACAAGCTTATAAACTACAAGTCATTTTGGAGCCTTTGGCTTCCTACATATTCTTTTCTAGTCTTTTTTATTTATTCCCTCATCCTTGCTGTGAGGGTCAGACACAAATTTGAAAACTAAGGTTTCAAAGTTGGAGGGATGGGTGATAACAGGAAAAGGACAGGAGAAGATGTAATCCCCAATATAATAAATACTATATAGTAAAGAGGGATGGGGAAACCGGGACTGTGTCTTATTAACCATCAAAGTGAAGGTAAGCCCCAAATTGTGTAATGTGTATTGAAGCCTTTTTTTGTTTGCTCTCAAAGACATTCACGTAAAACTAAATACCTAGCAACTTTCCACCCTGGCGCGCACACACTACACGGACACAGAAACATCGCAAATCCACTGCCTCCTTCCCTCCCCAACCCTGCTCCTCTCAGCATTTCTTTCCCCGCCTCCCTCCTCTATTCAAATTTTCCAGCCCACAGCTGAAACTGACTTCCGCAATCCTGATGGAATAAATCCAGCACCCCTAGTCATCCGCCCACATATCTACACTCCCCAGCGAACGGAGCCCAGAGCAGATTCCTATCAGCAGGTAACATTTTCTACTGCTAGATCTTTTAGTTTCTCTTCCCTCCCTTTCTCCATTTTAGAGGTATTAGGGATGTAATGACTTGGGGATATGGTTGAGATTTGTAGGTTTTGTAGGTGAAAACAATATGCCCATCTTCGGTCATTTCCTGGCCAAATTTGCCTGGAAATCTTTAGGATTCCTGCTACGATTTTTATTTATGTATACATAGTTGTTAGTGAAAGCTAAGGATATAGGGATTCCTTTGCCCATCCCTTACAGAGTAGCCTCTCTTTGTAGGGTTTTCTGTTTTGGCCAAAGTTACCGAAGGGTTAACTTACTAGCAGGGAGGAGGACTGGTGCCCCGAGGTGCTTTTCTACTGTCTCAAAAGCCCTTAACACTCCAGATATTAAATGTCTTGTTGAATGTTTTGCCAGTCTGCAAAGCTTATACAAAAATGGGACTGTAAATTAAAAAATGCAAGCTGTATAACTTACTTCAGACTGTAAATTGTTCTTAAAATGGAAAACACAGAATTAAGCCGCTGTAAGAAATGAGTGAAGCTAGAGTAAACTTCTGAAAAACTGTGCATTTAATGATCATAGAACCTGCTTTTTTATCTTAACATTCTAACAAACTTTAATTCTGAAGCTTTCCATCCTGTGAGGCAATCACAGAGGTTTTTTGTTGTCAGGAAAAGAAAGAAAAACTTTCCTGCCCACAGCATCTGGTTGAGATTAGGGGCAGTTTCCTGCCTGAGGAGCGAGCAGGAAGAGAAAGGAGGAAGAAATGTGTAGGACTAAGGAGACAGTAAACATCTAGAGAATAAGAAATACTGTCAGCTGTTCCCAGTCCTCTCCTGGCAAGATCTGGGAAGTATCAGAATTTGGGGTAGGGAGTAAATGCATTGAAGAAATGGTCAGGAAGCAAAACTTAGCTGGAAATCTCTCCTTTGTGTATTTTCCAATCCCCCTCTAACCTCCAACTTTGTCCCTCTCCTTCAAGTCTGCAGGGGACATTAGAGGAGACAGGTGCTAAGTCCATTCTGATTGTCCATTTTCTACCCCATTTCTGGTTTTCTGTGTGTGTGTGTGTGTGTGTGTGTGGTCTCCCTAGGTCAAAATACTTGGAACCAGATGTATTAGCACCCAGTCCAAACCCAGACCCTTCTATCATTGTTTTATCATATCCAAATCACCCTCAATTCTTTGTATTCCTTCTTTATAAATCCTTGTTTTCCTTTGCATCATGGTCCCAAGGAAGGCATTCTTATCTTTGGGTTCATGAATTCCCCAGAATTATTGTGAGTGTGTACATTTTTCAGATGAGTGGGACTATGATGGATTACAAAATTTTATTAGCTTCTCAAAAGAGTTTGTGACTCCCAAAGGTTAAGAACCACCTGTCTGGGAATATAGCTCCAGCTATTTCCTCATCCCAAACCAGGCTATTAATCCCTTGGCAAACAAAATCTCCCCTAACTATCCCCTTCCTCAGGATGTGGGGGCTCAAGTTTCTTCTGCTGCTGCCCATGGCAAGCTTTGCTCTATATCCTGAGGAGATACTGGACACCCAGTGGGAGCTATGGAAAAAGACCTACGGCAAGCAGTACAACAGCAAGGTGATCGGGGGTTTGGAGGGGAGCATGGTCGGGATCTGGAACTTGAGACCTCCAATCTTAGCTTCCAGACTCCGTTCTTCAGTCTGAATACCTTAACCTCTCCAACCAAGCAAACCTGTTCCTGTTCTCTAACTCAACTTACAGTTTCATTCCTACTCCTTGATTCACCCTCCCTCGAGTTCTGGCCTTTATAACTGTCCCATTTCTCTTTGAGGAAGACTTCTCAGATTAATGCTATTTATCCATAAGCAATTTTTTAAAAGATTTTATTTATTTATTTGATAGGAAGGGAGGGAGGGAGAGAGAGTAGCAGAGGCAGAGGGAGAAGCAGACTCCGCTGAGCAAGAAGCCCAATTACGGGTCTTGATCCCAGGACCCCAGGATCATGACCTGAGCCAAAGGCAGAAGCTTAACTGGTTGAGCCACCCAGGCACTCCTTTAAGCAATTTCCTATACATCTCTCCAAAGCTTTGCATTCTATTTTTTGTATTTGTTTGCATATTTCTTTCTGTATGCTCTTAATAATCCCACGGTGAGTTCCCCAACTAGACTACAAATTCTGCATGATTCTAAGTTTCATCTTTTCTCCTAAAAACCTCTGCAGTATTACTTATGTAACTTTATACACAAGATACTGTCTGTGCAAATACTGACTATTCTCTGTTTAGGTGGATGAAATCTCTCGGCGTTTAATTTGGGAAAAAAACTTGAAGCATATTTCCATCCATAATCTTGAGGCCTCTCTTGGTGTCCATACATATGAACTGACCATGAACCACTTGGGGGACATGGTGAGTTGAACCTCAGCTCCCGGCCTACTTGCCCTGTTTGCCTTAGTTCCCTGCTAATGCCTTGACTTTTTATTCTTTGTCCCAGACCAGTGAAGAGGTGATTCAGAAGATGACTGGACTCAGAGTACCTCCCTCTCATTCCCGCAGTAATGATAGCCTCTATATCCCAGACTGGGAAAGCAGAGCCCCAGACTCCATTGATTATCGAAAGAAAGGATATGTTACTCCTGTCAAGAACCAGGTACCCTCCTTTCTCCTGGCATGACCTCTTTCTGCTTTTTTCTTCTTAAAATAGGAAGGAACTAGGAAGAGAGGGCAAGGAATTAAGGGATCTCTCCCAGTGCCAAGAGAATATAACCTGTTCAAGTCATCACCTATTTTTGTACATCTATGTTGTTCCTATTTTTTTCTTTTTTACAAGTAGTATTGCTGTAAGCACCCTGTGCATATGTTTTCATATACATGTGCAAATATTTATGCAAAATAAACCCTAACATTGGAGCTGCTAGGTCACAGACAGTCATTTCCAAAAAAATTTTTTTATGATCTTAACACTCTCACCAGCAGGAGAATGCTGCTTTTCCCTCAGCCTTAACAATGCTAATTATATTAACCAGATCAACAGCTGATTTAACATTCATCCAACAAACACATCTGTTTCAGAACCTACCAGATATAGTGCTAGGCAGTGGAGACTCAAGATGACTAAGACATAACCCATGTCCTCAAGAAATCCTCAGTCCTAAAAAATAGCACAGGGATGGAAGAAAAATATATAATATAGCCGAAAAATTACTAATAGTAACAGCACTTTTTGAGAGATTGTTGTGTGTCAGAAATTTCTAAATCCTCTACATGAATTGACTTTTTAAATCTCCATAATCCATAATTGAGCAATTACCCACATTTTACAGATAAGGCACAGATAAGTTTAGTGACTTCCCCAAGGTCATATATCTTGTGGGTTGCAAAGCTCTGCTCCACTACAGCTAATGGTAACAATGGTAACAAGAGTTTGCAAATAAAAACAATAGAAAAATGTAACAAATACTAAACAAAGGGAAATAGGAACAGAAAGGAGGACATGTATGGTGGAATTTCATCAGGCAGTTTAGAGGGAAGAACCAAAAAGGTGAACAGCAGTAACTGATCGTTGTTCTGTTATGCCTCTCAGGGTCAGTGTGGTTCCTGTTGGGCTTTTAGCTCTGTGGGTGCCCTGGAGGGCCAACTCAAGAAGAAAACTGGCAAACTCTTAAATCTGAGTCCCCAGAACCTGGTGGACTGTGTTTCTGAAAATGATGGCTGCGGAGGGGGCTACATGACCAATGCCTTCCAGTATGTGCAGAAGAACCGAGGCATTGACTCTGAAGATGCTTACCCATATGTGGGACAGGTGAGACCGTACCACATGGTTATACAGCTCAGTAATGGCTCCTCTTTCCCCCAACATGATATTTTGTACTGGAAACAATTCCAGAAACCTTGTTTTCTGTTCCCCTATCTTGCCTTCTTGACAGGGTAATTTCCCATAGAAGGCCAGGAAGATTGTCACAGCCCAGGAGATTTGGGGGGCTTAGGCCACCATAACCCTATCCATCTCTTTCCCTGGAAAAAACAGAGCACAGGTGACCCCACAGACATCTGAGTATGCTTCCTCCACTCCCATCACATATCCCAAACCTGCCACACTAATTCACTGAGTCACGTGCTTTTATTTTGCATGATCCCAGCAAGGGTTTGGGGAATGTTATGTAAATTATGTAAGTTAACATTCTGACATGTACAAAATGAGAGAAAACATAAGTTGCTTCATACTTATTTTTAACTTTTTAAAGATTTTTTTTAAATTTTTTTAAAAGATTTATTTATTTATTTATTTGACAGAGAGAGATCACAAGTAGTCAGAGAGGCAGGCAGAGAGAGAGAGAGGAGGAAGCAGGCTCCCTGCTGAGCACAGAGCCGGATGCGGGCTCGATCCCAGGACCCTGGGATCATGACCTGAGGTGAAGGCAGAGGCTTAACCCACTGAGCCACCCAGCCACCCCCATAAGTTGCTTCATACTTATTTTTAACTTTAAAGATTTTTTTTAAAATTCATTTGACAGAGATCACAAGTAGGCAGAGAGGCAGGCGGAGAGGAGGAAGCAGGCTCCCTGCTGAGCAGAGAGCCCAATGAAAGGCCCATCCCAGGACTGTGGGATCATGACCCGAGGTGAAGGCAGATGCTTTAACCCACTGAGCCACAGAGGTGCCCCTTGTTTTTAGCTTTAGAGATAAATTCACTTCCTCCTTTAGTAATAGGAAGGAAATCTTTGTTATCTAAAAGGAAGATTTAAGGGCTTTTATATACATGGGATTGATAGATAATAGGATTACATAGGGCTTTTACAACAGGAGCTTTTGAAGCAGAGATAGCAAGTTTGAGTAATAAGAATGATGGCTGTGGAGCACCTGGGTGGCTCAGTTGGCCAAGCATCTGACTTCTGCTCAGGTCATGATCTTGGGGTTCTGGGGTCAAGCCTTTGTCAGGCTCTGTGCTCAGAGGAGAGTCTACTTGTCCTTCTACCACCCCCTCATTCTTTCTTACTCACTCTCTCCCTCTCTCAAGTAAATAGATAAAAATCTTAAAAAAAAAAAAAAGATTGATGGCTCCTATGTACTAAGCCATGTGCTTAGTTCATTTTCTCACTTAATTTTCATAACAGGCATGTAAGGTAGACTTATCCTCACTTTATAGGTGAGGAAAGTGACACTGAAGGAGATAAAATAGCATGTGCAAATTCACCGCTAGTCATGTAACAGCTCCAAGATTTATCTACTGTTCACCTCCTGCAAACATTTCCAGCATGTCTTCTATGTGAATGTGCAAAATTTTCTTTAGTAAAATATAATACCTTGGAACAGAATTGTCTGAGTCTTGGGGTACCTTCATCTTCAGCCTTACTAGATAATAACTAATTGTTTTACCCAAGTGTTTGGAAACATTTATATTCCCACCTGGAGTATATAAGAATTCCCACTGATTCCCATCTTCATTAGTATGTTTATCTGGCCATCTGCATTTCTTCAGTGAATTGACCGTTAATATCTTTTGCACATTTTTAATTAGGTTGTTTTTCTCTTTCTCACTGATTTTTAAGAATTTTAAAAAGATATCTGGATACAAGTACTGTTTGTGTTTTAGGTGAACATTCAACTCAGAAAAGTTCTTAATTTCAGGCTAGTAAAATTCTTTTCTTTTCTTTTCTTTTTTTTTGAAGATTTTATTTATTTATTTGACAGAGATCCCAAGTAGGCAGAGAGGCAAGCAGAGAGAGATAGAGAAGCAGACTCCCCGCTGAGCAGAGATACGGGACTTGATCCCAGGACCCCGGGATCATGACCTGAGCCGAAGGCAGAGGCTTTAACCCACTGAGCCACCCAGACACCCTAAAATTATTTTCCTTTGTAATTAGTGCCGTTAAAAAAAATCCCGGAGCAGTAAGTTCTATTCATTCATGTTTAGTCATATCAAATGATGTCTGTTTTAATAAATGCTCATTAATGTAAATGACTGAACAAATCCATTTCACTGGATACTCAACAACCTATATAGTAATGTTACTTCAACACATTTTTGTAGACATTGGCCACACCAAAACAGACATTAATTTGTAAATTTAATCCCATTTTTTTTAAGACTTTATTTATTTATTTGACAGACAGAGATCACAAGTAGGCAGAGAGGTAGGCAGAGAGAGAGAGGAGGAAGAAGGCTCCCTGCTGAGCAGAGAGCCCGATGCGGGGCTCGATCCCAGGACCCTGAGATCATGACCCGAGCCGAAGGCAGAGGCCCTAACCCACTGAGACACCCAGGCGCCCCAATCCCATTTTTATTCCATGTTGCGGTTTTTTAACTATCAGGTATACAAGGCAGAGAAATTGGAGATTGAACCTAAAAAAAAAATTTCTTTAATCCATATACAGTTTTCAGAACTCCTGGGTCCTGAGTCCATGTTTGAATTCTGGAGCTACTACTTACTGTAAGGCACCACACTAAAGCTGCCCTAACAGATGAGCTTTTAAATTCTGAAAACATCAGGCCAATCAGTGAAATAACCTAAATGTGGCAAAATATTCTTTTTTATTATTATTTTTTTAAAGATTTATTTATTTGAGATTGAGAGAGAAAGAGTGCACACACATGACCACAGAGGGAGAGGGAGATGCAGATTTCCTCCTGAACAGAGAGCCCAATGTAGGGCTCAATCCCAGGACCTTGAAGTCATAACCTGAGGTGAAGACAGACACTTAACCAACTGAGCCACACAGGTGCCCCAAAATATTCTTTTTTAAATTATTAAATATTCTTTTGACAACTTTTTGTTGTCACTTGATATAAAAAATTTAAATCCCAGGGCACCTGTAGCACAGTCAGTTGAGTGTCCAACTCTTGGTTTTGGCTCAGGTCATGATCTCAGGGTTGTGAGATTGAGCCCTACATTGGGCTCCACACTTAGCGTGTAGTCTGCTTGAGACTTTCACTCTCTCTCCCTCTGCCCATCCCACTCATGCTCTCTCTCTCTCAAATAAATAAATCTTTAAAAAAATTAAATTCCAATAGTATATACAGAAAAACCCCACCCCAAACCAGGTCTGTGTTTACAG
This sequence comes from Lontra canadensis, assembly GCF_010015895.1. Taxonomy (NCBI): domain Eukaryota; kingdom Metazoa; phylum Chordata; class Mammalia; order Carnivora; family Mustelidae; genus Lontra; species Lontra canadensis. The sequence goes on along the minus strand of NW_022631136.1, from coordinate 1,007,725 downwards.
TTTTTTCCATATTGATTAATCCAGGCAGCCAATTTAAAGGATTATATAACCATGTTAAAGAAAAAGAAATTAAACACCATCAGAACTAATAATTGATTACTCATCCATTGACAGCTTATCTCAATTAAATGGTATTATATTCATCAATCTGTTGAGAGTTTAATAGCTCAGAGAGTTTGAATAATTTAAATGAAATCTACATAATATCTGAAACCTTAATTTGGAAGAGAAGTGACATCTGACTTCTAATTTCTATTCTCTTGCCCCTTCAAATGATCTCTTCGGCATTTGAGAGCAATGTGGAATGATTTTGGTCTCATAATCAATTAAAGTGAAGAATGAGCCATATAAGACACATACTCCATTTTTATTTTTTTTATTTATTATTTTTTAAGATTTTGTTTTTAAGTAATCTCCACACCCAACATGAGACTCGAACTCCCAGCCCCAAGATCAGGAGTCCATGTTCTACTGATTGAGCCAGCCAGGCACACCCATATTCTATTTTTTTAATATTCTGTATCTTGAGTGTATATCTACTTTATAGCATGTGTCTACTTTTTTAAAAGCAGTTGTTATATAAAACTAAAAGAATTTCTCATATGAACACATGAATGAATGGAGGGAGGAAAAGAAAAATAAAACTTGAAAAGAGATCTGATAGAGCAACAGTCAGGTAATACAGTAAGTTAAGTTCATTCTAGCCATAATGCAGCTTATTCTGACTTTAAAGTATCATCACATGACATTCTTCCAAATCCATTCCTGAGATATTTTTATTTGCTTTTAGATTTGTACAATTTTTGGCACTAGGAGGCATCATGATTTGGATCAGATAGCAGAAAACAAAAGAATCCTGAGAAATTAAGATAAGAGACTACTATAATCATGTAATCATATCAAATGCTGCCATTATTGTTAGTAGTTAGATAATATGTTCTTACAGATTCAACTTTAGGGTTTTGAAGGGGTAGTCTGTAGAAAAATAAATTGCCAAAAAAAATATACCTTGACATGGTTTGCCATAAGACTTCGTAACTGTGGCTTGCCAACGAAACATGTTACTGTTAACTGGATCTCCGAAACATAATGTTGGAAATCTACAGGCTAAATTGCTAAGTTCTTTATTAATTTGTTTTAATGTCATGTTACATGCTTTCAAGAACACAAGCCAAAACTCTTTGCCTCATACTAATTCCCTTGGTGTATGTATAGAGGGCCCAGATCTTCCCTCTAGCAGGGCCTTGGCTTTGGCCTCCTCCCCACCAAGCAGCTGGTGACTCCCTCACATCTGAGGCTTACACATACTACATGGCCAGAAGATGATCTGTGCTTTTAAAAGCACCTTGTTGCAGAAATCCCTCTCCCATCCTGAGGGAATAAAAATGTTCTCTCTATTAAGTTTTACAGTGTTTCCTTTCACATTTGGTTAAAACCACCCAGAGCTAATTTTTGTGTATGTGCAAGGTATTCAGTTTTCATATTCTTTTTTTATAGTTGTCTAAAATGGTGAGGAGAGAACAGACCTTCTATAAAAACTCTAGGTGTACTGCCGCTGTCAGTTCACTGACATCACTTAAAGCATTGGTGGAGTTTCTCCGCCACCAGTTCCTGGCCTGCTGCTTTGTCCTAGTCCTGTTTTAACCTCATTTTTTTCCAGGATGAAAGTTGTATGTACAACCCAACAGGCAAGGCAGCTAAGTGCAGAGGGTACAGAGAGATCCCTGAAGGGAATGAGAAGGCCCTGAAGAGGGCAGTGGCCCGAGTGGGACCCATCTCTGTGGCCATTGATGCAAGCCTGACCTCCTTCCAGTTTTACAGCAAAGGTAAGGAGCTGTTCCTAGAGAGCACAATCAACCCTCTCTTATGATGTGGCTTGGCAGCTTCTCGAAGACCACTGAGCATTTGCAGTACTTGGTTTCCACATTTAGACTGAGTCTGGCCTAGGGAAATGGAACTGCTGCTACAGTGCAGCACATCTCTCTGTCACAGGTCCTCCTGAGGGCAGGACTCTACTGGGTGGCCCTTGAACTGCAGAAAGCTTCACCTTGATAGTTTGTTTCCTAGGTGTGTACTACGATGAAAACTGTAATAGCGATAACCTAAACCATGCAGTGTTGGCAGTGGGATATGGCGTCCAGAAAGGAAACAAGCACTGGATCATTAAAAACAGGTAATGATGGGCATACTAAGTTTGTCACGCAGTCACCCTCATAACACTTAACCTCAACTGCAACTTCCCAGTATTTCTCTCACTTCAAGAGAAAGTTGTTTCAGCCTTTTTAGTTCTCCCTTCCCAATTAGAGGCTATTAATTCTAGCATTTAATGGCTGGACAGTAGTACTTAGAGTATGTGTTGGGTGGCTGCTCCACATGCAGGGTGCTTAGTTGTACAGAAATGAACAGAATGTTTGCCTTCAGTGATCTCACAGCCCCCTAAGAAAGACAGACCTAACTAACCAGAACATACAATAGCACCAAGAAACCAGCAGGAGCTTTGGAATTAGGTAGTTTTTTTCTTTCTTTTTTCTATAAAGTGATCAATTTCTTTTTTTTTTTTTTAAGATTTTATTTATTTATTTGACAGAGATCACAAGTAGGCAGAGAGGCAGGCAGAGAGAGAAGAGGAAGCAGGCTCCCCGTGGAGCAGAGATCCCGATGCGGGGCTCGATCCCAGGACCCTGGGATCATGACCTCAGCCGAAGGCAGAGGCTTTAACCCACTGAGCCACCCAGGCGCCCCAAGTGATCAATTTCTTAGAAAGCTTTCCATCATCAGTCTGTTTGAAAGCAGTAGGGAACCAATGTAAAGGTTTAGTATCCTCTTGTGCAACTTTTTGCCTGTCCAAGTATACTTAGGATAAGTATACGTGTGTGTGTGTGTGTGTGTGTGTGTGTGTGTGTGTGTATTTATATGTTTATATATATAAATCTGCCCACAGATTTTGAAGTTTGTGAAGAGAAACATTTTTTGGAAAATAGATATAACAACAACAAAAATTAATGTTTCCTTCCCTATTATTAGGAATAAATAAAACTACCCAATACTTTGGCTCCCCATTTCTCTTTAGCCCCTTGTTACTTTAGAGGGCAGACTTAATGAGAAATCATACTTTTTGCTTCCTCACTGGCCAGTACCAGCCCAGCAACAACAAACTAAACTTTCCGTCCTTGGTGCCTCCAGGGGATAGGAGTCCTAGATGCTGGGGTGTTCAAAGGCCAAAACAGTGCTGTAAGCAAGTGGGGTGCTGCCTAGAGGACTGGCAGGGTAGACAGTCTAGACCACAGTCCCAACTAAAGCTGAACCTGAGTACCTTTCTTAGAAGGTGCTCCTTCTCCCACAGCTTCTGTCCTATGTCCTCTCTTTCTCGACTCCCAGCCCCAAGTACTTATTCTGTCCTTTCCTGGTCAGATGCCAAGGGTAGAGCCTTCATCTAAGATTGCTGGGAGGAAGAAGGGACATATTTAAGCAGGATCAGCATCACTGGAGACCCCTAGAGAAGGGCATTAGGAGTAGGGTACAGGTCTTAAGTAAAATGTGTTGGGCTAGGAGAATTTGCTGGTTGGGGGAAAAAGAAAACTCATGAAAACAATTTGGGAAGATACATAGAGCAGTCTCCTGTCCACACCCCCTTATCTTCCATTCTCTCTACTTCTTTCCTTAGCAATCTAAATCACTCTCACAGTTTCATTCATCTCTCCTATTAGGTTTACCCACTAAGACCAAGATCACCCTTTCTTATGCTCTAGACTCATGTTTTCAAGATCACGCTTCCTTAAACACAAATTGGACCATATTATACTCCCAATCTGAAACTTTGAGTGTCTCCTGCACTAGGATGGGCCACAGATCCAAACTCTTCAGGCCGATCTCAACCTACCTTTCCAGACGTTATCTCCTACTATACCCTGTCAGACACCTTATTTTTCAGCCACATGATCTTAACACGTGTCCCATACTTTCCTGCCTCTAGTATTCATTTAATATTCCTCTGCTGGCATCCCATTTGTGAAGGTCTACCCAGTCTTTGGGCTCACTTCAAATGCTACCTCTTGAATTAAGCCTTTTTTGATCTTTTGATTATAAGCAATCTCTCCTTTGAGGCCTATAGCATTATGCCTTCTCTCCATTCCTTTACTTTAAACTCTTCAAAGGTAAAAACTGTTTTATTCATTTTTTATACCATCAGTACCTAGCACAATAATAAGTGTTTTAATGAATAAATAAACTGAGGGTACTAAGTATTTTCCTTCATTGGTCCTACAGCTGGGGAGAAAACTGGGGAAACAAAGGCTATATCCTCATGGCTCGGAATAAGAACAACGCTTGTGGCATTGCCAACCTGGCCAGCTTCCCCAAGATGTGACTTCAGCCAGCCAACCTCATCCTGCTTTCCCGTTCCTTCCACGATGGTGCGACATCCTGATGTACTTTGGAAGGGAGTTGGTGTGCATTTCTTGAAGCAGATGTAGCAATATAGAGATTGTCCATTCAGTTTCTCTGTTTGTGCTTCAAGGGACACCCCTACTACTCTCCTTCTCTCCATCCAAGGCCTTTATTTTTCACTGTGGCCACAGTAGGAATTTCCCTAGAAAGATTCTCATTCATAGTGTGTAATTAGCTTTAACCACCTAGAAGACTAAGGTGACCTCACCTCTCAGTCTCCAAGTTCACTTCTTCTATATCCTGAAGATAGAAATTTCTGTTTTCCACCCAATTCATAGATCTTTGGTACAAATTTATGTGATACAAGAAATGTGTTTTCTTTTTCCTTCTTTGCATTTTTAAAGTAAGTCAAGTATTTATCTCTTATCTCTAATTTAATAAATACCTATTTAGTAAACATTCATTTTGTGTCAGATACTTTGTTAGGTGCTGGAGACAGAAAGATGGGGAAAAAAACATATATCGAAGGCACCTGGCTGGCTCAGTCAGGGGAGTGTGCAACTCTTGATCTTGGGGTTGTGAGTTTGAGCCCATGTTGGGTGTAAAGGCTATTTAAATAAATAAAACTTTAAAACAAAATGAAACAAAAAATACATTCCTTATATTTGATGTGCTCCCAGTTTGCTTGGAGAGTCTCTCACAAAAACAGTTCATCCTAACTCATTTATTTGTTCACTTTTTCAACCAACATTTATGAAGTGCTTACTATATACTAAGAGCTTTCTAAATTTCAGGGATTCCATGGATATAAGGAGACTTCAGCATTTAGTTCTATCTGTAGGGGAACTAGATTAAGTGACATATAAACCTGGGTCTTGAAAAATATCTTAAGGCCTTTTCTGAGGTTCTAGAACCTCAACATTTGCTGTCATCAAAAGAGGAAACTAAAACTCTTTATAATGGTTTCCAAACAGTATTAACTCTAAGAGAAAGTGGCTAATAATAAATCAGTGCATCCAGCTTTGCCATTTTTCACAAAATGTTTATTGAGCACCTATTATCAGCACTAGAAAGAGTTCACATTTATGCAATACTTATCAGGTGTCAGGTACTATTTTGTTTCATTCTACACAAAAATTATTTATTTTTGTATATAAATATTTATTACCCTGTGGTAAGCAGTGTATTTAAGGGTAGGAAGATGAAACAAATTAGTAAGACATGGCTCTGACCTCAAGAATGTTATAGACTAATAACAGACATATAAACAACTAACACCACCCATAATGAAATAAATACTAATTATGCAAGCTCAGGAATGCATCACTAGTTGTTAACAGGATTTTAGATGAGGCTTCAATGAGAACAGAGCTTTGAAAGATCTGAATGGACAGAAAAGATGGGTGTGGGGATAGGGTGGAGGGAAGGAGGGAATATCAGGCAGAAAGTTTTGGGTGAACAGAGCCACCTAGAGAGCTGCAGGAATGGTGAGGCCTGGTGTGACCCAAGAGTTGGGTGTGAAGGCATCTATAGTAGAACTGAGGTGAGCAAAGTGGATTGGAGTTAAGTCCTGGAAGGCCTTGAATGCCTTCCATGTTTCAAGAACTTCATATCATAAATACATGGGCATGTAGTAGGCAATAAATATTTTTGAGCAGGAGACAGACATGATCAGATCTGTATTTTAGCAACATCCTTCTGGCAGGCAGTGGTGTAAAGAACAAATAACAGATGGAGAACAAAATGGAGATGCAAGAAATTGTAGAGAAAAGTCAACATTTAGGAGACACTGCACATATTCTGCTTCTTCTCAAAGAAAAAATACTGCATGGAAGAATGACTCCTGAACTACTTCGAAGGTTAAGTATGAGTTTGACAGATGGGAAGGTGGGAAAAGGCCCCTTCCAGGCCCAAAGAATAGCATATCTCCAATGTGTAGGCATGAGAGAGAACGTTCAGCAATCTGCAAGAAGTTTTTGTTGAGCTTTGAAAGTGCTAAAGATGAGCCTGAGAGATGTCTGACTCCCCACTGAGCAAATCCACACTGTTGTGTTATTTTGCTCTGGGATTCTTTTTTTCCTTAGGCCTAAAGAACATCCTTCAGAATTTCCCTTTGTACAGATATGTAGACAACAAATTTACTCTGTTCCTGTATGTATTTGAATATATACCTAGATTTTCTATTGTGGTACATTTATACGTATATCTATACTTGACCAGTATCACACATTTATACTGTGTTTTCATATCTAATGGGTTAGTCTTCCCCTATCACCCTCCTCTTCTAGAATTCTTCCTGAATAGTCTTGCTTTTTACTTTTTCCATGTGTTCTATAGAATCAGCTTGTCAATCTCTCAAAAATCCCACTAGTGGGGCACCTGGGTGGCTCAGTGGGTTAAGCCTCTGCCTTTGGCTCAGGTCATGATCCCAGGGTCCTGGGATCAAGCCCCACTTGCATTGGGCTCTGCTCAGCAGGGAGCCTGCTTCCCTTCTTCTCTCTCTGCCTGCCTCTCTGTCTACTTGTGATCTCTGTCAAATAAATGAATGGAATCTTTAAAAAAAAAAAATCCCCCACTAGTATTTTTATTTAGATCACGTTTAATTTATATCTTAATTAGGGAGAACTGACCTCCGTATACTACTGACACTTCCTATGTAAGAATAAGAAATGCCTTTATATTTTTTAAAGTACTCTTTTGTGCCCTTAAAGATATTGCTCATTTCTTGCTAACCTTTTTTGCAACCCAGGATGTTTACCTTTTATTATTTTTTTTGCAGGATTTTTTTTTAACTTTTGCAGTTTAAATGGGGTCTTTTCCAACATAATTTCTAATTAGATGTATGTTTGAAAGCTGTTGATTTCTGTTATTTTAGTTTTTATACTCAGATACCTTACCTTAAATTCTCTTTTTGTTTATACATTTTACAGTTGATGCTCTTGGATTTTTTTGAATGCACAAGTTTTTCACCCACAGAGGTAAATTTTACCCCTTTCTTTCTGATTTTTATTTCTAATTTCTTCCAGCCTGCTTGCATTAGGTAAAACTTACAAAATGATGGTTAGAGTTGATATAGCCTTACCTAGAAAATGTTACTATTTTTTAGATGCATGAAATTCCAATTAATTTAACTGAATTCCAATAAGTCAAAATTTGTATTTCCAGTGTTCAATTACAAAAGAGACTGCAATTAATGATTGATATGTTAACACAAAAAAGTTTTAAAGTGATCATACATTTAAATCTGTCATTATGTAATTTTTTATTCCTTTAATAAAAACAATACTAGCTAACATTTATTGAGCTTTACTATGCAGCTCATACTATGTTAAATGCCTTACACATAGTACCCTTGTTATTGGCATTTTACAGATGTCAAATAACTTGCCCAAGATAAGCTAGCTAGTTCAATGGCTGAGCCAGGACTCATACCCAGGTCTTCTGTTCTTCTGTCTCCTTTTATACATTTCAGTATTATTTTTAACTTTATGTTATAGAACATTTTAAACATACAAAAGAGAGAGAGTAGCAGAGTGAAGCCTCGTGTACCCATTATCCATCTTGAATAATTATCAACATTTTCCAATCTTATGTCATCCATTCCTCTTCCACTTTTTAAATTTTAGTATTTTAAAGCAAACCCCAGATATCATTTCACTCATAGTCCTTATACATCTCTGAGGATTTTTTTAAATAATCACCATGCCATTAGCATGCCAAACAAAAGTAACAATTGTTTCTTACTATCGTTTACTATTCAGCCCATTTAAAAATTTTCCAGTTATTTTAAGATCTTTTTACTGTTAGTTTATTCAGATCAGTATCCAAACAGTTTTACACGTTGCACTTGGTTCTTACTAAGCATATTGTAGTCTTTGACAGTCACATCCCTAATGTACTCCCCCAAACACACATACTTTCTTTTTTTTAATCTTCCTGTAATTGATTTGATGGAAAAAGCAGATCATTTGCCCAGTAGAATGCCTTATACTCTAGATTTGGCTGATAGCTTGTTCTTTCTGAATCTAAGGGGCTAGTGTGCTTAACTACTGCAGTATGCCCTGTTTCTCACTGTCCTTTAGAGATGTCGTGACGAGGAAAGGAAACTTACAAGTGACAGCCCATTAAACTTGTAGAGGCACAGATATTCTAGAAATCCTGGGCAGTTTTATTCTTTTTACAGTACATGTCCTTTTCACTGAATCTTCAGGCTCTTCAGCTCTTGAAAAGTTTTTATGAATCATTGATAGGCTTCATAATACTGATAAGCTGAGTTTGTCCAAGGACTTCAGGAGCCTAGTTTTTCACTTCTGGGTGAAACCTAAGCCTAAAGGCTTGGTTTCCTGAGACTGACTCTATGTATAGATTTGCAGGGTAAAGATGCTATGCCCTTGCAGATGACAAGATTGTACATACAGAAAAATTCTAAGGAATTAATGGGAAAACTATTAGAACTAATAAATGAGCTCAGCAAAATTGCAGGTACAACAAAACCCAGATAAATAGATTTCATCAACATTAAAAAGTGTGCATCAAACTGTCACTTGAGAGAGTGAAAGATAACCCACAGAATGGGAGAAAATTTTTCAAATCAGGTATCTAATAAAGAATTAATGTCCAGAATATATAAAGAATTCCTACAACTCAACAACAACAAAACAGCCCAGTATGAAACTAGGCAAAGGACTTAACTAGACATTTCTCAAAAGAAGATAGATGATCGATAAACACATGAAAATGTGCTCATCACTAGTCATTAGGGAAGTGCAAATCAAAACCATGAGATGTCATTTCACATGAATATTACAAAACAGAATGGCCATTACGAAACACAAAATACTAAGTGTCGCAAGCATGTTGATAAATTGAAACTCTGAAACATTGCCGGTAGGAATGTAAAATGGTGCAATTGCTGTGTAACAGCATGATGGTTTCTCAAACACAGATTTATCATATGATCTAGCAATTCCACTCCAGATATATATCCAAAAGAATTGAAATCAGGGACTCAAACGTATCTGTACACCAATATTCTTCACAGCATTAATCACAGTAGCCAACAAGCAGAAACAATTCAAGTCTCCAGCAACAGATGAACGGATAAAGAAAATGTGGTATATACGTACCACATGGAGTATTATTCAGCCTTCAAGAAGAATTAAATGATAGATACTACATACTACAACATGATAACTGATACATACTATGGCATGGAAGAACACTGAAAACATGATAAGTGAAATAAGCCACACACAAAAGGACTAACTACTCCACTTATATGAGGCATTTAAAATAAGCAAATTTAAAGACAGAAAGTAGAATGGGCTATAGCTATTTGGAGAGGATGGATCGGGGGTAGAATAGTGAGATATTGTTTAATGGGTGCAACATTTCTGTTTGGAATGATGAAAGGGTTCCAAGTAGGGGAGGTTGTGGGTTTATGGAGACAAAGAATGTATTGGGGGGTGCCGGCGTGGCTCAGTCGGTTAAGCATCTGACTTCAGGTTATGATCTTGGGGTCTTGGGGTCAAGCCCCACATCGGGCTCCCCACTCAGCAGGAAGTCTGCTTCTCCCTCTCTTCCTCTGCCCCTCCTCCTGATTGTGTTTTCTTTGTCTCTCTCTCAATAAATAGAATCTTTTTTAAAAAGAATATTTTGGAATTCTCTGTATTTTCAGCTTAATTTTACTGTGAATTTAGAACTCTAAAAAATCATCTATTAAAAAAGTTTTAGAACTAAATGGTGGTAATGGTTACACAACATTGTGAATGTTCTTAATGCCACAAATTGTAGACTTAAAAATCATTAAAGTGAGAAATTTTATGTGTATTTTATCACGTTTTTTAAAAAGAATCAGAGAAGTTCTAGTGACTACTGAAAACTTTATTATCCAGCCATATAATTTTGAACTAAACATAACTCTATCACTGTTTGTTGTTATTCCTGTCTTTTCTGCTTTTATTATGGCCTATATTAGCAGATTCTTTCCCTCCATCTTCAAAATACGTGAATCTGGCCACTCCTCTACCTCTACATGACCTCCCAGGTTAAGCCCCCATCATTTCTTGCCTGGGCTTCTGTGGTAGCCCCCCTAACCCCCAACTCCCATTGTAACACTGTTTTACTGTAGCCCACACTATAGTCTGTTCTGTGTATAATAGATCACATCACTGCCCTATGCAAAGCCCTCCTACTACACTTTCATTTAAGAAGCTAGGCACTGTTCTGGGAATTCAGCAGTGACAAAAATCCATGACCTCACGGAGCTTATATTTTAGTGAATTTAGAATATAATACAAAATTCTTAATATGATCTAGACTTAGGCCACCTCTCTAACTTCGTTTCATTCCATGGCCCTATGAAGAGTATTTCTCTAAACAAAATAAGAATTCTGTTGAAAAGGAAGTAAGGGGTAAATGGTTGTTAAAAAAATTTTCATGTCTAGGGACACCTGGCTGGCTCAGTCAGATGAGCATAGAACTCTTGATCTCAGGGTCGAGAGTTTAAGCCCCACATTGGGGGTTAGCGATTACTTAATAGATATTTTCTTTTAAATGTTCATGCCTATATAAAAGAGTACTTACCAATGTCCCCTCCCCAATGAGAAAACCCAGGGCTTTATCTGGTTATTGCGCTCAGCTATAAGACCAGGATATTTTGGCTGATGTATATAGTCTTCATCAATTTGGAAATGCCCCCTTGAGGCTTGGCAACCTAAAACTTATCTAGTATCTAATATATCTAAAAAATGATGATGAAGAAGGAACAGGGTAACTACAATGAAAAGTCTAACTCTGGAAAGGAGAGAATGGATGGAAAATAGCACAAAGGTATCATTGTTCTACACAATATATTATTATTTTTTAAAGATTTTATTTATTTGACAGAGATCACAAGTAGGCAGAGTGGCAGGCAGAGAGAGAGGAGGAAGCAGGCTCTCTGCCGAGCAGAGAGCCTGATGCGGGGCTCGATCCCAGGACCCTGGGATCATGACCTGAGCCAAAGGCAGAGGGTTTAACCCACTGAGCCACCCAGGCACCCCTACACCATATATTATATCCTGCTAGGCAGGAATGTGGAAGATTCTGCCTGGTGGTAGAGTAAGTTTTTTGGCCAGCCAATTGGGAATCTCTAGGTCTGTTGTCCATAAAGATCTTCCTTATTTTCCACCATGACCTCTGGCTCTTCCTGCTAGATGATCTTGCTTGTCCTTATTCTTCACGGCTATGCCAGAGGTGGGCATTGGGAAAATGCCCTTTCTGGAAACTACTCAACTTCAGCGGTGGTACAAGCTGGGAGCCTAGACAAGCAACAGACTGTTAGGCTTGGGTTTCTTGGGCAACGTAGTTTCCATAAAAGATTCAGTTCCTTCTACTAGTTACCACAACCAAAAAAAAAAACAAAACTTTTCCCAGCCAAAGGGAAATTTTTCCCAGCCTTTGACAGGCTAATCTTGGCATTCACCCATCCCTGGAACTAGGAGTAAAGTTGCTTCTGAAGTCCAGGAGTGTGTGTTTTGGGGGATGGTCCCCATTTTAAAATCCCCTTCTATTGCCACAAGAAGTGAAAATGGAAGCTAATTGGCAAAAATAATTTACACTGTCAGACATCCTTTGGCTCAGGTATTTTCTTTTTCTTTCTTTTTTTTTAAAGACTTTATTTGAGAGAGAGAGAGAGTGCGAGAACACGAGTGGGGTAAGGGGCAGAGGGAGAAGCAGACTCCCCACTCAGCAAGGAGCCTGATGGCAGTGCTCCATCTGGGGACTCCAGGATCATGACCTGAGCTGAGAGCAGAAGTTTAACTGACTGAGCCACCCAAGTGCCCTGGCTCAGGTATTTTCAACTTTTCTTCACCACTGCAGAGAAGACAGATGCTCTTCACATCTATGACATTTTCATGATACATTCACAAAATAATGTCAGTCTCTGGTAGCTACCTATAAACTCTCCCCTTTCCTCTCCCAGAAGGCATATTGAAATGCACTTATGCACATATTGAAATGCACTACCTGAATCTGCTCTAATTCTTAAATATATTGCTTGCAAATTATGCTACTTTATTACTACTAACAAATTATTATTATTATTATTGTGACTTACTTTGCAATTGATTGTTAACACATCAAGTATATCACAGCCATTATACACTTGGAGGTAGGATCTTATCTTTGGCACCCCAAGTGCTCTTTAGTTGTGTCTTGTTTTGATCTCGGTAAAATCAGGGCACCTGGTTGGCTTAGTCAGTGGAGCAAGCGACTCTTGATCTTGGGGCTGTGGGTTTGAGCCTCATGTTGCATGTAGAGATTACCTAAAAAAAAAAAAAAAAAAAAAAAAGATGATCTCTTGGTAAAATTAACCTTCCTCCTTAGAGCAAACATTGCCAGGTGACAGAAAGAAGCAAAGAAGTACCCAGGATAATGGGGAATGTCCACTGGGATCAAATATTTTCAGTGAAAAATGCACCAAACTGATAATCTATAAAGTATTAGAATTAATGCATATTTTTAATTTATTTTTTAATTTTTTAAAGCATTTCATAGATTTTTTTTTTAAGATTTTATTCATTTATTTGACACAGAGAGACAGTGAGAGAGGGAACATAGGCAGGGGGAGTGGGAGAGGGAGAAGCAGGCTTCTTGCTGAGCAGGGAGCCTGATGCAGGCTCTATCCCAGGACCCTGGAATCATGACCTGAGCCTAAGGCAGACACTTAAAGACTGAGTCACCCAGGTGCCCCAACATATTTTTAATTTGTAACACTTCTATTTTTCCCAATGATTCAAGAATCCTTTATTTACTTACTTATTTATTGGCTGGGTACTGCATACTTTATTGATTGCACATGACAGGGTAGGGCTCCCCAAGTCCCTCCCCTTCTTCAGGGGTTCTGGGATGGAAATTGTGTAGAGTTCAGGAGATTCTCAGCATGTTGGGAGTTGAGTTGGGGCAGGGACTTCCCATCTGCTAAGGGCCTTTCTCTCTTGCTGTCACTGGGACTGGTGGTCCAGGGGGCTCTTGCTCCTTGGAGGCCATATGGACCATAAGGTCTAACACCTGGTTGCTGTAGCCAAATTCATTGTCACACCAGGAAATGAGCTTGCAAAGTGGTCATTGAGGGCAATGCCAGCCCCAGCATCAAAGATGGAAGAGTGGGTGTCACTGTTAAAAGTTGCAGGAGACAACCTCATTCTCAGTGTAGCCCACCATGCCCTTGAGTGGGCCTTCCAATGCTTGTTTCACCACCTTCTTGATGTCATCGTATTTGGCAGCTTTCTGCAGGTGGCAGGTCAGATCCATGACTGTCATGTCATGGGTGGGGACATAGAAGGCCATGCCAGTGAGCTTCTCATTTAGCTCAGGGATGACCTTGCCTATAGCCTTGGCAGCACCAGTAGAAGCAGGGATGGCCTTGGCCATCATGGCACAGCTTCCAGTAGGGCCTTCCACTGTCTTCTGGGTGGGAGGGATGGCATGAATTATGGTCACGAGTCCCTCCACAATGCCAGAGTTGTTATGGATGACCTTGGCCAGTGATGAGGCCAGGCAGTTGGTGGTGCAGGAGGCACTGCTGACAATCTTGAGAGAGTTGTCATAATTTTCATGGTTCACACCCATCACAAACATGGAGGCATTAACAGGAGGGGTAGAGATAATGAACCTCTTGGCCCCACCCTTCAGGTGAGCCCCAGCCTTCTCCAGACCCCATTGGACTCTACAAAATACTCAGCACAAACATCACCCCCATTTGATGGTGGTGGATCTCACTCTTAGAAGATGGGAGATAGGCTTTCCATTCTCAGCCTTAACTGTGCTATTGAATGGAGTCATACCAGAACATGTAGACTATGTAGGTGAGGTCAATGAAAGGGTCATTAATGGCAACAATATCCACTTTGCCAGAGTTAAAAGCAGCCCTGGTGACCAGGTGCCAAATATAGCCAAATCCGTTTACTCTGACCTACACCATTGTGTTTCTGGGAGGGATGCAGCTGGCACCGTCCCAAAAGATACAGCTGTCTGTCAAACAGAGAGGAGATGAAAGGCCTGTTTTCATTCCTTGAAGTGTAAACTGGATAATTTTAATGTAAAGGTAATTAATTTTCTAGTCTCCTATATTCTATTAGAGGTATTCATCTCATCTTTTGGTATTTCTTGGGCAGAAGGGTCAGTAATAAGTGAGCTATTTTTTTTTTTTTAAGATTTTATTTATTTACTTGAGAGAGAACATGAGTGGGCCGAGGGACAGAGGGAGACACAGGCTCCCTGCTCAGCAGGGAGCCCAATGTGAGGCTCGATCCGGGACTCTAGGATCATGACCTGAGCCAAAGGCAGGCACTTAACCAACTGAGCCACTCAGGCGCCTCATAAGTGAGCTATTATAATTATGGAAATAATGTCTGTTATTAAATTTCCAGCACAAAGTTAATCACCTGGGGGCAAATGAGCACTGAATTAAACATCAATATCATCCTAAAATTCAGAGCCCTTAGTAAGACAGTTCCTCAAAGAAACATGAAGCAGCTAATTTTGAGGGTGTGTGAGGCTAAAAGAGGGTGATTTTCAAACCTGGAGAAGGCACTAAGCTTCCTTATTCTGCTTTCATTTCCCTTTCCCGTATCATTCAGATGTTTCTTCATCTATGATCACCTGCGATAGAAGGGAGGTAACATTCTAAGATTTAGATAAGATTTAGAATCGTACCACTGCAGATTTCCTTGGTTTTTGTTTGGTTTTAATCTCTCTACAGGTCTTCCTCAACTCATGATGGGGAAACATCCACATAAACCTATCATGAGTTGAAAATACTATAGTTGAAAATGCATTTAATATGCTTAACCTACTGGACATGATAGCTTGGACTTGCCTACCTTAAACATGCTCAGGATGCACACATCAGCCTACAATAGGGTAACAACATCTAACACAAAGCCTGTTTTCTAATAAAGTGTTGGATGTCTAATGAACACTGTACTGGAAGTGAGAAATGAAATGGTTGTGTGGGTGCAGAATAGTTGTAAGTGCGTTGGTTATTAGCCTCGTGACCGTGTGGCTGACACACAGGTGCATCTCCCCGCTGCTGGCCGGCATCAACTAGGGAGTATCATACCACATATCACCGGCCTGGGAAAGGATTGAAATTCGAAATTTGAAGTAAGGTTTCTAAAGAACGTGTATCACTTCTGCACCACCATAAAGTTCAAAAATTCTAAGTTGCAGGCCATCTGTAGTTAAATAAATTTGCAACAGCAAGGGTGCCCCATTTCAAAGGAAGCTACCATAGAAAGACCCAATTTACAGTTGTAGAGTGTTGCGAGATGATTTTTAATTTTATAAAAGACATTTAGTGTACATGGGGTAGACTATGTAATAACATGTTCCCTCAATGTATTCAAATACTGTATTTTTGGGGGGATGCCTGGGTGGCTCAGTTGGTTAAGCGGCTGCCTTCAGCTCAGGTCATGATCCCAGGGTCCTGGGATTGAGTCCTGCATCGGGCTTGCTTCTCCCTCTGCCTGCTGCTCCCCTTGCTTGTGCTCTCTCTGACAAACAAATAAATAAAATCTTAAAAAAAAATAAATACTATATTTTTTTATAGACTTTTATATACCAGGAGAACAAAAGCAGCAGAGAAACCTGAGGCTGTTAGCCTCAGGAGAAAGAGAGAAAAGAAAAGCCTTAGGAGCCAATGCCAAATGAGTATGAATCAGAAATGAAGACAAAACATGTAGAAGATTGTAATTATGAAAAGTAATCCAACAAATACTGATTAGTTAAGGCCTAAACATGTGTTAAGCCACAGAACAGCACAAAGATGAGTAATATAGGATTCTGTATTCTCAAGTTAGCTGGGGAGATGAAACTACCGTATGTAATAAGTATAGAGTAAGTTCAAACTGGGTGGTATGATTTGTAAGTGTCATGAAAGTATATAGAAAAGAAAGATGAGTGAGTTAGAGAAGGCTCCCTTGAAGGCAGTACTTGAGGTAGGTCTTGCAAGACAGAGAGGCCAAGGAATAGAGAGAGCCATTTCAGAAAGACACAAACGACCACACAATGTGGGAAGCCCAGAAGACCAGCTTGACTGCAACAGAGGCTGAAAGTTAAAAATCTGTTCTAGGGGTGCCTGGATGGCTCAGTCAATTAAGGTCTGTCTGCCTTTGGCTCAGGGCAGGATCCTGGAGTCCCGGGATTGAGCCCTGCATCAAGTTGGGAAAGGACTACTTTTTAAAACTGGGTTCATTCCAAGGTCAGCCACCAGTTCTGTCCTCTTGAGAGCAGACAGTTTTATGACCTCTCAGCACTTTAATTTCCCCTCGGTAAAACAAGGACAATAATTGTACCTAATTCATTGTATTGTGAAGATTGAATAATATTACATGAAGAGTATAGCGCATACATTGGCATATAACTGGCATCCAGCAAATGTTAGCTGGGGACTGTTATAATAATAAAGTGAGTATGAAGTGCAGAGGATGATAAACATAGATGTTCTAGAAACATGAAAAAAACTAGTTGCTTTAAGTATGAGGTTCATATGTGAGGATAGATGACTTAGTCTGTTCAGGTTTCTGTAACAAAATACCCTAAAGTAGGTGGTTTATAACAACAGAATTTATTTTCCACAGTTTTAGAGCCTAAAAAAAATTTATAATGTGGGGAATTCTCCAAACATAAAAAGATTATTCAAAAGATGCTAAATGGCCATAAAAAATAAATGAGAACATGTATATACTAATGTGGAGTTATTTCAGGATTTAATTGCTAAAGTATAGTTTCTAAAAATTTAAGAATATGACTTGTGCAAATATAAAATAAACATGTATCAATATTTTATTCAAGTCATCAATTGATATGGGATCAGTAAGATATTAAAACTGGTTCAAATAAAAATTGAAGTGACAGCCATTTACATTCTCTATTCAGTAGAATCTACTAGACAAAATTCATTTGCATTGCCATGTACAGGAATTATCTACATAGTTATTCAATTTTTTTTAAAGATTTTATTTATTTATTTGACAGAGAGAGATCACAAGTAGTCAGAGAGAGAGAGGAGGAAGCAGGCTCCCCGCTGAGCAGAGAGCCCGATGCGGGACATGATCCCAGGACCCTGAGATAACGACCCGAGCTGAAGGCAGAGGCTTAACCCACCGAGCCACCCAGGTGCCCAGTTATTCAATTTTTAAAAGATTCTATTTTTTTGTTTGTCAGAGAGAAAGAGAGAGATAGAGACAACCAGGGGGAATGGAGGAGGGAGAAGCAGGCTCCCCAGTGAGCAAGGAGCCAGATGCAGGACTCAATCCCAGGACCCCAAGATCACAACCTGAGCCGAAGGCAGTCACCCAAACAACTGAGCCACCCAGGTGCCCAATAAATAATTAAAAAAAAGATATTTTAATTATGAATCAAGGAATAGTTGAGTAAGAATGAGACAACAGTAATCACAGAAGTTTACAGGTATTTGTAGGAGAGTCTAGAGGAAACTCGGATTTCAGGAGCTTAATCCTATTGTCTTCATAACTAAATTTTTCCATCTGAAAGTTGGTGTTTTGAAGTGAATTATCCAAATGATGAGGGATTAAAAGGTAAACTGGAGCTGCTCCTATTTTACTGAGTTTGTTCTACTGATTGGCTCCCCTGGGGGTGGTTTTTGATGGCTTACTATACCCACATTAACTCTAAAACTATAGGGGTGAGGGCCAGAGATAGCTGATGTGGTTAGATTTTAAATGAAACTGAAATGAAAGTTCACTTCCTCATTGTGGGTACCTCATGTGACAAGCCCAGTATCTTTTTAAAGTCAATTTAACGGAGGTCTCTTTGCTGCCTTCAAACCTTTGGAGGGGGCTCGTCTTCAGGCATGCTTACTATGGGAGCACCTGCCAGTTCTATCATGTACGTACTCTCTGGTCTTTTTCTACTCTTTAGTCTTTAAACCCTCCGTTTTGTGCCTTTAGTGTGCTGTGCCTGCCAGGCTTTAAACCATTGGTTCCAGGAAGTAAACAAAAATATTATGCCACTCAATTTGCCTCTTGTTTCTTTGACTAGAAAGAATCTATTTTCTAAAAGTTAATGTCTGTTTGCACATCTAAATCTGAGGCTAAAACGTAGCTTTCTTTGGAATATAATTTGAAGCTGTTTTGAATTTAAAAGAAACAGAAAAGGAAGAAGAATCCAGTTTGAGGGAGGTAGTCACTGAATTACTGTTCAAATCTTTGTTTTAAACACAAAGTGGTGTTTTCAAAAGTACATAAGTGCTTCCTTTTTTTTTTATTCTTTTTTTAAAGATTTTATTTATTTATTTAACAGACAGAGATCACAAGTAGGCAGAGAGGCAGGCAGAGAGAGAGGAGGAAGCAGGCTCCCCGCTGAGCAGAGATCCCGATGCAGGGCTCGATCCCAGGATCCTGGGATCACGACCTGAGTCGAAGGCAGAGGCTTTAACCCACAGAGCCACCCAGGCGCCCCATAAGTGCTTCCTTTGAAATAGCTGTTTTGATTATTGGAAAAACTAGTTAAAAAAAAAATAAAATGACTCTAGGTTTTGAAAGCAATACATGGGAGTTGTCTTTCAACTACCTCTAAATGTTGTGGATATTTAAATAGACCAGTTAAGAAAAGCCCAGGTATTCAAAAATTATGAAGTTAAACTGATTTTTCAAAGGCTTTCCCTCCTCTTAAAGATGGTAGGGGGTGATGTCCCTTGGTTAGATTTGTTGGCAAATCCTGTAAAGTCCCTGCCTCCTCACACTACTCAATCCCTCCTACCTTGGATGAAAGTTTGGTATGCCAGGTATCAGGAAATTTCTGAAAATCACTTTTTAAAATGCTACTAAGTATTAGAAGTGGTATTCCAGTCATAAATCTACAGACTACCTCCCTGTGACAATAAATCCCAGGAAGTTTCCTGTTTAGTTCTGATTTGTATTGTCCTTTCGACAGACTTTACAGTGTGATTTTTTTAATGTAAAAATTTGGCCACAATATATGCAGCTAATAACCATTCTTCTTCTGTTACCTTTCCTTTAACCAAAGGAAATGGCTGGTGTGGGGACTCCTGGCGAGCTCCTATGCAGTAGCCCAGGTACAGAATGATCCCACTCTGGATCATCACTGGAATCTTTGGAAGAAAACCTATGGCAGACAATACCAGGAAAAGGTAGGTGGGATCATCACTTGATCAATTTGCTTTTGCTCGAGTATCCTGTACTTTGTCCCCCTCAAAATGATATTCGTACAAGCAATGATTTCAGTAAATGCTTACGCACTAATTTCTTGCCAGATTCTATTCTTGGTACCAGAGATATAGCAGGAAACAAAGCAAAGTTCCTGTTTTTGTGGAGCTCATATCATAGCAGGGGAGACAGGAATTAAGTAAATAAATAAGCAGAATATAGTATGGTAGGTGGTGATAAGTGCAGTAGAAAAAAACAAAGTGTGGGGGATCTAGTGAGACCTAGAGCTGGAGGGCTTTGGGAGACGGCTGCGAGGGGTTGGGAGTGATTTTTCTTGATATGTAACAGAAAGCTCAGGGAAGTACCCTTATCGAAGGTGACATGTGAGCTGAGAATTCATAGAAGCCAGGAAGCAAAGTTGTAACTAGAATGCAGGTTCCAGGTCAAGGGAGGTAGGGTACATGTTTGAGAACAAAAAGACCTATTTCAGTCCCTAGCGCACAGAAGCACTACCAGATGTTGTTTTTTGACTTTGAATTCCCACAATGTACTTTTGTTTTTATTTCAATGCATATTTATTGATTTTTTTAAAAAGATTTTGCTTATTTATTTGACACAGAGAGAGATAGTGAGAGAGAGAGAGCATAAGCAGGGGAGCAGCAGGCAGAGGAAAGGGAGAAGCAGGCTCCCTGCTGAGAAGGGAACCTGATGTGGGTTTCCATCCCAGGACCCTGGGATCCTAACCTGAGCCAAAGGCAGACGCTTAACCAACAGCCACCCAGGCGCCCCATATACTTATTGATTTTTAAGACTTTAACCAGGGCACCTGGGTGGCCCAGTCAATTAAGCATCTGCCTTTGGCTCAGGTCATGATCCTGGGGTCCTGGAAGGGGTCCTGGGATCGAGCCCCGTGTTGGACTCCCTGCTCAACAGGGAGTCTGCTTCTCCCTACCCCCTTACCCCTCTCCCCTGCTCATTCTCTGTCAAATAAATAGTATCTTTTTTTTTTTTAAGACTTTAACCCTAGGGCCTCAAATAACTAAGTCCTATATCTATATAATATTTGTGAATTTGCGTGTGCCTGGCTGGCTTAGGCAGGAGACTCTTAATCATAACTCAATCTCAGGGTCCTGAATTCAAGCTCCATGTTGGGCGTGGAGACTTTAAAAAAATATTTGAGGGGCAGCTGCCTGGCTCAGTCAGTGGAACATGTAACCCTTGATCTTGGGGTTGTGGGTTAGAGTCTCATGTTGGGTATGGAAGACTACTTAAAAATAAAATCTTTAAGATATATATATATAGATTAGATAGATAGATATAGATATAGATAGATATAGATATATTTATGGGGGGCTAGTAGCTCAGTCCATTGGGCATCTGCCTTTGGCTCAGGTCATGATCCTGGGGTCCTGGATGGAGCCCCACACTGGTCTCCCTGCTCTTCCAGGGATCTGTTTCTCCCTCTGCCCCCACCCTGCTCTTGTGCTCTCTCTCACTCTCTCTCAAATAAATAAAATCTTAAAAAAAGCTCTCTAAGATATATGTGTGTATGTGTGTGTGTGTATATTTTGACTCTGTAAGCAAGAATTATGTATTAATTTATTTGATACATTATTTTGTATAAAAATGACACTTTTAGTAGGATGTGCACTGAGTTGTTTTCTTAGTAGTGATGAATTTTACCCTCATCCGAGTGCCTTGAGAAACAAGGCTCTAATTTCAAGTTTAAACTAGAGTAAGATTTTCAGTTAGCACCACTATCTGGTTAAATGAATACTCTCTCTCTTTTTAATGATTCCAGTCCCTTGGAAGGAATGAAAATTACTTTTGATTAGTATTCTTCCTTGATAATTTATCTCAAAGTTCAAATAATATAATCCTTTTGCATACTTAATAAACTATAGTATAGTGTAAATGTGACTTTTATATGCATGGAGAAACCAAAAACTTCATTTGACTCACTTTACTGTGATATTTGCTTTACTGCAGTACTGCAGTGGTCTGGAACTGAACCTACAATATCTTTTTTTTTTTTTTTTTTTTTTTTTATGAACCTACAAT
This sequence comes from Lontra canadensis, assembly GCF_010015895.1. Lineage (NCBI taxonomy): Eukaryota > Metazoa > Chordata > Mammalia > Carnivora > Mustelidae > Lontra > Lontra canadensis. Next base: position 986,102 of record NW_022631136.1, on the reverse strand, counting down.
ATCTTTTAAGAAATGGCTGGGACTATGTTCTTTTTCCTTACATTTTAGAATGAGGAAGTAGCAAGGCGTCTTATCTGGGAAAAGAATCTAAAGTCTGTGATGCTTCACAATCTGGAATACTCAATGGGAATGCATTCATATGATCTAGGCATGAACCATCTGGCAGACATGGTAATTACAAATAATCCTACTTTCATCTCTGTGTATGTATGATTTCCATCTCCCCAAAGGCAATTTGAAGGTAAACAGCAAAGGAATGTGTGTGTGTGTGTGTGTGTGTGTGTGTGTGTACATATGCAAAGTTAGAAGACAGTAGAATTTAAGGACGTAAGAATTTGCAGATTCCTTGTTTCATCCTACTGTGACTACTTTCCTTAATAACATTTTTAGAGGTATATTTGAGACTTACAGGCTAGTATTGCTTTTTTTTTTTTTTAATTAATTCTAGAAAGCATTGCCCAAAGATCACTCACAATCTTTTAGAGTAAGTTACCATACTTCTGTATGTCTAGACTGATAATTCAATATAGTCTACCTGCTTTCTTAATGAGGGAGTGTGGGTATTTAATATCACAAATACTCTCCCATTAGTTTTTTAATTTTTTTCTGCCTACAAAACTTTACTGTTGAGGCCGAAATTAAGAATCGTAGTACCTCTTGGAAGAGAATACACTGGGTAGGTTAAATTTCTACTTAAATGCGGCATCTCCTTTGTAATTCTTTCTCACAAGGAAAACCAGTTCAGTCCACCTTTTTTTTTTTTAAGATTTTGTTTATTTGACAGACAGAGATCACAAGCAGGCAGAGGCAGGCAGAGAGAGGGGGAAGCAGGCTCCCCGCTGCACAGAGAGTCTGATGCGGGGCTCAATCCCAGGACCCTGAGATCATGACCTGAGCCAAAGGCAGAGTCTTTAACCCACTGAGCCACCCAGGCGCCCCAGTTCAGTCCACTTTTTAGACAGCCCTTGAATAAAATTCTGCCTTGCTTTAAAACAAAAATCTGCCTCCCTGTGACTTTTAGTTTTTACCACTTTCTTCTTCTTCCCAATGCCTAAATGGGTGCTAAGACAAAGTGTGAAAGAGACCCAGATAGTTCACCTATCCGATAGTTAGCAGTACCTATGTTGGTCACAACTACCACTGTTTTTTCTCAATTGTTAAATACGTTCACAGTTACAGTTATTAGACTATTGAAAAGAAGGTCATAAGTGAAAGGAGATATATATATTTGTCTTGCAGACCAGTGAAGAAGTGTCATCTTTGATGAGTTCCCTGAGAGTTCCCAGCCAATGGCAGGCAAATGTCACTTACAAGTCAAATTCTAATCAGAAATTGCCTGATTCTGTGGACTGGAGAGAGAAGGGGTGTGTTACTGAAGTGAAATACCAGGTGAGTATTGTCATCCCAGGCTTCTGTACCCCAGGAAGAGCTTTCTCCTCTGTCAATACTTAGTCTAGCTACATAATTGGGCAGTGGAATCTCCCTGATGTTATTTCTAATGATTTTTGTTATTCTCGTCTTCCCAATTAAATTTTAAGCTCCTTGGGGACAACGACCACATATAATACTTTATTTGTATTCTCCAAGGTTTAGTTCTTGTTTAGTCCTACTGTAACCACTTTCTTCAACAAATTTTTTAGAGGAACACTTGAAACTTGCAGGGTACTATTGCTTTTGGTTTTTAAAATTAATTATAGAAAGCATTGTCTAAAGATTATTCACAATCTTTTAGAGTAAGTTAGCATACTTATGTAAATCTTTTTTTTAAATATTTTATTTATTTATTTGACAGAGAGAGATCACAAGTCGGCAGAGAGGCAGGCAGAGGGAGAGGGGGAAGCAGGCTCCCCACCAAGCAGAGAGCCCGATGCAGGGTCTGATCCCAGGACCCTGAGACCATGACCTGAGCCGAAGGCAGAGGCCTAACCCACTGAGCCACCCAGGCGCCCATACTTACGTAAATGTTAGCTGATTATTAGACTTAGAATACCAATGGTTAGAACTCCATTAGACAAAACTGTGAACTGAGCAAATATATTTCTTTCAGACAGATTTCTAGTGTTCATGCTATTGATCAACTGCACTGGATCTTCTACTAAGCCAATTGCTTGGGAAACAGTATTGTGTGTGAGAGAGAATATCGATCAGGAAATCTCTCCCTCCATTTCAGGGTTGAAGGAGAGGAAAAACCTAGAGCTGAAATTGTACCAGTCTAGTTCACTCATGACTAGGCTGGCACTGTTACAGTAAGAAGTACAGTATGGGTTTTTATAAATTTGTTCCTATGTTTTTGTATTTCCTTTAGTTCACTTTAAGGGATGCCTGAGTGCCTCAGTCAGTTAAACATCTGACTCTTGAGCTCAGCTCAGGTCTCGATCTCAGGGTCATGAGTTCAAGCCTCATGTTGGGCTCTACACGGGCCATGGAGACTACTTAAAAAAAAAAAAGGCAGCAAAAATCCTAAATTAGTTAGGGGTAACTAAGGGTAAACAGATGTATCACCTTAGAAGTCAGGGTAAGGGAGAGGAAGCTGAGTGTTCTGAGCAGCTGCCCTAGCTGGTAACCAAAGAAGAAAGTAAACATATATTTTTAAAGATTTTATTTATTTTTTTATTTGAGAGAAAAAACAAGTATGGGAGGGACAGAGGGAGAGGGAGAAGCAGACTCCCTGCTGAGCAGGGTGCCTGAGGCAGGGCTCGATCCCAGGATCCTGGGATCATGACCTGAGGTGAAGGCAGACGCTTGACAGACTGAGCCCCCCAGGCACCCCAAAAGTAAAAATTAAGAAGTAAACGGTACTGCTAATATCTTATTCTTTTCTTCCTGGATATTTTTCTTGTAATTGGTTTTAGGTTTCTTACTAGAGCTTGTCTAAAATAAAAGTTGGAGGCTTCTGGCTGGATCAGTCAGTAGAGCATAGGACACTAAATCTCAGGGTCATGAGTTAAAGCCCCATGTTGGGCATGGAGGCTACTTAAAAAAATAAAGAAATTAAATAAAATTTGGGACAATCCAATAAAGTACATGTTTAGGTCTTAACTATAAATAATCTAATGAGCTCCTTTCCCTGGATGATTGCATTTTAATGAGTGATTTTGCTTTAACCAAAAGCAAATTCAGTTTGCTTCCTTTGGGTAGAGAGCAAGGTAGACTGAAGGAAGAAGCAAGAAAGAACAATTATGATAGGGCTCTGGACTTTTTTTTAACTAAAGCAGCTTTGTGTTTTCTGTTTGTTTATGCTTCCTTGTAAACTATCTTTGATCCAAAAATTATGAAGCTAAAAATGTTTGAAAAAATTTTACCTTATGTTTTCAGGCCTTATTTGATAGGAGAAAGGGTATTTAAGGTCAAGAGAATCATCCTTAGCTCCTCTCAAAATCACTATACTGTAGATGACTATCTACCTTACTTAAGGGTGAAGATAGCTAGGATCTAGTGCAGGCTCAGGGGGTACCGTTTCTTTATATATTTGACTATGGCAATTATGCTCTGAGCTTGGCCATTTGCAAATCTCTATTAATATTGGACCTTCCTCAGAGAACAATCAAGTATATATAGTCTTTATGTCCATGTCTAAGAAATGAAGAAATTGTAGTGGGGGGAGCTGTTCCTGTAACAACCGACAGAACTGACACGTTGGGAGGTACACAGTTCGTGGGATGGAAGTCCTCCTTCCTGACTTTCTATGATTACCTCTGCGCCCTTGTCTCTGTTTTAGGGTGCTTGTGGTGCTTGTTGGGCATTCAGTGCTGTGGGGGCCCTGGAAGCACAGCTGAAGCTGAAAACAGGAAATCTGGTGTCTCTGAGTGCACAGAACCTGGTAGATTGCTCAACTGAAAGATATGGAAATAAAGGCTGCAATGGTGGCTTCATGACAGAGGCTTTCCAGTATATCATTGATAACAACGGCATCGATTCGGAAGTTTCCTATCCTTACAAAGCCATGGTGTGTCACAAGCAAACTTTTTGTGCTGCCCTGGGACCTTATGCTATCCCTTGACTAACTGAACTAAACCCACAACCAAGCAGTGTATGAAAATCCTGGTCAGGAATTCTTAAATTTTTAAGAGTTCACTTTCTTTTTCAGTAGTCTTCTTAATTCATCAGTGGCACACTGGTTTTAAGCAAGTAGAATTCACAAAAAAATGGATTTTCAGTAAGCCTTAGAATTCCTTCTGTCCATCTGCCTGGTATTTCAACTTGTTTTTCCTACAGCCTCCCATGCTCAACCTTATTCTCAGATCATCAGTCACACCATTCTCCTACCTACTAAAAAGCTAAATAATGCTCTCTTCTTCCTCCTCACAAGTTCATTGCATGTTTTGTTAGATGAATTAATATGTCTGTTTTACAGAAAATTTAGAAAAGATAAAGAAAATACCACTCTAAAACCTCCTACCCTAACCACCATTAATTTGGTTTATTTCTTTCAAGTTCTTTGTCCTATTAAGCATTTAAAAAACCATATGTATATGCACAACAAAAGTGAATTTGTAACCTCTCTTTTCCTACTAAAATATACACTCTAGGTGTTTTTCAGATTATATGGTCTTTGTAAACCATCATTTAAACTACAGATCATCTTGTAGGCATTAGATCATCAAAAAGATTTTAAAGTTCTAGTTAGAGTTTATGATCTTTACATAGTATACCTCCCCAATCCACCTGAGAATCTGAAGGACATTATCCAGCAACTTCTGCATGCATAAAGATGTTCACAATTTAAAACAATATAATAGTTATGTATTTCCTCTGTTAACTGGTGAAACATGGAAGGGTTAAGGTTTTGGGAGATTTGCTTTTTCTTCTTTTAAATGAGGAAGGAACCTTAGACATTTGAAAGACTAAATGAGGAAAGAAAACATTTGAAATCCAGACTTAGGATGTTGGTAATATAAAAGAAGCTGAAGGATACTTATTTATTTGATTTATAACCTTTTTTTGCAGGATGGAAACTGCAGGTATGACTCAAAACATCGAGCTGCTACATGTTCAAAGTATACTGAACTTCCCTTTGGCAGTGAAGATGCCTTGAAAGAAGCTGTGGCCAATAAAGGACCTGTGTCTGTTGCTATTGATGCGAAACACTCTTCTTTCTTCCTGTATAAAAGTGGTAAAAACTCAGATATGCTATCTTCTTGTTATATGCTGCCCCTGCACCATAAGAAAGAATATTATCCTTCCCCATCACCCCACCTCCGAGTGTTCAGGTTAAACATAATCCTCCATTTCATATATATATATATATATATATATTTAAAGATTTTATTTATTTATTTGACACAGAGAGAGAGCGAGCACAAGTAGGCAGAGAGGCAGGTAGAGAGAAGGGGAAGCAGGCTTCCTGCTGTGCAGAGAGCCGGATGTGGGGCTTGATCCCAGGACCCTGAGACCATGACATGAGCTGAAGGCAGAGGCTTAACCCACTGAGCCACCCAGGCGGCCCTTTTTCATATATATTTTTTATATCCAGTTCTAATTAGTTAAGTAATACTCATCAAAATTTATAATACTTCATGCTGAGTACTATGATAAATTCTTTCCATGAATTATCTTATTTAATCCTCACAATAGCCCTATTTCACAGATGAACAAGTCACACATTAATTGGCATAAAGTCATACAGTCTGGAAGTGGTCAGCAAGGATTAGAAACCATGCTACTTTGACTCCAGAGCCTGGGCTCCTAACCGCTGGAGCCACTGTGCACTGTTGGTACAGCACTGCGGAATATAAGGAGAGCACCAGCCAATGTTAGAACATTGTGTTAAACCAAATGACTACTGTTTTATTTAAAACAAACAAACAAGCAAACAAACTCACCCAAAGATCATTTCATATCGTAAAGGATAAAAATATATGGAATAAACAATTTAGGAATATATAAAAAGAAATACAGTAACTGACACGATATAAGTTAAAAATCTTTAGAAAAAGGGGCACCTGGGTGGCTCAGATGGTTAAGTATCCAACTGTTGATTTCAACTCAGATCGTGATCTCAGGGTTGTGGGATCGAGAACCATGTCAGGTTTTACACTCAGTGCAGAGTCTGCATGGGATTCTCTCTCTCTCTCTCTGTCCCTCTCTCTGCTCATACTCACTTGTGGTCTCTCTCTCTCAAATAAATTCTAAAATCTTTAAAAAAAAAATTAGAAAAAGGTAGCTGTTTATCAAAGATTTCCAAGGGAACTGTGATTGGATTGATGCCAAAGTTGGCAAGAAAACTGACAAATGCAGCATTGATGGCAAAGAATTATTAACTCTGATTAGTTTGATGAGAGTATATGTTCCTAAAACTATAATTCAACTTGCTTCCTATGTATGTAAAACAGTCTACTAAAAGCAATAGCATTTTCAAATGTGCTTCATTGCCACATATGGTTCACTCTTTTTCTCCACCCACATTTTATTCTCAGGTGTCTACTACGACCCATCCTGTACTCAGAATGTGAATCATGGTGTATTAGTGGTTGGCTATGGTAACCTTAATGGAAGAGACTACTGGCTCGTGAAAAACAGGTAATATATTTGCACTTAAGTGTATATTTAATTAAAATAAGGAATTTGATGGAGCTTCAACCAGTGCTTTCCCGTGATTATGATAATGATAATAACAACAATGATAAACATTTATAGCTTCTTATAAAGTGACATTCAAAATTAATTACTCAGTGCTCCCATTTCTTCACTTCCTGTTCTGGCTTCAGCAGTTTTCATGATTTATCTTCTACAATACTTCTCTGATCATTCCTTCTCAGTCTCCTTTATAAATATCTATTCCTCTGCTTAGCCCCCAAATGTTGGTCTTTCCTCCAGGGCTCCATCCTTTGCTCATTACTCCTCTTAGCCTACATTTTTCTTATGATTTTAGCTATAACCTATATGCTGATAGTTTCCAAAACTCAAGCCCTAGCTCTATCCTCTGCCCTGAAATATGGACTTATTTATCTGGACATACCCACTTCCATGTATCTTAGTTTCTCCAAACTCAATATGTCCAAGGAATTCAGTATCCTCTCTACCATATTGTCCTCTCCAGAACTTCCTAACTCACTAAATGGCAACCACACACAACACAGTCACCCAACAAGATACTATGGATTTATTGTAGGCTCCTCAAGATCTAATCAAGCATCAAGTCAATCTAATTTCCCACATATTTGTCCTTGCCTCTGTCCCCTCTCCATTTCTTCCATTATTGCTTTGCTTCAGACATCTTTTGCCTGAACTATTCCTGTAGCCTTCAAAGTTGTCTTCTTTACTCTCTAATCCATCTTTTGTGCTGCTTCCAGACTGGTGTGTCTCAAATATGACAAACTGGGGTTATAACTATTCTACAGAGTACCCTTTGGTATAAATGTTCCCCATTGGGGGCATCTGGGTGGCTCAGTTGGTTAAGCTGCTGCCTTCAGCTCTGGTCATGATCCCAGGATAGTGGGATCAAGCCCTGCATCCAGCTCCCTGTTCACCGAGTGGCCTGTTTCTCCCTTTGCCTCTGCCTGCTGCTCTGCCTACTTGTGCTCTCTCTATCTCTATCTCTCTGTCAAATGAATAAATAAAATCTTTAAAAAACATGTTTCCCAGTGGGGAAGACAAGTCATCTATGGTTGTGGTCTCTGCCTGTCTGACCAGGCTCAATTGCTGGCACATGTCTCCCACTTTTTATTCCAGTTACATTTAACTATGCACAGAGTTCCCATACATAGCATTTATCTTTAATATCTTCATACCTTGGTTATGCTGTTCCCTCTGCCAGGAACATTCTTTCTCCTCACTTGGTTTATTTCTCCTTTTCCTTCAAACCAGCTAAGGCATTCTCTATAACAGAAATTTCCCTCTAAATCCTTGAGCTGGGTAAAATGTCTTCTTTCTATGCTCCAAAAATGTCTTATGCATACTGGAGTACTTTATGCATTATATTTATATTGTATTCGGGATGCACCTTTGGGGTAAAGATCTGTATTGTTCTTGTATCTCTAATACAATACATGGCACACATAGAAGATGGTAGTATTTGTATGGCTTATTGGGAAGTAGTTGGGGGAAACAACATCTTTGTTCACTTGTAACCTATTCACAGCACTGATCAGCTTGGGCCTCTACCAGGGATATGAAGCAATATTTTCACTTATATCTTTTTTCTTGTTGACTTCCTACAACGTATATTCTAACTTCTCTATTTTTTTTTTTTTTTAACTTCCCTTCTCTATTGAAACTGCTCCTCTGGAAGACCATTTATATCTTTTAGTGTTTAAATCCAAACCCCTTCTTAACAGTTACTCATTCAATGAACATTTATTAAGGATCTACAATGCGATGGGCGTTATCTAGGCCCTGGAAATACGAAAATAAACGAGAAATCATCCTGTCCCAAAAGAGCTCACATAAGAGTCCAGTGGGGAATTAGATATATTTTTAAAACAATAAAATACAAAACATCATGGTATAATGATATATGTCTCAATGGCTATGGGCCATAGATGAGGAGATGCCTAACTGCCTAAAAGTTTCACAGAGAAGGCACTACTTCCTTGTATTAAGTTTTCAGATGAGTGGAATTGCTCATGTTCTAGAGGAGGAAAATAAATGGCCCAGTCACCTATAAAGGATATGTAATGGCACAGAAATGTGAACAGTTTCTCTGCTTTATAAACTCTGTACTACACTTATTTCTTTGGCATCTACGATGTAACACTATCCTGACTCATTTTGCAATATCAGCTTTAGCCTCATTTCTTATTTTCTTCCACCTGTCCCTCATGCTCTTGCTCCAGTTATACTAAAGCAAACTCATCTGCAACTTGAGTTTCAACTGTTGCCATTATGTGGATGATACCCAATTCATAGTCTCTAAAAACAATCTCTCTACTAAGCAACAGACTTCCATGTCCAACTTCCAACTTGACAGCTTTGCTTAAAAATCCAAATTTCTGGGGAGCCTGGTTGGCTCAGTTGATTAAACAACTGACTCTTGGTTTCAGCTCAGGCTGTGGTCTCATGGATTATGAGATCAGAGCCTCGGGCCCCCAACTGCCCTCACTGCCCCCACGCTCAGCAAGGAGTCTGCTTGAAGATTCTCTCCCTCTGCCCCTCCTGCCATGTATGTGTGCTCTCTCTCTAATAAATAAATAAATCTTTTTTTTTTTTAATCCAAATTTCTGGACACCTGGGTGGCTCAGTCGGTTAATTTTCTGCCACTGGCTTGAGTCACGATCCCAGAGTCCTGGGATGGAGCCCTGCACTGGGCTCCGTGCTCATCAGGGAATCTGTTCCTCTCTTTCCCTCTGTTTTTCCCCACTTGTGTTATGTCTGTCTTGCTCACTCTCTCTCACAAATAAATAAATGAAATCTTTTTAAAAATTCAAATTTCCCACCTGCCTACCCTACTGCTACTCACAACACACCCATTGTCTTTCTCAAAAAGTCTAAATTCAAATTCTCTCTCTCCTTCCATCTAAATGCCCCTTTCACTGTCTGCCCCTGAAAAGTATTTTAGAATAAGCCCAAGGGAGAATAATTCTGTATTTTGAGTAATGCATCACCATCTTCAGGTTATCAAAGCTTTGGTATCATCTTGGACTCTCCTTTCTCTCCTTCAATCCACATAGCCCTGTCCATTCGGCCTCTGAATCAGATTTTATATTTCTTTCTATTCCTGCTCTAATTCAGATCCTATTCTCACCTAGCTATGGAAGTACCCTTCTTAAAATGTAGATTATGTAAACTCATAGTCAAAAATTCTAAATAGTTTACCATTGCCATCATAATGAAGTCCAGATTCCTAGCCAGGCACTCAAGATTCTCCATTATCCAGTTTCCAACATAGCTTTCTAGACTTTTCTTTCCCTAGGTTCTCATGCACCCATATTTACACTCTGGCCACAGTGAACTACTTACTCATCATTCCCTAAGTTTATAGGCTCTTAGCTATTTCTTTCTTTACTTGTGCTGTTTCATCTTTCTGAAATGCCCTTAAAGCCTATTGCTGCCTACAGAAATCCCACCTGTCTGTGGTGAAATGGGCACTCTTATATATTTCAGTGGAAGAATAAATTGTTACAGTCCTCCTTGAAAGCAATTCAATAATATGAATCAAAACCTATTTAAATGTTCACATTCTCTGTCCAGTTTTTTCTCACTTCTTGCAATCTAAATGAAGAAAATAATCTTAAATATGAGGAAAGCTTCATATCCAATTTATGCAAATTATAGCATTCATTTTTCTTCTTTAATAGTGAAAACCAGTAAACCCAAAATGTCTAACAATAGGGACCATATTAAACCAAGCACATGTATTAGAAACTATTTTTACTCAGACTATTATTAATAACCTAATAAAATACTTGAATATATGTTTAAATGGAGAATAGATATAAACATAAAATAAATATTAAGTTTAAGACTGTATGCCCAATTTCTCTGATTTATGTTATACTAAAAGACCAGAAAGAATTATACCAAATGTTAATAATGGTTATCTTTGTCTACCTTTAAGTATTTTCAAAAGTCTTCAACAAGTACCTTATTACTTTTGGGCACCTGGGTGGCTCCCTCGTTAGGAGTCTGCCTTTGGCTTATGTCATGATCCCAGGGCCCTGGGATTGAGCCCCACATCATCTCCCACATTGAGCCCCACATCAGGCTCCCTGCTCAGTGGGAAGCCTGCTTTTCCTTCTCCCACTCCCCCTGCTTATATTCCCTCTCCTGCTGTCTCTTTCTCTATCAAATAAATAAATAAGTAATTTTTAAAAAGAAAAAGAAAAAAAGAAATACCAAGTTTTAAAAAAATTACCTTATTACTTTTAAAATGAAAAAAAAAAACCCTGACTCAAAATCCTACTCATTCTGTGCCGCTGTCAAATAAATAAATAAAATCATTAAATGTTCATCGATAGATAAATGGATAAGGAAGATGGGATATATAACAGAATTTTACTCAGTCATAGAAAAACAGTGAAATCTTGCTATTTGTGACATGTATGAACGTAGCATAATGCTAAATGAAATAAGTTAGGTAAACAAATACCATATGATTTCACTTATATGTAGAATCTAAAAAATAAATAAAACAGAAACAAACTCCTAGATTCAGGAAACAAACTATTGGTTACCAGAAGAGGAAGGATTTGAGCGGATGGGAAAAATAGGTAAAGGGCATTAAGAGGTATAAACTGCCAGTCATAAAATAAATAGGTCATGGGGATATAATGTACAGTATAGAGAATATAGTCAATAATATTGTAATAACTTTGTGTGGTAACAGGTGTAACTAGACTTATGAGGATCACTTGTAATGTATAAAAATACCAAATCACTGTGAAATCACACTTGAAACTAATAGGATATTGTATGTCAATTATGCTTTTTATTTTTTTAAAGGTTGGGGAGGAGTTTAATCTAATCTACAGATCAATGAGTAATGGAAGCCCAAAGTTACTGGGCATAGAATAATTTTAGCCTGGGGAAAAAAATTAAAGGCATTAGCCATTAGATCATGAGAACCTTAAATACACACACACACACACACACACACACACACACACACTTCCCCAAAACTAGGAAAGTACCCAGAACACCTTTAAGAGATATCTGGTGAACTCTCTAAGATAAGTAGTTGCAAAATAGATGGGCCTCTAGATAATGAAGTAAGTCAGTGGAGCTGATGAATGGGAGGCTGAAATGCCTCCTTTTCATTCATAAATGGGATTAAGTTAGGAAAATACAAGTTGGAAAAAAGAACATATTCTATTTTCCCTCAGTGAAAGCTACTGTCTGATCTTTCAAGAGATCCTGACTCTTACAGTTAATGTTCTACATTAAACATGATAGGGGTCTACATTAAACTCATATGTACTGCCTCCTCTCCATGGAATCAAAGGCTGGAAAGGAAAAAAGGAAAAAGTTACAATCTAATGATTTTTCTTTCATATATTTAGAGATTTCTCTACAGAGAGATTAAGAATGTGCATTTGGTTTATAACTCAATTTATAACTTATTCCCACTACTCCACTGAAATCGATCTTTTCAAGATCAGCAATCACCTCCATCTTGCCTCATTAAATAGTTTTCAGGTCTCATCTTCCTGCATTCTTAACATTTGATGTATGGTTACTCTCTGCTTTCCGAAACTCTTTATTTGACTTTCAGAGGATCATACTCCACCCTGGTTTTCTTCCTACTTTACCTCTCAGTCTCCTGAGTTCTGTAGTTCCTCTTAATCTTCCTTCCTTTTAAATATTATAATCCCCAGGCCTCAATTTCTCTATATATACTCTTTTGATGATATCATTTAGTGTCAGTTTTAAACAACAAACAGCTGGTAACTCTCAGCTTTGTACCTTCAACTCTAACCTCCTTTCTGAGCTCCAGACTCCGTGACCAAAAGCCCACTATTTGACCTCTCCACTGGAGTATTCATAGGCCTCTTTAACTTAACACATCCAAAACAGAATTTTTGACTTCCTGCAACTGCTCCAATTTTTCCCATCTCGATATATGCCAATAGCATTTACCCCAGGTCAAAATACTGGAACCATCCTTTCTTCATTTGCTATCTCACACCTAAACCATCAGCAAATTCTGTCATTTCTATCATCATTAAATTTTCCCAAATCTTATCACTTCTCAATATCTCTGCTGTTACTGCTCTAGTTCAAATTACCATCCATCTTTTGGTCTATAGCTATAATCTCCTAACTGGTAGTCACTCCCTTCTTGTTTGCTTACGATCAGTCCTCTATATGGTAGCCAGGATGATCTTTCTACAGCATAAAGGAGGTTATGTTACTCTCTTGCCCCAAATGCCCTAATGGCTTTCCTTCACACTCTGAATAAAATCCATGACCTATAAAATCATGACAATTTTTGGCCTCAGCCTGTCTCTCCAATGGCATTTCCCACTACATCTGCCCATCTCTCTCAGCTCCAAGAACACTAGCTTTTTTTCAGTAACTTTTCTCAAGAGACACTTGTAATTTCTCACATATCAAGTTTATTCCAGCTCTTTTTCCAGATCTTTGCATCATTTGCACCTTCACTTACTGTCTTTGAGCAAATGTTTCCTCAGAGAAGCATTCCCTGACTACTCCTAAAATGTAGCCCTGATTCCCAACATTCCATATCCCCTTACTCTGCTTTAATTTTCTTCATAGTACTTATATTTTATCATATTATTTACTTGTTTACTGTATGTTTCTTATGTAGGCTTTGAAAAGACTTTGTCTATCTCATTTACCTCCATAATCCTAATGCATACAGTAGTATCTGGCATAGACTAGGAAGCTCAGAACTACGGTTTATCACAAAGGAAACTGGCATACATTCTAGAAGGAATGTCTTACAAGTTAGTAGTCTACAATATGCAGGGAGAAGGTAGGGTGGCCAACCATCTCACCATATCAAAGACTTATGGGTTTCCCAGTCCACAGGACTTTTTTTTTGAAACCAGAATAGTCCCAGGCAAGCTGGACTGTTGGTTACTCTAGAAAAAGTCTGTATTTTTTTTAAAGGGGATGAACTCTACTTGAGTCCAATCAAATGGACTCATACTTGGATAATAACAAACATAGCCACCTCTACTCACTATTTACTACATACAGACACTGTGCAAGTACTTCTGGTAAGAAAATCCTAGCTTCACCAGAATTTTTAAGGGATACGCATTTTATCTCCATAATACAGAATAGGAAACTCCTGGTACTGACAGAGTTAAGAAACTTGCCTGCAGGTAAACAGTTTGAATGAAAGGACTATAGAACCAGTAAAAATAAACAACTTGGTAAGGACCTGAATCAACATTTGGAGCTGACTTTAAACAGTTCCGAAGGAAAGAATTTGTCCTCGTATTCATTTAGCTTGAGATTTTTTAATCAGTGTTATTCTTTAAGGGAAGGTTAGCAGGACTCAGTCAAAAGAGGTCTGGGATTTCTACAAAGTTTGTGATAGTTGATCTTGTTCTGCGAAGCGGGGGAAAGTGAGCTCTCCAGATTCTGAATAGGACCTCACTGACTGAGTTCATACTGCTAGTAATTACAACTCAGTTCAAATTCCATTACCAGGGGACGCCTGGGTGGCTCAGTTGGTTAAGCAGCTGCCTTCGGCTCAGGTCATGATCCCAGCGTCCTGGGATCGAGTCCCACATCGGGCTCCTTGCTCGTCAGGGAGCCTGCTTCTCCCTCTGCCTCTGCCTGTGCTCGCTCTCTCTCCCTCTCTCTCTCTCTCTGACAAATAAATAAATAAAAATCTTAAAAAAAAAAAAAAATTCCATTACCAGAACTTAAGTCCAAACTCAGTTTTTCTTTAATTTTTTACCTACTTTTTTAAGGCAGTGAAATAACTACAAAACAAAATATAGGAAGATATCAATTATATAAAGTCCTGGATGCTCTGGTCTGAATTTCATCTCTCATGCTACCTCACTCACAGGAATAATGTAGGGTTAGGGCTAGTAGGCTTTGGAGTAAAACAATCCTAGATTTGTGCCCTTGCTTCATAATTAACCATCTTAGCAAGCCATTTTGCCACTTTGACCATTTTCCTCCTCACAGGGTGATAATTAAGTGAGGTAGTATAGGTTAGGGTGCTTAGCACAGAGCTAGGTGCTCAATGAATGGTGGCTATTAATAGTAATAATAGCTTCACCTGAATTTATCATAATTATTTTAGGATACTAAAAGAATACTCCATCTATTGATAAGAGGTGACAGTGGAGTTTGGGTTTTATTTTAAAGATATTGGGGAGGCATTAAAGTATTTTCATCAGCAAAGTGGTAATAAATGAAAGGAAACAATAAAGAAGCCGCAAAAGATTTTAAGAAGGAGTGAGCAGAGAGAGAAGGGAAATATCAAGGCATGTATTATCTTAAGGCCAGGAGAGAAGTGGGGACAACCTCATTAAATGATACAAGAGGGAAAAATAAGACCTGCAAAGTGTCCACTGAATGGCTGATACAGAGAACAGTTAAGGCCTATTAGAGCATAGCCATTTTAAATGATGCCATCTGTCTGCTTGCAATAAAGCCACATTTCTTAGTTTCTCCACTGCATGCAAAGACACAATCTACCTCTCCTTTGAGTCCTGAGCAAAAATTTTCAACTGTTTCCCTTTGCCTATGGAATTAAATTATGGGTTCCATAGCCTATTGTTCTAAGCTCTTCACAACATAGCCCCAACCCAACTTTCTATCCTCTTTGTCCCCTTCTACCCTAAAGACGTGTAATTTTCCTTTCAACTAAATGTCTTGCTGCTCTCCAAATATAAAAACAGTAGGCACTTTCTCAAATTCATGCTTTTATTTGTATCCTAGTTATAGAACTTAATGAATTTGCTTCAGAGTATAATTATTTGTATATCTACAATTACAAAAATCTCAGAATCATAAAAAAACTTAAGAAAATATTTATCTTACAAAAATCTTGTCAGTTTTTTCACTAGTCTGTGACAAAATGAGAAAATATGAATATTTTGATGTATCCTTCATAAATATACAAATTTATTTGGTTCAAAGGACTATCCTTAAAGTAGAGACTATGTCCTCTTAAGTTTTGTTTTGGTGTTGAAACATCCTTTCTGGAGTCTCTGGGTGGCTCAGTCGTTACGCGTCTGCCTTTGGCTCAGGTTATGATCCCAGGACCCTGGGATCAAGACCACATCGGGCTCTGTGCTCAGTAGGAAGCCTGCTTTTCCCTCTCCCACTCCCCCTGCTTGAGTTCCCTCTCTCACTGTAGCTCTCTCTGTCAAATAAATAAAATCTTAAAAAAAAAAAAAGAAAAAGAAACATCCTTTCTTTTACAATACGATGGTGATATAAAGAGCATTTTTTAATGTCTGTACTTGCTAATTTAAAAATTGGTAACTTTGGAGCACCTGGGTGGCTTAGTCAGTTAAGCTTCTGACTCTTGATTTTGGGTCAGGTCATAATATCAGGGTATGGGATCGAATCCCACATTGGGCTCCGTGTTCTGTGTGAGATTCTCTCTTCCTCTCCCTTTCTCCCTGCTCACTTGCTCTCTCTCATTCTCTGTCTCTCTCTAAAAATCAATCAATAAATGAAATCTTTAAAATAACTATAAAATAGGGCACCTGGGCAGCTCAGTCAGTTGAGTGTTTGTCTTCGGCTCAGGTCATGATCTTAGGGTCCTGGACTCGAGGCCCACATCAGGCTCCCTGCTCAGTGAAGAGCGGGCTTCTCCCTATCCCTCTGCTACTCTCTGTTTCTCTCTCTCTCTCTCTCTGTGTCAAATAAAGAAATAAAACCTTTAAAAAACTAAAATACCTATAAAATATTGGTAACTTTATGTAAATTTGCAAAATTCTCAAAGTTCATGAAATCAAAAAAGCGAGAGACCATTGGTCTCTTCTAACTCTTACTTGACCTACAAATTCCCTCTGCAACATCTCTAACAAGTTATGCAAACCTCTGATTGAACACTTCCAGAGCCAGTGAGCTCACCTTCTCCTAAGATAGCATATTCCATTTTTTCACAGCTTTACCTATGAGAAAGTCTTACCTCAGCTCCACTTCAAGATCAAAAAGCTGTTTGAGGGGGGCCCTTTTTATTTCTTACTTTGGAATTTCCTACCTTATGCCTTTTCCATAGTAGTCATTCAAAAATACTTCTTAGTTGACATTCTCTAAAGGAATCTAAGTTTGATAGAAAATAATAATTTATGATCCTCCAAAAACATTTAATGATGGGGCCTTGGAAAGGACGATAATACCCTTTCCCTGCAGGAGGTGTATTTACAAAGTAGGAGGATTAAAGCTTTGGGGTGGAGTTTATATTGTTTTCCTTAGGTATTAAGTCTATTCATCAATACAGCACTAAAGCCTTCCAAACTTCCTTTGAAAATTGCCTGAAACCCCTGGGGAAATTATTATATTATTTTGCTCTAATTTTGTTTTATAGCTTTTCATATATAATCACTTTAGGAAAAAAACAATCTAGGAGATAAAAAGTTGATATGTGATTTGATTATATTCATTTGTAATTTTGTGTTATTTCTTTTTCTAAAGCTGGGGCCTCAACTTTGGTGAGCAAGGATATATTCGGATGGCAAGAAACAGTGGAAATCACTGTGGGATTGCTAGTTATCCCTCTTACCCAGAAATCTAGAGGATCTCTTCATTTCATAACAAGTCCATAAAATATAACACTTTTTCTTAACTTAATTTTACCTGCTATAACCTGTAGAAATAAGTGTGTCATGATCAACGTACATTTACTGTATGAATAGAATATGTAGTTTGACTATTTTTTTAGCTTTGCAGATATTGGAAAAATTTTGCTACATAAACTAATAATGTACTGTCTGGGTGCGCCTGGGTGGCTCAGTGGGTTAAAGCCTCTGCCTTCAGCTCAGGTCATGATCCCAGCCAGGGGCCTGGGATCAAGCCCCACATCGGGCTCTCTGCTCAGCAGGGAGCCTGCTTCCCCTCCTCTCTCTGCCTGCCTCTGCCTACTTGTGATCTCTGTCAAATAAATAAAATCTTAAAAAAAATAATGTACTATCTGTACGAGAATAGGTCAACCTAAGAAATCTGTCATGTTTGTTTTGCCACTGTCTTATTTTACATGCTTTGTCTTTTTAGTTCCCTGGTATTGTTTTGTAATATGATGGCATATAAATGCTGAATAAATATCTCTTTTCAACTTTGTATTCGTACCACATACCATTCCTTTCTTATCCTTAGGTAACTATTATAATCTATCATGAAGATGTAAATTGTAGTATGCTGGTGAAGGGCTTTGGCAAATATAATGGAGGAAACTACTGGGTTACTAATGTCCTGAGGGCTGATATGGTATCTTTGCACATTAAAGGATTAGATCATTTTTTTAAGGTAGGCAAATACTTAAGACGTAATCTGTTTTCAAGCGCTTCGGAAGAATCATTTTAATGATCAACAGTTAATATACTAATACAAATTATTTTTACCTAGTCATTAGCAATTTGGCCAGAACATATTGGGGGCAAATAATTAAGTCAACCTGAATAAAATAACCAAACTGCGTCTCTCTTAAAATATTCCATTACTGGCGTACTTGGGTGGTTCAGTTGGTTAAACGACCCATTCCTGGATTTCAACTCGGGTTGTGATCTCGGGATTTTGAGTTGGAGACCTACAACAGGCTCTCTGCTGGGTATGGAGCCTGCTGAAGATTCTCTCTCTTTCCCTTTCCCTCCACCCCTCCCCCTCTAAAAAAGTAAATGCATAAATTTTAATCAGTTCATGCCTACAACATGAAAATGTGAGGGATGATGTAATTAGTTGATCTTAAAATGAACTTAATTTCACTATAAAGAACATTTTATTTTTTAAAAAATATGTATTTATCTATTTGCAAGAGAGGGTAAGTGCGTGAGATGGGCGAGGAGTAAAAGGGAGGGGAGAGGAATGAGGAAAGGATCCCAAGCAGACTCTGCACTGAGTATGGAGGGGCTCAATCTCACGACCCTATGACCTGAGCCGAAACTGAGTTAGATGCTCAACCAACTGAGCCACCCAGGTGACCCCATAAAGAATATTTTAAAGAACAAGAATTGCTAACTATAAAAACATGAACATAATATGTGACTACCATCAAAAGTGTAGAGAAACATTGTAATCAAAAAGTATTTAGGGGGCACCTGGGTGGCTCAGTGGGTTAAGCCTCTGCCTTCGGCTCAGGTCATGATCCCAGGGTCCTGGGATCGAGCCCCGCATCGGGCTCTCTGCTCAGCAGGGAGCCTGCTTCCCTTCCTCTCTCTCTGCCTGCTTCTCTGCCTACTTGTGATCTCTGTCTATCAAATAAATAAATAAAATCTTTAAAAAAAAAAAAAAGTATTTAGTCAAGGGGTAACTGGGCTCAGTTCATAGAGCATGGGATTTTGATCTCGGGGTTGTGAGCTCAAGTCCCATGTTGGGCATAGAGCTTACTTAAAAAAAAAAAAAGAAAAAGAAGAAAAATGAAAGTATTTATTAAAAAAAATATTTAATTGATTATTCTTTATTTTGCCCACAATTTTTTAAGCACTGTAAATGGAACAAAAACATAGGTAGGTTTTAACTTTTGTAAGTCTGATGAAGCTTATAAATTCTTTCTCAAAATAATGTTTTTAAATACATAAAATAAAATATATAGGAATGCAAAGAAAGCCAACTTTATTGAAATACAGTTATTAATATGTTAAAATATAGGGGCGCTTGGGTGGCTTAGTTGGTTAGGTGTCTGCCTTCAGCTCAGGTTATGAACCTGAGGGTCCTGGGATCAAGTTCGGAGTCTGGGTTCCTGCTCAGCGGGGAGCCTGCTTCTCCCTCTCCCTCTGCTTGCCACTCCCCTACTTGTGCTCCCTCTTTCCCTCTCTGTCAAAAAAACAAAATCTTTTTAAAAAATGTTAAAATAGGGGCGCCTGGGTGGCTCGGTGGGTTAAGCCGCTGCCTTCAGCTCGGGTCATGATCTCAGGGTCCTGGGATGGAGTCCCGCATTAGGCTCTCTGCTCGGTGGGGAGCCTGCTTCCCTCTCTCTCTCTGCCTGCCTCTCTGTCTACTTGTGATCTCTCTCTGTCAAATAAATAAATAAAATCTTTAAAAATAAATAAATAAAATATATTTTTAAAAATGTTAAAATATATATCTGTGCCACAGTAATACATATACTTCTTTATAATGAGAATTAATAACCATCTTAAATTTGAAATAGTGATGAGTATAAATGATACTTGACAGATATCTGGAAAAACTATAATGATATATATATGTGTAAATATCTGACTTTTGGTGATAAAATTACAAGTATTGCTAATATTGTTTTATGGACTATACTCAGAATTGAAGGAAATGATAACTTTCAGTTAGAGGTTAATGAAAATAAAGCTATAATTTTTTTCCCATACAAATTATCTGAATTCTATCCATGGACTCTGGATCCTAGGGGAAGAACCCTTGAAATAAATAAACAGAGTAGGGAAATATTTAACAAAGATCTTTATTCTATTTCCAACACAAAGGGAAATTTTTAGCAATAAATAATTTCAAACTTATAGAAATAAACAGCTTTTTAAAAAATTAAAAGTTTAAAGCAAAAAAGAAAAGAATAAACTTATTGTGGAACCTCTATACAGGGATGGTTTGAAGAAAATAAAAAGGATACTAGCTAGAAAGTACTATAGAAAGTACATATGTGAGGTGATATAAAACCTTGGACAATTTAAGCAGCTGTGAAAAAAGAAAAAGAAACAAGCAAATTTGGGAGTCATTATAGAGTAAAAGTTGACAAATCTTTTTTTTTTAAGATTTTATTTATTTATTTGATGGAGAGAGAGAGATCACAAGTAGGCAGAGAGGCAGGCAGAGAGAGAGGGGAGAAGCAGGCTCCCCGATGAGCAGAGAGCCCGACACAGGGCTCGATCCCAGGACCCTGGGATCATGACCTGAGCCGAAGGCAGAGGCTTAACCCACTGAGCCACCCAGGTGCCCTGAGCTGACAAATCTTTTAACTGCATAATAAAGGTAAACAAGGATTTAAACATTGCAGAACTAGGAGTCCACTGGACAATGCCACTATGAACATATAAGAAAAATATGAAGGCAGAAACTATTTCCTTGAAAAAAATTATTCTTTTCTTACTGTTCTTAGATGAGAATCTTGATGATGATCAACTCTAAGTTACCAGAGAGACACATCCATCCATCTTTAAAAATGAAAGCAATCCTTAAAGGACATAACTACTCTGGGGCACTTGGATGGCACAGCTGGTTAGGTGTCCTACTTCGTTTTGGCTCAGGTGGTCATCTCTAGGTTGTTATCTCAGGGTCATGAGATTGCCTGCCTCAGGCACTCAGCACAGAGTCTGCTTAAGAGTCTCTCCCTCCATCCCTCCCCTACCCTCACACTCTCTCTCAAATAAATAAATATTTAAGGAAAAAAAGAAAATGAATCAAGATGAATCAGTGTATCTTTGTTGATGCCTGCCCCCCTACCCAACCTTTAATTTGTTCTCCAACCAAGACCCCGAAGTGTTCATTCACAAATATAAATTTGATAATATCTTTCCCAATTGTAAGCATTCAATAGCTCCCATTACACCTAAAGTAAAACACAAATTCCTTAACATTGACTATTAAATTCTGCATATCCCGGCTCTCCTATCTTATCTGGAGTCAGTTTTCCTCATTTGCTATGCGCTAATCCATACTGGCCTTCCTCCAGTTTTTGAAGCACTTCTTATATTAGGACCTAGTTTTCCAGCCACACTCTTCCAATAATTTCCACTCATCCTTGTGGTTGTAACTCAAATGTCATTTCCTTACAGAGGCCTTCCATGAACCACCTTCTCATGTAAATTGTTTCTTTTCCTTTGACTATCATTGAATCCAGTACTTTTCTTTCAAATCTTATATCAAATTATAACTATATATGTTATTTATATACTTATTTGTATAACATCTCTCTTCTTCATTAGATCATCGGCTGAACTAGGGCAGAAAACATGACTCTTGTTTACTTACCACTTTGTACTTAGAACATAGAACAGTGCCTGCCTGAAAGTAGTCTGTCACTATTTATTTGAAAGGAGAAAATACACGAGTGATGGATAAATGCGAATGAATGACCAGCACATTGTAAGAGTTAGAAGTTAAACTATGTCCTAATAGTTCTTTCATAGTAATAGAAATCTAACACTTGTAGAAACTTTTAAAATGTCTATTAAAATTTAAAGGAAACTATTATTCAAAACTTTCTTTTCCTGCTTCCCTCTCTTTCTTACCCCTCCTAGGCCTTTCTTTGATCTGGATTTTGCTCCACTTCTTTTCTGCTTCATTGAGATAAAGATAATTAATGAGATTGCCTTAATAAAATAGATAAAGATAATGAATGAGATTGCCTTAATAAAACAGTAAGCTAAAATTTTATAATATTCAGGTAGCTATCAGTTCTTGAGATTATTTACTTGTTTAATTTTTTTTTAGTACAGCTAATATATTCACATGGCTCAAAAATTAAAAAGGATTGCAGGGGAGGAAAAAAAATCTTTTTTCTACTACCCTACTAGATTCTGTCACTGGAGCCATGTAAATTGGACTGACAAAGGGTAGATTAACAATAGAAAAGCATACATATTTAATATAAGTTTTACATGACACAGGAGACTTCATAAGGAAATGAAGACAAGAGGGAATAAACTTAACTGTTTTTATACTACATTTGATGAAGAATGGAAAGTCCTGGGGATGCCTGGGTGGCTCAGTCAGTTAAGCATCTGCCTTTGGCTCAGGTCATGATTGAAGGGTCCTGGGATCAAGTCCCACATCAGACTGCTTGCTCGGCAGGGAGCCTGCTTAGCCCTCTGCCTGCTTCTCCCCCTGCTTATTTTTTCTCTCTCTCTCTGGCAAATAAATAAATAAAATCTTCAAAAAAAATTTTTCTGGAAAAATGTGATAGGACAGAAGGGTATAAGCTAAAGGTACCAAACTGCAGGAATCTTACTAAGGCCTGTTTATTTGGATTTCTCTTGGCACCACTTTGTCTATAGAGATAAGGATTGTTTATTTCCTTTAGGTACAAGGAGAGCACCTCTCACATGAGGGCCTTATGACATGCTTCATAGGAAAAGAAGGAAGTCAAAGATAGCACTTAAGCACTATCCATTTTAGACAGTAAAATTAAAAAAAAAAAAAAAAGAGGCGGGGTGCCTGGGTAACTTAGTTGGTTAAGCATCTCCTTTTGGCTCAGGTGATGATCTTTGGGCTTATGTCATGATCACAGGTTCCTGGGATCGAGCTCCACGTTGGGGTACCTGCAGTGGAGAGCGTACTTCTCCCTCTCCCTCTGTTGCTCCGCCTGCTTATGCTCTGTCTGTCAAATAAATAAATAAAATCTTGAAGAAAAAAAAAAGAAACCTATTTTTATAGTGGAAAATAAAGGTACAGCCATGCAAAAACATAAAAAAAAATGCAAAAACATGGTACTAAACAGTCCACGAAAAGGATACTTGTTTACAATATGAGAGCTGAAACAAGAAGGCTGAACATCATCTTGTTCAATTTTGGCTGGGAATATGTATGTAGAGAGATGCAAATGTTTTTTGCCACTCTGCATATGTCTTCAAATGAATTTAAAAATGCTATATTGCATTGCCTTTTTTTTTTTTTTTTTGTCTCCATTTATTTGACAGATTGGCAACTTGTAAATATGTCACTTTTTATAATTGGGCTGCCAGAACTACAAGCTGGCTCACATAAATGACTGCTCTAATAGTTACCTACTGGCATTTTCTTTCAGATATGTGTTGACTTATTAGCCCAGAATTCTAGTGTGTCCTCATGATATTGGGGGATTCCATGTAGTCCAGTAGAAGAGCTCCATTCCATGGATTTACTTTGTTGTGGTTTCCTTGAATTGCTTTTTAATTTGGAGTTTACAAATTAATTTTAGTTACTGAGCAGATTCACTTCTATGAAGGCTGTGAATAATGAAGATTGACTATATAAAACACTGAAAAATTTCTATCCGTCTCCTTTCCCCTAAAGGCTTAGATCTTTCCTCTTCAGAAGTAACCACTATTATGAGTTATGAGTATCTTTCTAGAATTTATTATGCATATACAGGTAACTTAAATATGCATGAATATTACTTTTTTTTAATCATTAATTTGAAGGGGTCCAGACTATGCCCCAGTATCATAAGGATTATTTTGAAGTGAAGAAATTTGCAAATCAATGACTATATGAAGAGGCTTTTTTCCATTCCTTTTTCTTGAAAGCAAATCTTCCCAAAAGAATTCAATTGTCCTGAATCCCCTCCCAAAGAGTTTTACAAAGACAAGAAGTCAGCACAAGTCAGCACCTGGATAAGAAATCACCTAAAGAGACATTGTCATAAAACTATCACATATCCCACCTATTCTCCTAATGGCCCATTCATTTTTCCTATAAGTCATATGTTCTCTCATAACTTTCCCTCTGCTCCTCTGCCATCCCCTATTAAGACGGCATATAAACTCCAAAATCTAACCACATCCTTGAGTCACGTTACTTTGTGAACTCCTGTGCATATATTCATACTTAAAATTGTTTTTCCCTCTTGCCAATTTGTCTGTCCTTCATTTAACTTGCAGACCCCCAAGTACAAAATCTAAAAAGATACAGGAAAAGATTTTCCTCCTCAACAATTTCAAAGAGCAAATGATAAATTGTACAAACACTGATCCACAGTATATAGATATGTGTATTTGGGCAGTGTTATATAACCAAGAATTTGCCAATTTCTAGACAGCAAAAATGTTATATTCTCTACAGTAAGTACCTCGTAGCTGTTATCAACAATTCAGAGGCACATTCAGAATGGTACTGTGATTAACACTATGCATAACTGAACTATTTGTTTTATAGTGAGTATCTGTAAAAGCTTAACATCCCATTCTCTTAACCATTTTTTTTTAAAGAGTTTATGTCACAGAGAGAGAAAGAGAGAGAGAGAGAGAGAGAGAGAGCTCACACACAAGCAGGGGGAGAGGCAGGCAGAGGAAAAAGCTGAGCAAGGAGCCTGATACAGGACTAGATCCCAGGACCCTGGGATCATGACCTAAGCCAAAGACAGATGCTTAACTGACTAAGCCACCCAGGCATCCCTTAACCAATTATTTTTAAAATCAGTAATACTTTTAAATACTTTTAGCTGTTTCTTTTAGTATTTACCTTCAGGTTTCTAGTATTGCTCTTTTTAATGGTATCTATGGTAATCGATGTTTTGGATGTCTTGCATCAACACCACCCATTTCTCCACTCTCATCCTCAAAATATAGTCAGTGATATAGTTAGTTAAATCAGTAGTTACTGATTGTATTGAAGGAGTTCAGAACACAGCACCCAAAGAATGCTGGTTTTAGCATACTATTTTGAGTTAAAAGCACTTGAAAAATAGCAGCTGTGAGGAGGACTTTCTGATTCTCCTTCCTTTTCTTAAAAGCAGGAGATAAAATTCCCATGTGAAAAATATCCTCCCTGTATCAGAAAGAAAGAGAAATTCTCATCACCAAGGGCATGAGGCCAAGGCCAAGATAAATCTATACAAACCAACCTTGTTAATCTAATCCCTATCTTTCTAGTTACTTCACTCATATAACTGCTCCAGCCCAAGCCCATCACCTAATCATATCTTCACAATTTACTATTCTTTGTCCAACTCAGTATATAAGCATTCAGCTCTGCTTCCTTGGGTCTTAACTTTTCTTCTGAAAACTCCCAGGTGCGAAGATATAATTAAAATTTGTATGGTTTCTCCTATTAATCTGTTTTTTTGTCAGTTAAATTCATAGGTCCAGTCAGAGACCCTAAGAAAATAGAAATTATTCATCCCCTAGAGCATTATTCTGATTCTGTGATTCTAGATAAGCTATTTACTTTTTCACTTTTTTTTCTATAGTTGTTAATAACTCAAAAGTAAATTTAATACGAAGTACCAAATCATAAACCTAACGTGTCATTATTGTGGTGTCATGTCTCCCCCTCTGGCAAGGCTGAAATTGGTTTTGGTATCAGGAAACCAAGTTTACCTGAAACGGTTTCCTCATCTCTAAAAATCGGAGAAATACCTATGTTTTCCTCCTAAGATAAAGGTCTTAGAAGAACCAAAGTAGGAATAAGATAGAAGAATAAGTGAATTTTGAAAGCAGCTTGTGAACTTCAGGCATGAGAGAACTATAAAGCAAAATGATTATTAGACCAGGGGATTTTCACAATTTTTGACTGAAAAAAAGGTTCTCTTGATTGACACTGGGCAAATCTTTTCTTACTGGGGTGGCTGTTTTCTAACTGGTCATGCAGACATATCGAAGTTAATAAATAATTATGTTTACACTGCTAACACAACTTATTCGGACATAAAACAATTTGTAAACAGCTTATACTCTTCAGCAATCTCCAACTACAGACCAGCTCTGATTTTATCATTGTTTCTAAATGAGATATTAACTACCCTCGAAGCTCTCCACTGTCCCCACAGACAGCAAAGTAGAAATATCTAAGTAGAGACTGCCAGAGCACCTGGTTTCCTGAAGACACAGGAGACTAAGGTGGGAATGGAATGCATTTGTGGCAGATCCAATAAGAAAATCATAGAAAACAATCAGAAATTAACAGGGTTAATTAAACGGCGGTTGAGAACACTAGTCACCATAGGAAAGCTAAGTATTTTGGAAAGGCTTGGCACATGCCGTTACTTAAGCTTTGCCTACTGGCAATCTGGCATTTCTCTGATGGAGACTGGCTCTTCAGCCTCTCGGGATTCCCAGAGCGCCTTGCGCGGCTCTTGGCGGGGAAACGCCTGGAGGTCACAAGGCTGCTGCCGCGCCTGTGAGGGCGACGGTTGAGGGAAGACGCCTGCGCATCCCACAGAGCGCGTGCTGCGTGGTGCGGGTTTCGTGGTCGCTGGTGCCAGTCCTCAGACGTTCCGTAATGTCTATGTTTGTTTGCTTGTTTGTTTTCTTTCGTGTTTGTTTTTGTTTTTTGCTTTTTAATCTCTTTTTCTGAAACCTCCCAACTACTTTTAAATTCCTTAAAGTCTTAATGGTGAAACATGGCGCGGGGGGGTGGGGTGGGGTGTGGAATGTAGACCTACTAACTCCTCACGAGAGGTTCTTGAGACGAGGTTAACTCTAGCGTCTCGTCCAGTTTTCGTCAGGATCAGTTAAAACAGTAAATTGTCTCTTCTGGGACCTCTTCCAGTTGAATTTTCTGATTAAGAAAAGTGAAACTGGGACCAAAAAAATTGAAACTTAGTGAAAACATCAGTCGTAATTGAGAAATCAGAATCAGCCAAAATCTGGAATATTTTCTGTTCCTCTTTTGCGATTGTTCCACAGAGTAGGACAGTATGTTATTATCCTGAGAGCCATGCTGAAGTTCAGTAAAGGATCTTTACCTGATTCGGTCCTTTTGAAACTACAAATATAAAACAAAAATTTCAGGATTTTTTTTTTCCATTTTCTTTCTTTCTTGTTTTTGTTTTTTGGGTTTTTTTAAGACTTTTTTTGGTATTATTATTCATTTGAGAGAAATAGCGCGGGAGAGAGCACACAGGAGAGCAGAGAGTGGAGAGCGGGAGCAGAGAAGGGAGGAGGGGGAAATAGAAGGGAGCAGGGAGCTAGAGGAGAGAGGGGCTCCTTAGGATCCTGACCGGAGCCTGAGTTGAAGACAGTTGAAGACAAGACAGTTTACGGACTGAGCTACCCAGGCGTCCCCCCCCCCCTTTGTTTGTTTGTTTTATTTTTGTTTTTTGTTTTTTTTTAGGTATACATATATGAAAGATCTTTATTATAAGGAATTAGTCCCACAATTAAAAGGCCCAAGATCTGCAGTTATCAAACTGGAGACCCAAGAAAGAGTTAAAGTTTCAATTTAAGTCCAAAGGCGGGAAAAGACAGACGTCCCAGCATAGCAGACAGGCAGGAGGAGCTCCTTCTTACTCAGGCTTTGTGTTTCATTCAGGTCTTCAGTTGACAGGGTGAGGCCTGTTAACCCTAGGGAGGGCAATCTGCTTTGCTCAGTCCTGCAACTCAAATGTTGATCTCATCCACAACACCCTCACAGACACACCCAGAACAAAAAACTTAAGATTACTTTAAAGAGTTTGGCAAGGGTAGTTTTCATTACTTAATACCTACCTAACTGTAACCATGTAGTCAATGCTTGAATACATCGATTTGTTTATGTAAAATTTATTTACATGAAATTATTCACATAAAAAAGTCTGACTTTACATGTAATAAGCTAGAATGTTAGGGATAAAAATAAAATCTGAAGTTAAAGCTTTTATTTGTGTCATAAGGTTGAATTAAAGAAAAACTTTATCCGAAGATGGCCACTGCACAATTGCAAAGAACTTCCATGGTATGATTTCGTATACTTTAATATATGTTAATTTAGCTAATTTTATTGTTTATTGAAGTCTCAATTATTTTTATATTCTAAAGTTAGAATCAACTGTTTGAGGGTTTAATGAGATCAGGAAATTCTCTATTTTAAGAACTGAAGATATTTACTAAACTCTTTATAGAGTCAATGGAGAATTATAGTAGATATTTGATGCAGTGAATTAAATAATTGGTTCATATTCAATTTAGATAAGGTGAATAAATGCTATTCTCTTGCTTTGATGAAATTATCATTCTTAGCAGTCCATTCCTACAATTGATCTTAGCCAAAAGGCCAAGAAGCGATTTAGCAGTCCATTCCTAGGAAATGAATGTACATGCTTCACAAAGATAAAATTCTCATCGTTGCACAGTTCTTGTGTTATAGTTACCTGTGTCAAACCTAGTTGGCAACTAAAGAGAAAAGAAGTGTTATCTATCATGTGCTTGCAGCCAACTGCAGGAGGATTTTTGACATGATTTTTAACTACTTTTTGCATTTTACCTTTAAGCGGCAACCCTGGAATTACCCTCACATCTTAGAAGCCACCCTGACTTTCTGGGGTTTACTAACCACTATGGCTAGGATTTTTTTTTTTTTTAATTGTTAGAATTCTTTGGGAAAGTATCATACTTATGCAAAATTAGATCTACTCAAAGTTCAGGAAGATGTTATTTTTAATAAATCTAAATGATATGTTTAAATTTTCCTTGAATTTAGAGTGCATTGGTGTTTCCCAATAAGATATCAACAGAGCAACAGTCTTTAGTGTTAGTGAAGAGGCTCCTAGCAGTTTCAGTATCCTGTATCACATATTTGAGAGGAATATTTCCTGAATGTGCTTATGGAACAAGATACCTAGATGGTAATGTCATGTTTATATTTTGTTTGTTTCAATTTTTTAGATGTAATGTTTATTTTAAAACTCTCTTTGAATGTACCTGGGTGGCTCAGTGGGTTAAAGTGTCCAACTCTTGATTTCAGCTCAGGTCTCAATCTCAGGGTCATGAGTTCAAGCCTGTGTTGGGTTCCCTGCTAGGTGTGGGAGCCTATTTTTAAAAACCATTCATACACAAAACTCTTTCTTTAAATGTGTTTTTATTTTGGCTTGCTTTAAAACTGTAGTATTTTTGACCCAGCAATTGTACTACTAGGTTTCTACCCCAAAGATACAAATGTAGTGATCCAAAGGGGCACCTGAACCCCAGTGTTTATAGCAGAAGTATCCTCAATAACCACTATGGAAAGAGCCCCAATGTCCCTTGACAGATAAATGATATGTTTAAATTTTCCTTGAATTTAGAGTGCATTTGTGTTTCCAATAAGATATCAACAGAGCAACAGTCTTTACACACACACACACACACACACACACACACACACAGTAGAAACTACTCAGCCATCAAAAAATGAAATCTTAAAAAAAATGAAATCTTGCCATTTGCAACAGCATGGATGGAACTAGAGGGTATTATGTGAAGTGAAATAAGTCAATCAGAAAAGGACAATTTCATATGAACTCATTCATGTGGAATTTAAAAAACAAAATGAGGGTCGCCTGGGTGGCTCAGTGGGTTAAAGCCTCTGCCTTCAGCTCAGGTCATGATCCCAGGGTCCTGGGATCAAACCCCGTATCAGGCTCTCTGCTCAGCTCGAGCCTGCTTCCCCCTCTCTCTGTCTCTGCCAGCCTCTCTGCCTACTTGTGATCTCTGTCTGTCAAATAAATAAAATATTTTTTTAAAAAATGAGATCAAAGGGGAAGAGAGGGAAAAATAAGAAAATCAGAGAGGGAAACAAAACATAAGACTCTTTTTTTTTTTTTTTAAAGATTTTATTTATTTATTTGACAGGCAGAGATCACAAGTAGGCAGAGAGGCAGGCAGAGAGAGGAAGGGAAGCAGGCTCCCCGCCGTGCAGAGAGCCCGATGCGGGGCTCGATCCCAGGACCCTGGGATCATGACCTGAGCCGAAGGCAGCGGCCTAACCCACTGAGCCACCCAGGCGCCCCAAAACATAAGACTCTTAAATAGGAAACAAACTGAGGGTTGCTGAGGTTGTTGGGGAGTGGGGTAACTGGGTGATGGACATTGAGGAGAGCACACTGTGATGTAATGAGCACTGCGTATTATATGAGACTGATTAATCACGGAACTCTACCTCTGAAACTAATAATATTTATGTTAATCAACTTTAAATAAAGTAAGAAAAAATAATAGATAAAACTAATTTTTACTTAGAGATTTTCTAATAATAGCTTTATTAAGATATGATTCACATACCTGACAATTCATGCATTTAAAGTGCACAGTTCAATGATTTTTAGTGTATTCAAATTGGTGTGCAATCATTACCGCAGTCAATTTTAGAACATTTCTTTAACCCATAAGGTAACTCCATAACCAACTAAATGGCTCTCCACTTCCCCTACCTCCCCAGTCCTAGGCATCCACCAATCTCTCTATCTCTATGAATTTGCCTATTTTGGATATTTCATGTAAATGGAATCATACAATATGTAGTCCTTTGTGATCAGCTTCTCTCACCTAATGTTTTTAAGGTTATTGATATGGTAACATGAATTAGTACTTCATTCTCTTTTATTGCTGAATAATATTCCATTATATGGATATACCACATTTCATTTATTCATTCATCAGTTGAAGAACCTTTGTTTCAGTTGTTTCCACTTTTTGGCTATTTATATTTTTTCTTTTTCTTTTCTTTTCTTTTTTTTCTTTTTTTTTTTTTTTAATTTGAGAGAGAGCACCAACGAGCAGGAGCGGGGAGGGGCATAGGGAGAGAATCTCAAGCAGACTCCACACTGAGCTTGGGGCCAGACATGGAGCTCGATTTCACAACCTTGAGATCATGACCTGAGCCAAAATCAGAGTCAGACGCTGAACCAGCTGAGCCACCCAGGCACCCAATTTTTTTGGCTATTATAAATAATGTCACATTCATGTACAAGTTTTTGTGTGGGTTAAGTGGTTTTTAAAAAGTATATTCAAGGGGTGCCTGGGTGGTGCAGTTGGTTCAGCATCCAACTCTTAAGTCTCAGTTCAGGTCTGGTATCAGGGTCATGAGATTGTTCCCACTAGGGGCTTAGCAATCAGCAGAGTCTGCTTGAATTTCTCTCCCTCTGCCCCTCCCCCTGTACACTCACTCTCTCTCTTACTGAAATAAATCTTTTTTAAGAATATTTAATACCTTTGGATGCACTTAATCATAATATTTTTTCCTCAGTTTCTCAAATTTAATTTTATCTGACATTACTCTTACAATGACGAATATGTAGATAAAAGTATACTATTATTAGTAGCTTTGTACAGTGGTAGTTAGTATATGTTATGTTATTTTAAGGAAGTAAAAATAATATAGTCTATTTATACTACAGTAATCATTCATTACCCAGGGCATAGTATGTACCTAATTCTGAGTGCTAACTATGTGCTGGGCAATATGTGAAGTGCTATGTTATGTATTATATCTTGTTAATTCATATTATAGGCCTATGAGTTAGACATTATCCCTGTTTTTCAGATAAGGAACCTGAGACAAAAATCTCAGTACTTTCCATTGTATTACCTGTTCTTTCCTGCAGGTCTCTATCTCTGGTAGCTAAATTCTTGGTCTTTTGCAAGTATTTAATTGGAATAAGGGCCTGCAAATACTAAGACTCTTGGATAATGATGGTTTGAAAGCATTATATCTGACTTTAAATATTTTATAACTTTTAAGAATTTTTTTTCTACCCATTAACGTGTTTCCTAGTCATTATGGTGTCATTTTATAATAAGGAAAAAAATATTCTTTGTTTCCATAAAACGTTTCTTCTTTTAAATTATATTAATATCAATCATCTGGAAGTTCATTGCTATTTAATAATATAATATACCTCTAATACACAGCTGAAGAAAATAATCTTCAGTTAAATTTCTAGTCATTTACTAATCTTAAGCAACTCTATATTTATATAATTTTGGTGTTTAGATCTTTGTGTCAAAATTCTGAGAGAAGATAAAAACTGTCCAGGATCTACACAGTTAGTGAAGTGGTAAGTAAAAGAATACCTAATGATATTAAATTATTTTTTTTCTTAAATCACATTCTTTTTTTATACCTTGGATACCTTTCAGTGTTTAACCTAATTTTAGTAATTCCCTTTTCAATACTAGATACCATTTTTGCAGGTCTTTGGATTTTTGCCTTAAAATTTTCCTTTATTTTATGCTCCATGTGAACAGAATTCATTTTCCTATTAGTGTTCCCCACAAGTAGCTGTCAGATATTTTACCTCCTATCCCGAACCATCCTCTATCAACATTTTATATTTCTGCCACTATTTGTTTTGTTTTATTATTTTAAGCTGGTTAATAAGAAGGGAACTTTAGGGAGACCAGCTGGCTCAGTCATTAGAACATGTGGCTCTTGATCTCAGGGTTGTAAGTTTGAGCCCCACACTGGGTGTAGAGATTGCTTAAAAGAAAAAATCTTATTAAAAAAAGAATAACAAGAAAATTTATGTTAGTAATGAGATAACATGGAAACTTATTAAAAGAATTAAAAGAATTCTTTTCTGGAAGTGCATTCAGTCTAAAAATGAATCCTTTCTTATTTTTTAGGATGCTAGGTTGCTATGATGCTTTGCAAAAAAAATACGTAAGTCAGCATCTCCTTATCTTTTCTCCTACAGTTTATACTCCACAAATGTAACAGCAATTACCTCAAAGTAAAACTTTAATTTAAACTAACTTGTGCATAGGACAGTCCAAATTACTCAAAAGTTTGAACATTTGAACATTTTAAAGACTAATATTCAACTCATTTTAAACCAATAGAGTTAATACTTAACAAATTTGCCAAGCCAGTTTTAATTGTTAACATGTATTTGTTTTAGTAATGCATATTAACTTACAAAAACTTAATGAATTAAAATAATTCATTTATTAGTTTCACATGCCTCCTACAATTTTTTTGTTTATACTAATAATTTAATAAATTATTTCTTCGTGAGAGTTCAAAAATAAATTTCTGTGTAATCTAGGTTAAATTGTCACAAATTCTAAATAAGGAAATTCCAATTAAAAAGTGTTTACTGTAGACTATTAGCGTGTTTATATCAGCACATATAAAAAAGTCAAGCTCTAAACAAAATTGTAAAAAAGAAAATTTTATCCCTGGTCACTAACCTCCCTTATTAAAGCATTAAATATTTAATACTAATTAAATATTGAGTGACTGCTGTGTGCTAGACACATATTCCAGGTGGTCAACGAGACAAAGAGGATCTCTTCTGTAGTGGGAAAACAGTCAATAAAACAAGTAATTCAGGTAATTTCCAATTGTGTTAAAGGCCAATAAAATATTGAAGGAAAGTGTGTTGCAGGTGGAGAGGTAGGGTAACTTTTAATAGGGTGGTCCTGAGTAGGTGACATTTAAGCTGAAACTTGATTGAGAAGAAACCAGCCAGGCATTGACTTTGGGAGAGAATATTCCTGACAGAACACGAATACAAAGAGTTGAAGGGGGAGTTGAGAGAGTTCAAGGAACAAAGAGGAACAGTGTGAATGGGAATAGAATGCAATGAGTAGTAAGGGAGGGAGAATAGTTTTAGAGGAGCCTGAGGAGATAGGCAGGGCCAGAGCATTCAGAAGTGTGTATAGGTAAGGAGTTTGGATTTTATTTTAAGTTCAAATAAAAAACATTTGAAAGTTTCGAATAGAAATGTAACATCATTTGATTTATATTTTAAATTAAAAATCACTCCAGCTGCTGTTAAGGCAATATACAGTGGAAGGAGAATAAGATTGGAATCAAGGAGAATGGTGCTTAATCTGTTAATGTGGTACTGGTAAAAAATCACCAGCGCTTAGACTAGCATGGCAGAGAAGGAAAGAAATGAAAAGTTACAGGATATATTTGGCAGTAAAACTGATTAGACTTGATAGATTGGTTGTAAAGTGTAAGGAAAAGATCCAAATCAAGGATGACTCAGATTTTTGGCAGATTAGTTGAGTGGATTATTTCCTGTGATTCTCTATTCGAATGGTCTCCAAAGCCTCTTCCCTTTATCAAAGGAAAAGAGTCCTGGGGCACCTGGGTGGCTCAGTGGGTTAAAGCCTCTGCCTTCAGCTCAAGTTGTGATCTCAGGTCCTGGGATTGAGCCCCACATTCCGCTCTCTGCTCAGCAGGGAGTCTACTGCCCCTAACACACTGCCTGCCTCTCTGCCTACTTGTGATCTCTGTCAAAT
The DNA here is from genome assembly GCF_010015895.1 of Lontra canadensis. NCBI lineage: Eukaryota > Metazoa > Chordata > Mammalia > Carnivora > Mustelidae > Lontra > Lontra canadensis. Next base: position 951,954 of record NW_022631136.1, on the reverse strand, counting down.
AAATAAATAAAATCTTAAAAAAAAAAAAAAGGAGCAGAATCCTGAACTCTGCTTTCTCTTTTCAAGATCAGTTCTTACATTGTAAGGGTTTGATGTTATTTCACAATATATATTTTCCTTGTAACTGGCAGAAATGCATGTATTTTCTTATGTCAGTGACATGAATGTCAACCTTCAGTAAGTCAACTAGAAATAGATATTTGGGGGAATAAGGAAGGACATCCAAGGTTTTGCTTTATATAAATCATATTTTCTGCAAGATTATTTCTTAGTAGGAATAAATGTTGAAATAGGACAAAGAATTCTTGTGATCCATCAAGAAAAAATATTTCATAGAGTAAAAGTAAGATTTTTGTTCTTTTATTTCAGCTAAGGATGGTTGTTCTAGCTGTAAGTATTTTTAAATTGTATGTTCTTTCTTGAAGACTGTCCTTGCTTATTTAAATAACACTAAAACCAGCAATTGATGTGTAACTTTATTCAAACAAATGATCTATTTATTGGAAAAAAGTAACAAATTAATATTTTGGGTGGTCATTTTGTATTTTGTTTTGCTGAATCCATTTAATAGTTTAGTCTAAATATCCAATTTAGTTCTCCTTGAATACTTAGACTTACATAACTCAATTGTAAATTATTTTTAAATAGGTATACACCAATCCAGAAGACCCTCAGGTAGGTATTCTTAAGTTAGTAAAGAAACAATATCTCTAATATCTAAAAATAACATAAGTTACAATAATATCTTATGCTTTTATTTTTTCCTTTTAATTTTTTTATCTTATGCTTTTAATGATATTCACTCTCACATGTATTTTCACATTTGAACCTCATAAAGTCTTTTTTGAGGTAAGACAATGTTTGTATTGTTATCTTTAAACAGATTAATATGCTTGCTACCAGAGAGATTGGGTGACTGATCCTGGGCCACAAATCCAAAACCCCTTAGAAATAACCTAAGTCTCCTAATTTATGCTTTTATGTAACATTCTTTTTATAAAATTATGAAAGGGGTTGAGTTTGACAAAAATGAGATACTTATCCTTGAACTTTGAATATTCATCCAATCCTGTCACATCCACTTGTTCATCTGACAATTAAAGAAGGGATTGCTACCATTATCATCTTCACTTTATAGGTAAGGAAACCTAGATACAAGGTTTCTTGTGTAAGGTCACAGTGGCAGAACCAGAATTTGGACCTAAGAAGGCCAGCGCATGATCTTGGTGCTTTAAACATTGCACTATCATTATTATAATATATTCATTCAGTCATGGAGAAGCAGATTTTTTTAAGAGAGAGAGAGCTGATTCCCCTTCCTGTGAGAGCACTGATATGTAAAGAAAGCATGTGTGTCCATGGTGACAAAGAAAATCTCAAGAGCTGTGAATTAGTTGATTGTTCAGAAGCTAACTAATTGTTCAGAAAATATTCTTTTAGTTTCAGATGTTTTATATAGTTCAACATTTTTTCTTACAAGAGCAGTTTGCTGATTCACTAATATTTATTGATTGTTTGGTGTGCCAGACACTTATTAAGGGCTCTATATAAATTATCCTATTTGTTAAAAATTCTCAACCACCAATGACATAGGTACTATTTTCAGGCCCTATTATTAGCTGGGGAAACTAAAACCTAGAAGGCTTAAATAACTTGCTTCTGGTTACATATAGCAAGGATTTTAAGTTCTGTGCTTAAAGCCATTCTGCTTGAGTAAGAGATAATACTGCCCCTCTTACCTGCCTCCTAAGGAGTTCCTTCCCTCTGGGATATATAATATACATTGCAATTAGTGGGAGAATATATATCTCTCTTGAGACTGAAGCCCCAAATCCCAAATCATGGAAATTTACTATTAGGACTTGAAAGTTTCATTTGACCATTAAGGATTAACATTGCAGAAAAAAACTATTAAATCAACATTAAGAGTCATACATAAGCTGTATTTAGCTACTTGGCCACCAGCACTGTATATCAAATACATAACTGTAATGTTTTCTATTTAAGACAATTTCAGAATGTTACCAATTTAAATTCAAGTACACTAGTAATGGACCAATCATGGACTTCATCAGGTATTTTATCATTTCCTTTTTGTAATACAGATTACCACTTATTTATATTAATACTATATTGCTAAATTTCAAGATTAATTCTGAAACTTCTCAAACATCCTCAATTAATCATTGAGGTATGGCTGTACAAAATATCTTTTGAGCAGCTGCAAGCCCAGATTGTGTGGCTAATTATATACTATTTTAATTGTGAAACAGAGCCAAAGAGTAAGAAAGCTATTGTATGCTTGAGTGATTAGAAATGTAATTAAAGTCCTTCACTCATTTCCTTTAAACATCTGATATAAAATGCATATTAATGTAAATAAAATTATTAGTTTATAACATTATTAATAATGATATTAGTGATATTAAATTTTAATAATAGTGACATTAAAACACACTTTATGGTGACTTTCAACTTAAAAACTTAATGATATAATAGGAATAAGAATCTCAAATAGTATGATGTAAAGTTGTTATTAGAAGCCATGGGTGTCATAAAAGAAATTAACGTGTGATTCTCTTATAGTAAAAACCAAAACAGTGAATCTAGTATGTCATCTGCTGACACCAAGAAAGCAAGTATTCTCCTGATTCGCAAGATTTATATTCTAATGCAAAATCTGGGACCTTTACCTAATGATGTTTGTTTGACCATGAAACTTTTCTACTACGATGAAGGTACCACTTATAATACATTCTGTTGTTACATATATGTTTTATTATTGAAACAATTAGTTTCCATCCTAAATGATTTTCTTAAAGATTTTTATTTATTTATTTGACAGAGAGAGAGAGATCACAAGTAGACAGAGAGGGGAAGCAGGCTCCCCACTGAGCAGAGAGCCCAATGTGGGACTCGATCCCAGGACCCAGAGATCATGACCTACTGAGCCACCCAGGTGCCCCCATCCTAAATGATTTTAAGCACCTCAAACTGTAATATAATTTTTGAAATTATAAAAATTTCATTTAATATCAGCATTTGAAAAAGAAAGATTCAGGGGCACCTGGGCGACTTAGTTAATCCTGCCTTTGGTTCAGGTCATGATCTCGGGGTCCTGGGATTGATCCCCACATTGGGCTTTCTGCTGAGCGAGAAGTCTGCTTCTCCCTTTCCCTCTGTGCCCTTCCATTTGTGTGCTCTCTCTCTCTCGCTCTCTCTCTCCAATAAATAAATAAAATCTTAAAAAAAGAAAGATTTGGAAAATGAGACTTCTGAATATGCACAAACTTTTCCAGTGATATGAACATATCCATATGAGGTACAACCTCACTTATAATTAAAGAAATGGAACAATTGAGATGCCACTTTTCAACTTACCAGAGCAATAAAATTTGTAAACCAATTATTGGCAAGGGTGTGGAAGAAAGCAGGCACTTTTATAATTCTTTTTTTTTTTAATGTATTTATTTGACAGAGATCACAAGCAGGCAGGCAGAGAGAGGGAGAGAGAGAGAGGAGGAAGCAGGCTCCCCTCTCAGCAGGGAGCCCGATGCAGGACTCGATCCCAGGACCCTGAGATCATGACATGAGCTGAAGGCAGAGGCTTTAACCCACTGAGCCACCCAGGCACCCCCACTTTTGTAATTCTTGAGAGAATGTATATAGGTGCAACAATTTTAGAGGACAATTTAGCAGTATCAAAATTTCAGATGCATGTTTTCTTTAATCCAGAAAATCAAAAGTATCTTGGGAATATACTTAACACAAACATGCAATGTTATATGTTTATAAGGATACCATGCAACTTATTAAAAAGAATGCACTCCTAATTTATCCAAGGAATATTAAAAATGGATTAAAAGGAAAGGTTAAAAACAGCTAGGTAAGTATAGGGCACATAGGTGGGTAAGTCAGTTAAACCTCAGACTCTTGATTTTGGCTCAAGTCATGATCTCAAGAGTTGTGAGATAGAGCCCCCACTTGGGCTTCGCACTCAGCACCAGTCAGCTTGTCCCTCTTCCTCTGCTTCTCCCCATCCTCAAACCCTCTCCCCGGCACACATGCACGCCCACACACATGCTCTCTCTCTCTCTCAAATAAATAAAATCTTAAAAAAAAAAAAAAACAGCTAGGTATTGAACAGTATGATCTTATTTGTGTTTTGTTAAGGATTATACATATATCTGAAATATGTATTTTACATGTGTAGTATCTTCTAGAAGAACATAAAGCAACAACAATAATGACAACTAACATTTATTGACTACTTACATTGTGCCAATTCTGGTCTGAGGATTTAACACACTCTAACTCATTTAATACCCTACCCAATGGGGTAGGTACTATTATTATCCCCATTTCATAGATGAGAAAACCAAATCAAGGACGATAGATAACTTATTCAAGGTCAATAGTCAGTCAAGTGAAGAAAAAAAAGGTTGCCTTTTATACTATTTGAAATGTTTTCAATCTGTACTTATTATATCATTATTATTATTATTATTATTATTATTACTATTATTATTATGTTCTCTTCAACTTCATGAACATCACAGCTTATACTTACTTTTCACAGTTACACCCCCAGACTACCAACCTCCTGGTTTTAAGGATGGTGATTGTGAAGGAGTGATATTTGAAGGGGAGCCTATGTACTTAAATGTGGGAGAAGTCCCAACACCTTTTCACACCTTCAAAGTAAAAGTAACTACTGAAAAAGAACGAATGGAAAATATTGATTCAGCTATATTATCACCAAAACAATTAAAAACACCACTTCAAAAAATTCTCATGGACAAAGATGATATAGAAGATGGACAGGAGCATTATATAAGTGTCAGTACATTTTAAAGTTATAAAGTATAATAGTAACAAATGTTTGACTCAATTCTGAAGACTAATAGTTCTCAGTGATATTTGTATAAATACTGTATTATAATCATAAATTCAAGGTTGGTAGGGACCTTAAAGAAGGTGTAAGCTTTTCATTTACAAAATTTTTCCCTTGGTGCAAACACTATTAGAAGTTTAAAAGCACAACTATTCTGAATGAAGCAGGGAAAGGTACTGGAGGCCCAGACTCTCATCACCTCAACTACCCTTGTAGTGAACTCTGAGGAAACTCTTTGGACTGGAGCGTAATTTGAACCACTGAACTACTCTAATTGCCTAACTAATGTTGAAATCCTTTCTACCAATACCCCTATTAGGTGCTCATTTTAGACCTGTGCTTGAACTTTCTTGGGGCCTGCAAAGTCACTGTCCTGAAGCAGCCTGGAAGTTCCCAGAAGGCAGGAAAATTGTGTTTCTTCTTTGTAATCCTCCTGTGCCTACCACATCAGTGTATAGTGTGCATTCTCAATATTGGCTAAATGAATGGATGAATAAAAATATTAAAAAAGTCTTTTTTTTAGCTGTAATTACTCAATCCCAGGAAATCTTTCACATTAACATGATTGTTTCTTAATCTAATCTTTGTTGTTCTGTTACCTCATTTTATTCTAAATTATAATCTCAGTACTTATGTATAGAGTTTTCTTTTTTAATTCAGGCTCTGCCACATCCTAACAAATAGAAAATTCAGTTTTGAACCAGTTTAGTCAAAGAAGTCTTCTCAAAACCTAAATCCCAGTGATGGTTTATAAACAAGTATAGCTGGAATTTATGTAGCATTCTTTAAATATTTAAAGCTTGTTGATGTATGTCACAAAGAGAAAAATAATTATAAAGTAGACATTAAACTTGTTACTATTTCTACCATACTATGACTGATCTTATTCTTTACTAACTGCCTGAAAAGGGTTGGGGCATTTTTTATTCAAGTGTGTGATAACATCTGTAGAAAAATTCTGGAGATATAGAAGTAGTAGTTGTATGAACTTGTCTAATTCATTGCCCTCAAACAGTAGTAAAAACTAAGGGTTCTTAGAACCATTATGTATTTTTTGAGAAAATTGTATATTTGTCCCTAAAATGACCCTGCAACGTAAAGTAGTAGTTTTTACTTTGTCTGGATAAATATGGTACCTTTTTTTAGTAATTATAGGACTTTATTTCTACCAAGTGTAAGACAGTTGTAGTGGTGTGTTATATTAACCTTCATGTAAAACACATTTGTTCATAAATACTTCTACCCAGTTGTTTTAATTGCTTTTTGGAATGAGTCCATTTTTTTCTTCATGTAATTATATAGGATGATTTTGACCTTGACACTAAAATGGAAGAGCAGAAAAAAAACCCCGGATCTTCTGAACTTGGAGGTAAGAAATTAATGAAAATGTAGATTGATTCACTTCCAATTCAATTTTATACCATTTTAACTCTTTTTTTTTTTTAACAGAACCAAATTTAGTTTGTGAGGAAGATGAAATTATGAGGTCTAAAGAAAGTCTAGATCTTTCAATTTCTCATTCTCAGGTACAAATTTGGTAATTCCACTCACTTTTAGCTTTTTTTCAGAAGAATATGTTTATTCAGTTAATTTTCAGGTTTCCTTATTATATTCAAGGTCTTTTTAGAAGAAAATTAGGTCTTAAGAATGCTTTTTAACAAAATTTGAAAAGTATATGCTGAGCCATCTGGATGGCTCAGTCATTAGTCGTCTACCTAATACTCAGGTCATGGTCCCAGGGTCCTGGGATCCAGCCCTAGTAGGGCTCCCTGCTCGGCAGGGTGCCTTTTTCTCCCTCTCCCATTCCCCTGCTGTATTCCCTTGCTCTCTCGCTATCTCTGTCAAATAAATAAATAAAATCTTTTAAAAAAAAAAGAGTATATGTTGGAAAGTTTTAAGTATATTACTCTCAGTTTATTTAGTAATAAACCTAAATACTGTTCATAAAATTTCAGAATTTCAGAGCTAGGTAGAATCTTAAGTAATTATTCCACCACCTTTTGTATTTACAAATGGAGTATATAATACTTTTTGTTGCCTGGAGCAGACATGATTAATTTTGTTTTCCATAGACAATAAAATCTTGATATAACATTTAGATAAAAAGAACTTGAAAATAATGGGACTGACTATTGTCTATGTTCCTCTGCACTTCCCTTTTCTCCAGTGGGAGTGAGCTTAAGTTCTTATCTCTTGGAGAGTAGTGTAGTGCCTGATGATCATTTGGGATTTTTTTCAGTTCAGTGAATGATCAATCATATACAGTATCAGTTTCACTATCTTTGCCTTTGCACTTTTTGTGACAGTAAGAACTACTTAAAATTAATGGTTTTCATTAACATAATAAGACCCTAGATTTTAAGTTCCTGAATTTTGGAGCCCCATTATTATGTTATAGAAAGTTTTTATTATGTGATTTTGTGTTATTATTTTCTAGGTTGAACAGTTAGTCTGTAAAACATCTGAACTTGATGTGTCTGAAAGCAAAACAAGAAGTGGAAAAATCTTTCAGAATAAAATGGTAAGTGTACCTTTAGATTTTTTTTTCCACTCTAACCTTATAACTTTTTCCTACATGTGAGTTTATTTTGCTTCTTAACCCTTCCTTTATAGACGGATATTTGGTAAGTACCTATTATGTGTCAGGTACTTTACTAGGTGCTGGAGATATAACATGAATAACACACAGTTCCTGCTCTTAGCTCAAAGTTTAGTAATTGGAGGTCAACAAACAATGATAGGGGGCCATGACAGCAGTTTGAATAGGCTACATGGAACAAAGGAAAGAATGGTGAATTTTACTGAAAGTACATTAAAGAGGAGAATTCAGGAAAGGCTTTGAGAAATGACACTATCATCCAGATTCCAAGGACATTGCCTAGAATGCCAAAATATTCTCATGTTTTATCTTGTAAATATAAATTGTCTTGTTAATAAGACATTAAAAATTAACGTTTTGTATATATTTTGCATAAAATGAATCTCATGTTTTTAAGCAAAAAACCCACTGGTTTATGTTAGTTTCCTATTTTTGCTAAATGGATATTTGTATTTTATTTTAGACTTTTAAGTTACTCAAACTTTCCAAGATGAAGAAAAAGCATTCTGTAAAATATTATATCTAAATTTAGGAAACAAACAGCACACTCTAAGAGTGGTATAGTGACATTTCTTTCCAACTCCTCATTCAGTGACATCATGTTGGTAGTCTGAAATTGGACATGATGAGAATATTCACAGCGTGGAAGTCAGCAAATGCCTCAACACAGGATTTGTTACTCCTAGAGAACTGGTTGTTAAACATTTACCAGCACACTATTGATTATAGTGCCATTTTTCGGTGTTTTTTTTTTCCCCACAGTCTTTTTTTTTTTAAGTTTTTATTTATTATTTTCAGTAATCTCTATCCCCAATTGGGGCTTGAACTCATGACCCCAAGATCAAGAGTCATATGCTCTTCCAACTGAGCCGGGAGGTCCCGTTTTTCTACATTCTCCATAGGAAGTTTGAACTGGTAGAAGAAAGTATTCAAACTAGTATGCTGATAAGAGCAAGAGATAAAAGAATTTCAAAAATTAGTACAGCTAGCAGCAAAATGGCCTTGTAGGCAGCTTCTATTTAGGATGAGTATCCTTTACTAGGATATGGGGAGAAAAGCAAGAATTAAAAAAAAATTATTAGGAAGGATTTTCTTGTAATAAGACATTAAGATACTTTGGGGACGTAAACTAATTTCTGAAATTGCTTATGTTTTTGGATATGAACTCTCTGCCACAGTACTCCTGATTTTGAGAATCATGGCTGAATGATTGTTAGGAAGTGGCAAGAAGTGAAAATATTTAATAGTATGTACACTAAGAAAGTTATTCAAAAGTATATTTTCGACATCAAAAAATAAGCATGTCCTTTTAGAGAATAGTAATAGACAGCTAATAATGTGTCATCATCCAATATTCACTTTTAAAATTGCATAGATAGCATTATTAACAATAGCCAAAAGGTGGAAGAAACCTAAATATCCATCAATAAACAAATGGATAAACAAATGTAGTATATTTATACCATGGAATATTATTCAGCCACAAAAGGAATGAAGTACTAATGTATGCTTCAACAGGGATAAACCTTGAAAACATGCTAAATGAAAGAAATCAGTCACAAAAGTCTACATATTATATGATCCTACTTATCTGAAAGTCCAGAATAGGGATTTCTATAGAGAGAGAGAAAGTCTTAGAGCTAGTGGGAGAAGGAGGGAATCAGGAAGTAATAAATTCAAAGAACCCAGGTATCTTATTTTAGTAGGAAATAATTACACTAGGTATAATTTTAAAAAGAAAGAAGAGAATGAAGGAAGAAACAAATCAACCAGCCTCAGGTTTCTTTTTGGAGCGATGAAAGTGTTCTAAAATGGGCTACAATGATGGTTGCACAACTCTGATACTTAAAATTATTGAACTGTAAACTTTTAAATAAATGAATTGTATGGCATCTGAATTATATCTTAGGAAAACCTTTTTTAAAAACTGCATATAGTTGCCTGTAGTTTAAAAAAATCAAGTGTTGGTTGTTCTTTGAGAAATAACCAATTAGTAATTATTCCATCTTTATGGAGGCTAATGGAAATCAACCAGTAAAATCTTCTAAAGAAAATCGGAAGAGAAGTCAACTTGAACCTGGAAGAACAGTAAGTCTTATGATAATATACAGGTTGAATAAAATGGCAAGTATCAGACCATAATTACTATAGATTAAATTTTATTTATTTATTTATTTATTTATTTATTTATTTTTAATGTATTTTTTAGAGAGGGAGAGGGATGAGAAGAGAGAGAGAAAAAAATCTAAAGCAGGCTCCATTCCCAGCACAGAGCCTGACTCAATTTCACAACCTTGAGCTCTGACATGAGCCAAAGTCAAGAGTTGGAATGCTTAATGGACTGAGCCACCCAAGTACCCCTAGATTAAATTTTAAATGATAAATGTGATAATATCCCTGGATATTACCTCAAAGTACTGATATCCAAATCTTGTTTATATGTAATTGTTTCTAAAAAATGAGGTGATTTTAAAATAAGATGTGTGAGGTTTATTAGTTTTTTCTATGTAAATATTTACTGATCTATGAATGATTTGAAGAAGTTGGAGGAATTTATAAAAAAAATTAAAATCAGTATGTCCAGAAAAATATGAATAGAATGAGAAAATGAGAGTATAAGACCATTTAAGCCATTTTATTTACATAGAGCTAAAATTGGGCCACAAATTTGATCTCAGCTTCTGAGAGAACAAAAGTGAAGTATAAATAAGTTACCAAATCAACTTGTTCCATAAAAAATAGCATCTTCTCTTAGTACCTTAGGAAGAGAAAGAAAAATTTTCTTTTTTAAAAATTTTTTTAATCTTTTTTTCTTTTTTAAGATTTTTTGTTTATTTGACAGACAGAGATCACAAGCAGGCAGAGAGAAGGGGGAAGCAGGCTCCCTGCAGAGCAGAGAGCCCAATCTGGGCTCTATCCTAGGACCCTGGGATCACGATCTGAGCCAAAGGCAGAGGCTTTAACCCACTGAGCCACCCAGGCACCCCGAAAGAAAAATTTTCTTGACCTACATTTTTTTAACAGTTGTTTCATATTTGGGACCTTATTTTACCAAATCAGATCTTGTATTTGTCATTTCTGAGATAAATATTTATATTTTTCTTTTTTTTTTAAGATTTTATTTATTTATTTGACTGAGAGAGAGACAACGAGAGAGGGAACACAAGCAGAGGGAGTGAAAGAGGGAGAATCAGGCTTCCTGCCTAGGAGGGAGCCCGATGCAGGGCTCAATCCTAGGACCCTGGGATCATGACTGGAGCCTAAGGCAGATGCCTAATGACTGAGCCACCTGGTGCCCCAAATATTTATATTTTTCAACTAGAATTTTTAGTATAATTAGTAGGTTAACATTTAGGCAACTGAATAAGACTGCTTTAAAAAAAAATCAAACGTTAAAGGAATATTCTCAAAAATATAGTTAATATTTTTTTCAATTTACATAACTCAAAAAGGGAATGAAATAACCTGACACTTCAATAATTTATTGTCTTCCCAGTGTATTAAGCTTTGATTTTTTTTTTTTTAGCAAAATCATCCAATTTGTATCATTAGTGAGTTTTTTTTTCCAGAAAAATCAAAGTTGAGTTACTCAGGAATACTATTAGGGGCACACCTGGGTGGCTCGGTCGTCAAGCATCTGCCTTCAGCTCAGGTCATGATCCCAGGGTCCTGTGATTGAGTCCCACATTGGGCTCCCTGCTGGGCAGGGGAATCTGCTTCTCCTTCTCCCACTCCCCCTGCTTGTGTTCCCTCTGTCACTGTACCTCTCTAATTAATTAATCTTATTAATTTAATAAGATCTTAAAAAAAGAAAAAAAATGGGGCGCCTGGGTGGTTCAGTGGGTTAAGCCTCTGCCTTCGGCTCAGGTCATGATCTCAGGATTCTGGGATCGAGTCCCTGCTCGAGTCCCTGCCAGCTTCCTCCTCTCTCTCTCTCTGCCTGCCTCTCTGCCTACTTGTGATCTCTGTCTGTCAAATAAATAAAGTCTTTAAAAAAAAAAGAATACTTTAAGGAAGTTTAAGTCAGACACTGCTAAGTACCAGGGTTACGAAAAGAATAATATGTGATTTAAATCTTACATGGTGCCAAGGTACAATGTTTCATTATCTGTAGCTCATTTTAAAATCTTTTTTCCTTCTTATCGCCCCATAATATTTTACTATTTTGAGGACATAGTGTTAGATCTATGTTTTTGACTTCTCCAACAACCTGGATAAAGACCTTACACTTTATAAGTATATACTTACAGCAGCCATCAGAAGACACATCAGTAATAAAATTTACCCTACTTTTTAAAGAACGCAGGTATTCTATCTTAGTAGGAAATAGTCATACCATATATAATTTTAAAAAGAAAGGGAAGGATGGAACAAACAAACCTCAGAGACATGAAAAAAATCTGAAAGTAAAGACATGTAAGCTGAAAAGTATCCTTAGTAGTTTTTTTCTTTTGACAGGTCCTTCATCACTTTGATTCTTCTAGTCAAGAGTCAGTGCCAAAAAGAAGAAAGTTTAGTGAACCAAAGGAGCATATATAAAAATTAATTTTTTCTTCTGCATGTTTGTGAAGTTCTCAACATTTCAACTACTGGACAATGTATTACTATTTTAACGTGTGTTTGCCATGTGAAAATTTATACATTGTGTTAAGCAGTTAGTACAAAAACAAATTTTTAGCTGTCATATTGTGATCCTTAATCTTATCTGAGACAATGCAAGAGAACTTTTGGATAAAACCAAAAGTACCAGTGTCATAACTGATTTGCTCATTATCTACTCAATATTGATCTATCTTCCATTTTGGTAGATACTTCCTTTAAACATATATTAACCTTTAAGGTACTCTAGAGCCAATTTTAAAAACAAATAATGTTCATTTTGTTATTAAATTTTGGTAGGAATTTACTTTTTACTTATGGTAAAACTGTAACACTTAACTGGTTATTTGTCCCTGTGTCATTAAAACAATGTGCTTTGGTGCTTTGATAGAGTGTACTAACATGGTAATATATAACATACCATTAAAAATTGGTTATCTTTTTTATCTTTTTTTTTTTTTTTTTTTTTTTTTACTTCAAGGCAAAATGAGGACTGATTTTTAAGGTCTGGCATTTTGGGCAGCATAAATAAAATATTCTTCAGCATCTAGACTCTTTCATGGCTTCTAATTTTTATTTAATTAGCAGAAAATGTTTGGGTACTAATTTTGAGATCATTTTGGTAAATAATACTTTACAAGAGTTGAGCACACTTCCCAGAACCTTTGAGTGGTAGTGTGAAAGATACTGTGCGTTTAGGGAGAAACCTGAGACCTGGTTTCAGCTTTGATCATTTCCTTTGCCGTAAAAAAGAAAGACTTAAAACTTGGTCTGTTTGCTTCTTGCAGTTTAGCAGCCGCATTATAAAACATAGATTATCCATAGGTTTGCCGTTGAGAAGCGCTAATAGAGAAAGTTGGTGTATATGTAATGGTAGAAATGTACCTAACCTGTTTAATGTAAACCAAATAAACGTCCACAGACTGACCCAGATCAGGTTTTTCTGGAACAGGAAAGTTGAGGACAAGCTAATTTTCGAAAACAACCAATTTTAAAATGTTTATTTGTCCTTAGCTTTCTTGGATCCTAGCACATCTCACCTAATTGTCCTAGTATACGCTGGTACAGTTAACACACCTGCTACAGAGACTGACCAACAAAAACCTTTGTAGAACAGCAGCTTGCGCTAGCTCACTGAACGCTTTGATTGGCCAGTTTAATGGGGGTGGGGAGCGCAGCTCCCTTTCCTCTCTTCTACGAAGGTTACTTCATTGGATTGACCAGCTGTCAGGTTGACCCAAACCTGCCTCCTTTTGGTGGTGTTTGTCGGGATCGCAACACAATAGCCCGAGGAGAGCCTCCCCTTGTAAGCTCCGATTGGCTGGACTCAACCTTGGCGGTTTCTGATTGGTCCAATGAAGAAACACCAAGGTAGGTTGCCTAGGGATCCTGAGGAAGCTGATGTGTTATTCCTTCTCTGCATCGAAGGATCAGGAAGTTTGTAATCTCTGCGTGGCTGAGAAGTTTTTTTTACCTACTAGGACCTGGGGGAACAGGTGTACCCCTAAAATAGAGCGCAGGCTGCTGTTTGTGTCCGGCTGTAACCCAGGAGTAACGTCAGGTAAGCAACGGAGAATATACATTTCCTAATGTACAAAAAAAGCCTACAGATTTTTTATTTTATGGGGAGAGGGAGGTTCTTATTCAGTTAGTTTTTGGTCATTTTTTTTTTCCCCAAATAGGATTTTTAACTAATAAATGCCCAGGGGGTATTAGTTCCTCAAAGTCCCCCCCCCTCCCTTTTTTTCTCTGAAGACTTAAAGTTTCTTGGATTGGGTTAGCAAATAAACCCTGTTCACAGTGCCAGATAGGGTTAATGCCCTTAAGCATATATATCACAGGGGTTTTTTCCTCCTTCACCCTTCTTCCCACTTCCCACCTCCCACCAAGAATTGTATTTGAAATATAGCCTTGTACAAAGAATCATTTGTAAGTCACTTTACTTGTATTTCTATTTAAAAATGTTCACATGCATTTCTGAGTATTCATTTTAATCAGTATATATTTATTGAGCAGTTACAACGTTAAAGACATTGTGCTAGTTGCTATGGAGACTATAAAAACCCAAGAAGACAATATCCCTGCCCTCAAGAAGTTTACAGTTGAGAGACAGCCATACCAAAAGAAAGACTATAATAAATACTTTAAAGGATGTAAGTATAAATAAAGTTCTGTGGAAGTATAGCTGAGAGAGAGACCAATTCTGGCCATGGGACATAAGGGTAATGGAGAAGGGTATTCACTTAAGGCTTTACCTGGATCCTCAATAGGCCTTTGAAAAATGGGTAGAATATAAAGAGAAAGGAAAGGGGAGAGAGCACCAACATGGACAAAGGAGCAGAAATGGCAGCATGGGACCTGTTTGAGAAGTGGTTGTTAACAATATGTAACTGAGAGTAATGTAATGGGAAATATCGCTAGAACGGGATCCAGTCACAGAGGCTTTTGAATGCATTCTTTTGAACATGAATAAGATATTCTTTTAAATAATTACTGATTAAAAATATTTGTGTGTCATTTCAAAAACTGACATTCAGATTTATTTTAAAATAAAGTGTGCTAACTTTATATCATACATGATTTAGTGCCATTTCTCTTGACTAGATTTTTTTAAAAACATCTGTAGTACATGGTATAAGAGGGCATGTGCTTTGACTTTTTTTTGCAATTGAGAAAGAGATCATTAATCTTTTAACATTCTCTTGCTGATGCTTTTTGTCGGCAGCTATTTGAGTATTTGCAAGATGGCTAGCTAGGGATAGAGATGAAAGTTTTCTGTGTATATGGAATTACTACACATGATCTTCTGAGTGTTATTCTGTAGATGCAGTTCCCAAAGGGAGTGCATGAGATGAGTTATGGGAAGAAAATATGAGAATATATATATTTAGTTTTTCTTATTTTTTTAATTTCTCTGTTTTTTGTATTTTATGATGTGCCATTAAATGTTTATAGAAGTTACATGTAGATTATTACATGGATTTTGGGGCCTGGATTCTCACAATTTTTTGCTGTCCCATATTATTTAACTTGGGGAGAATCCATTTTATGAAAGACAAGTTACAATGATGTGTATATACTCCTGGATTATAGATTATGCACATAATAATAATAATCAGCAGGGTTAAAAGATGATCCTTTCTAGGAAGAAAGAAAGAAAGAAAAAGAGAGAGAGAAAGAAAGAAAGAAGCAAAGAAAGATTGAGCAATCATTTGTACCGGTCTTTAATATTACTGATTTGATTTTCTGTCAATGCCTTCTGTGTACCTTCAAGCTATTGTACTTTGGAAAACATATTGTGTTACCCGCCTAATTTTTCTGGTCTTTACTCCTTTCTCTATTTAAGTTTATATATATTTCTTATTTGTATACATTTGTAGTAGGTCTGTATGAATATCAATATGTTCTGTTTACATAAGCTTACTTATAGATATTTTTTCATCACCCTCTCCAGAAACAGCTGAGAATGACCACTTTAACTCACCGGGCCCGTCGCACTGAAGTAGGCAAGAACTCTGAAAAGAAGGTGGAAAGTGAGGAAGACACTAATCAAGACAGGAGTCCAGACAATGAAGATTCTGGTGACTCTAAGGATATTCGCCTCACACTTATGGAAGAAGTATTGCTCCTGGGACTAAAAGATAAAGAGGTAACACAGTTGGGTTTACTAGTCTCTCCCAAAGACTCTTGAATATTGGAATGTTTTTAAGAAGTAATATGACAGAATATTTTCATTAATGCTAAGTTGGCCTTAGAATTGTGCTCTAGCCATCAGGTGGGTGGGGGAGTTTGGGAGGATAGCTAATATTTGGAGGGTAAAATCCGGAAGTATAATTACTTAAAGGGTAATTTAATTACAAAATTCCTCCAAAATTTTAGAAGATAGGAGAGAGTAGAACACATGTAAAATTTTTGTACTTGTAGTTTCCCAAATGACATTGATGGTGAAATAGCCTCCTATTAAACTAAGAGGGCCCACACATTGAAATTGTCTTGAACTGTGAGGAGGAAAATCTTTTAAATGACAAGACAAGAAACGTGTATGATTAGCTGTTTTATAAAAATAAACAGTGAATAGGTTTCAACTTGCAATGCAGTAGAAATAACTTTTTAAAAATTCTATTCTGTGGATCTTTAGAAATTAAGTATCAACAACTGATAAATATTTTAATTTCAGAAAATGTTTTTAAATTAATTGCAGATTTCTCTTTCTAAGTTGTCCCTTGTTAATAGAACACTTCATAATAGAATTAGTCTTGAAAAAGCAGGTCTTAAGAGTATAACCACATATTTGCTGGTTCTTCTACTGTAATACATTAACCTTCATTTGTAATTTAACTTTTTATTGTGTTTCACTTTCTTCCCTCATGAAGAAATTTAACTTAATATTTTAAACAACCATTTCTTTTCCAAGAAAGCTTTTAGTAATATAATAATAATGATAATAAAGGCACATATATTATTGGCCTTCATTTTGAAAACTTAACAAATTAAAATGTTACTTTACATTAAAAAAGACTAAATTTGTCTTTAATAACTATCCTTAGCTAGTAATGAATTGGCTACAAACATCTAGTACCATCTGTTCTTTTCTGCATTGATTCCTCAATTTGGGATTATTCTTGTTTCTTAGACTTTACATTCTCTATAGCACGTTTCCCTTCTCTATTTTTTAATCACGTCAAATTACAGACTGGAACAAAACTTACAAGACTTCTTATAGCCTGTGTATTGTTAAAACTAATATTAGAGACATGCACATATGTACTTGCCAAGACAGATATATCAGAAAATCTTGCCCGCAAGTGTACTTTCCTGTTTGCTGAGAAAGTTGATGAAGCTCTAGTTTTATGAAAATTAAGCAAATGAAAATGCAAAACTGACTCTCCAGGAGACTATCAGAGTAGGTCTGAAGAATAGGCGGCATAAATACTGTTTTGAGATGTTTACACAGTACCTAGGATGCGTTTGCTGACTGTAGAAGAGCGTATTAGAACTAAAAAGCTATTTGGTTTGTTTTACTTATGAATAGGAATGATTAATTTCCTGCTAACCTTAGATACTAGAATTTTTGCTTCTGTTTTGTGGAGATTCTAACTTTGGACTTCTCTTCGTGTGCTTTTAAATTTATAATAGTTAATATAAATACAAGGAAATAGAACAAGAAATAAAGAAACTCTGGTGAGTTTGTACTAGGTGAGACTGTACAAAGATGAATAGAGAATTAGCCTTTTGAATAATTACCTTTTGAGTTCTAACTTTATTTTTTAAAATAGTTAATAAATTACATTTTTAGCTTTCAGTTGGCTCAGGAAGATCAAGAAATGATAAATTCTTAGGTATAAATAAATAGGAGAGGTCAAACCTTCTGATTTATTAAGGCAGTAGTGCTATTCCAAAATGCCGGTTATATAACTCTCTCTAAAAATATTAATTGGTGGGGCTCTATTGGGTGGCTCAGTCAGTTAAGCCTCTGTGTTTGGCTCAAGTCATGATCCCAGGTCTTAGGATCACACCTTGTGTTGGGCCCCCTGCTCAGCAGGAAGTGTGCTTCTCCCTCTGCCCCTCCCCCCACTCATTCTCTCCTCTCTCTCTTTCTCACTCACTTTCAAATAAATAAGTAAAATCTTTTTTTTTTTTTTTTAAAGATTTTATTTATTTATTTGACAGGTAGAGATCGCAGGTAGGCAGAGAGGCAGGCAGAGAGAGAGAGGAGGAAGCAGGCTCCCTGCTGAGCAGAGAGCCCGATGCGGGGCTCGATCCCGGGACCCTGGGATCATGACCTGAGCTGAAGGCAGAGGCTCTAACCCACTGAGCCACCCAGGCGCCCCAATAAGTAAAATCTTTTTAAAAAACATTGATTTCCAGCACTAATTATTTTCTTCTCACCTCCTAAACTACTCATAGATTTATTTAATCATTATTTAGTGTGATTGGGGGCACCCATGGTGTGCTTAGCATTATGCAATACTAAAGTAAATATAAAATACTATAAGATACTTTGTATGGCCCCTGCCCTCATGAAACTTGGATTCCAGCTGGGGAGACAAAACATACATACTTTCTAAAAGTTAAGTAACCCAAAGATCCATCATCTGTGGAATGGATAAAAATGAGTTGTCCATTTATCTAAATGAATATAAAAATCTTTTCTATACAGAATGAAAATGAACATTGTTATAAAACATGTATGATTCTCATGTAATATTCAGTAACAGAAGCCAGACAGAAAAGACATACTATATGATTCCATGTATATAAAATTCAAGAAAACTAAACTGTAGTGTTTGGGGTTACATATTTAGATGATTGAAACTACAAAGAAAAGCAAGAAAGGGATTACCATAGTTGTTAACATAGTGGTTACCGTTTTGTAGGGGGGAAGATAAGAGGAGGGTATTAGTAACTAGAAAAGAACATGAGGGGGCTCTCTGGGTACTAACAGTTTTCTGTTTCTGTACTTGGGGAAAGTTTCATGTATATTTACCGAGACATTAATCATTGAGCTTTTTTCACTTTTGTTTCATGCACTTTTCTGTGTATGCATTATATTTCACAGTTCAAAAGATTTCTAAATAGGTAAACAACAGTAAAAATCCAGCAAGTTTTTCCATGTTAGAACAGTAAGAGCCAAGAGAGTTGGAAGGAAGAGAGAACATAATGGGTTGAAATAATCTGGGGAAGAATAGAAGGCAGTAAAACAAGCTGGGCCTTTTTTTCTTTTCTTTTTCTTTTTCTTTTTTTTTTTTGAAGATTCTATTTATTTATTTGATACAGAGAGAGACAGTGAGAGAGGGAATACAAGCAGAGGGGGAGTGGGAGAGGGAGAAGCAGGCTTCCCGCTGAACAGGGAAACCTGATGAAGGGGCTCAATGAAGGGGCTCGATCCCAGGACCCTAGCATCATGACCTGAGCTGAAGGCAGATGCTTAACCACTAAGCCACCCAGGCTCCCCCAAACTGGGCCTTTAAGAACGGGTAAGATTAACATAAACAGAGTAAAGAAAACACATTCTGGATGAGGGAACCTGAAATTATTATGAGCTTGATGAGTTTGGGAGATAATTAACCACTGTGACTGAAGTAGGTGTTTTCTTGGAGAAAAATGAGAATCAAAATTGGCAAACTAGATTCAGACTAGAGAGTGGCAGATTTTGAGTGTCAGGCAGAGACTTTCATACTCTTTCCTTTACTTATTTATTTTTATTTTAATTCCAGTGTAGTTAACATACGGTATTATATTAGTTTCAGGTGTACAATGTAGTGATTGAACAATTCTACACATTACTCAGTGCTCGTGACTATAAGTGTACTTTTAGTCCTTTTGACCTATTTCATCCATCTTCCCACCCACCTCCCTTCATAATGATCAATTTGTTCTCTATAGTTATAGATTCTTCCTTTAAATAAAGGGATCAGCCTAATGAAAATAGGAAAGCCCATTTCATTTTTGTGTCCAAAATAAGGACTTAATGATATTTTTGCTCTATGTTCTTTGTGAATATATGTTCTAATATGTAATATAATTTCTTGTTTTCACATGGCTTAAGGTTTGTGACATGTCAAAAAAATCCTAAGGGTTAAACTTTGTATCCCAAAGTCCCAAAGTTAACTTTTGCTTAAGATTTCCGTAAGATTCTTTGTTTAGAACCCAATACTACAGTTCTTAAAATTATATCTATTTTTGAAAACATGGGGTGGCCTGGGTGGCTCAGTGGGTTAAGCATCTGCCTTCAGGTCATGATCCCAGGGTCCTGGGATTGAGTCCTACATGGGCTTCTTGCTCAGCAGGGAGCCTGCTTCTCCCTCCGCCTCTGCCTGCCCCTCCCCCTGCTTGTTCTCTCTCTCTCTCTGTCTGAAAAATAAATAAAATCTGGAAAAAAAAAAAAAAGGATTATTTATTTGAGAGAGCAAGAAAGACAGAGTGTAAGAGCCTGGGGGAGAAGCAGAGGGAGAGGGACTAGCAAACTCTGCACTGAGCCCAGACCCTAAAGCCTGAAGTACGGCTTAATATCCCAACCCTGAGACAAAATCAAGAGTTAGATACTTACCCCACTACACCACCCAGGTGCCCGAAGGGTCAGCTGTGTTTTAAAACTATTCTGTGGCAGGGGTGCCTGGGTGGCTCAGTTAAGTGTCTGACTCTTGGTTTTGGCTCCGGTCGAGATCGTAGGGCTGTGGTCTCAGGGTCATGGGATCAAGCCCTGCCTGGGGTGCCAGGCTCAGCAAAGGGTCTGCTTAAGGCTCTCTTCCTCTGCCCCTCCCCACCATGTGTTCCACACGCTCTCTCTCTCTCTCTCTCAAATAAATAAATCTTAAAAAAAAATACAGTTGACCTTTAAAAACATGGGGGGTAAGGGTGCCTAATACCCATACAGTTGAAAATCCATGTATAACTTTTTGCTCTCCCAAAACTTAACTACAAATAGCCTACAGTTGTTTAAGGGTCAACTGTGTTAAGCTTCACTGTCTTGTGAAAATAATCAAGAAATCTAAGTATATGTTGAAGAGTCTAACCTTTTAAGTACATTTAAAATTAGATGTTATCAAGGACCTCTGATTGGCTCAGTTGGTACAGTATGAGACTCTTGATCTCAAGTTTTTGAGTTCAAGCCCCACATTGTGCATTAATAAAATAAAATAAAATAAAATAAAAGTTAAAAAAATAAAATAAAATAATATTTATTTTAATAAAATAAATAAAAATAAATAAAATAAAATAAAAGTTAAAAAAAAAATCTCAGTTCAGTAACACTGCCCTCAACTGAGAAAATTAAACTTGATCCCCAACCTGACCAAAATAATACAGATTTATTTTCTGTTGAAATCAAGATCCCATTTATTTGTCATTATTGCATTTGGTAGGAGTTTTGATATAGATATTATTGACTCATGGACAATTAATACTTTAATTAAATTGCTAGGATATTTAAAACGTCTTCTTTATGAAATCTTTATTATTAAATTAAGTTACTTGTAAGAGGAATGAGCCTATTAATGCTTTTGACTTTTGGCAGTAATCTTTTTAGTTTGTGGATAGTGTTTTAACCCTCTTCCCTTCCAAGCTTTCTCCTAGTAATCCCATTTATTGACTACTTATGTGCTGTGACATAAAAGGTTTTAATCAGGGGTGCCTGGACAGCTCAGCCGTTAAGGGTCTGCCTTCGGCTCGGGTCATGATCCCAGGGTCCTGGGATCAAGCCCCACATCGGGCTCCCTGCTCGGCGGGAAGCCTGCTTCTCCCTCTCCCACTACCCCAGCTTGTGTTCCCTCTCTCGCTGTTCCTCTCTCTGTCAAATAAATAAGTCTTAAAAAAAAAAAAAAGGTTTTAATCATATTTCTCATGTCACTCAAGTCAAAATTGGCAAGAAGTATTGCTCATTGGAATTTTGGAAATAAATTTTCATTAATTTGTTTGGTCACCAAAAAGTTACTGAATGTCTCATATGTATAAAGTAATAGATACTGAAAGAAAACAAAGACAATTGTCCCTGCTTTTGAGATAATTTATAGTCTAGTGGGATGAGAGTGGCTGGAGAGATTGGAAAGGGCTTCTGGAATGTTAGCAGACCATTGCAGTACATGTGATGTGTGTGTGACCGTTCTGGCTGCTGAGGGAACAAAGGAAAAATACCTAACCCAGATCAGTGGTGGAAAGTGCTAGTGGGACAGGAGAGGAAAGAGATACTGGGAAGTGATAACTCTTAAGCTGAATTCTGAATATGAGCAAAAGTCAGTTTGTGAAAAGAAACACAGTCTAGAGGGGAAAAAATCAGCTGAATGTTTATGATAATTTCAATGATTTGCACCTGGAATAACCACAGATATTGGAAAACATCTCATCTTCTTTAAATTAACTCAGATGTTTTGAAACTCAACTACCAAAACTTAGCTGGACGTTCAGTATTCAGTCATGTATTTTATTGTTTAACTTTTCAAAAATTGTGAAATATAGCATATGTAGAAAAATTTATAAAACACATATGTACAATTTAACAAGTAATTTTAAAGCAAACACGTAACCACCACCAAAAGAACATTACCAGCATTGTGGGGTCATCCTCTTGTGCCCTTCCCTAACCACATCCTGCCTCGCCTCCCAGCACTTCTAACATGTGTGTATATTCCTAAACAATATATTTAGTTTTGCCTTTTTTTAAACTGTATGTTATTAGGTTGATACTGTTATGTATGTTTTGGTTCAGTATGATGTTTGAGATTCACCTATGTTGCTGCATATAATTTAAAAATTATATTTTAAAATATAATTCTAGGGGCACCTGGGTGGCTCAGTGGGTTAGGGCCTCTGCCTTCGGCTCAGGTCATGATCCCAGGGTGTTGGGATTGAGCCCCGCATTGGGCTCTCTGCTCAGCGGGGAGCCTGCTTCCTCCTCTCTCTGCCTGCCTCTCTGCCTACTTGTGATCTCTGTCTGTCAAATAAATAAATAAAATCTTTAAAAAAATAAAACATAATTCTATATTATGCAATATAGAATTTCAATTATATCACTATTCCACTATTCATTCAATCTGCTGGTTAACAGATGTTCAGGAGTCCATTATAAATGGTGCTGCTAAGACTATTCTTGTTCTTTCAAACAATGCCACTGTTCATACATACAGAAAAATGATATTGGGCACCTGGGTAGCTCAGTCAGTTAAGTGTCTGCCTTCTGCTCAGGTCATGATCCTGGGGTCCTGGGATTGAGCCCCTTGTCAGGCTCCTAGCTCAGTGCGGAGTCTGCTTCTCCCTCTCCCTCTGCCTGCTGCTCCACCTACTTGTGCTCTTTCTCTGTCAAATAAATAAAACCTTAAAAAAAAAAAAAAGATAAATCAGACTGGATAAAATTTACACATTATAAATATAAAATATGTTAATACTCTGCTTTTTCAAGCTACTAATGATCATCCATCAGTTTTAATTCACTCATAATTTATTAGCAATGGGAGATTAGAAGGACAAGCTTTTTTAAAGCTGGTAAAATTCTGGTGAACTAATCAATAAACTTAAAAAAAAAATCACAAGAAGTCAGTATACAACTTGTTGATGACTGGCTATCAATTTAGAGAACTACTCCTCTTAAAAAGTTGCTCAGTCCTAAACCATTTTATTAAAATCAAAAGATTAAAAGTCTCATTTAGGTCACTGCCTCGTCTTTTAGTTTCCTGATTGCACAGAATGAACAATAAATCCCTTGTCAGTGGTTATTGCCATAGTGAATAGGGCAAGTGTATCAGAAGGACTTGTTTGTCAGGTTTTCTGGTTTTTATTAACATAGGCTGTTAAAAAAAAAAAAAAGAACTTCTGTTTTATTATATCCATTCATATAACCCCCAATTTACTGTGGGTACAAAAGGAAATAAACTGGGAGACCAAAGTCCTATTTTAACAGTAGGAAATAATAGTTTAAGCTATTTCATTGAGAGCTTGCCTCTCCCTTCCCCCAACCCCTAGTTGCACACTGTTCTCTTCCAAAATTCCTGGCATAGATATTAAAATAAAAACCACTTATATTCCGACCTTCAGCCGTAGCCATTGAATCTATAAATTTGATGCAAGCCATTCCATGTCTTTCATGTCCTTTGTTTTTTTTTTGTGTTTGTGTAACTTAGAGTTTTAAAAACATACTGTACTTTTTTACTTTCTCTTGATTCTACAAGGCAGATATCGTCTTCTCTTTATGAAAGCAAAGTTAGATGGTTAATTGGTCAATAAGTGGTGGAATTTATGTTCAGACTGACTCGGACAGTTTTTAAAAGGACATGCTTCCAAAGCATGTATGACATATTTTTTTTTTAATTTCTTGCTGAACAAGGAGAATTAATTGTTCAGGATTGCTATTGCTTAGTGGAAACCCAAGAATTTCATCTCTTAGGATAGCTTCATATAGAGCTTAATTTATATCTCCTAGTAAGATAAAAGATTATTACATTCTGCAGTAATATTTGGCACAGTTATTTTTACAAGTCTTATCCACAGCTTTCTTATTTCAATGTTCAATACTCCAGCAAAGCTTACTCTGTTTTGTGTTTTTTTGTTTGTTTGTTTTGTTTCTTTAGCAAAGCTCACTCTTAAAGATTTTGGGATCCCATAAAAAATATTAAGTTCACATCAATAATGGCAAAATAAGGGAAAGTACTGCTTAGCAAGTCTGAATGATACGGTTTTGCTTTATTTTTCATCCCATCACAATATAAGGAGGAAATAAGAAAGTCTTACAGACTTTTTTCTCTTTTCTTTCTTTCATCAAACAAGATATTCTGGTCATAAGGAACAATAAGTCAAGTAGGAAATTTAGAGAACCCAATTTGCAAAATGAAAAATTTTGCCTCTGCCTTTGACTTAGGTCATGATCCCAGGGTCCTGGGATCGAGATTGGCATCGGGCTCTTTGCTCAGCAGGAAGTCTGCTTTTCCATCTGCCTCCTCTCTCTCTCTCTGACAACTAAATCTTTTTAAAAAAATTTTTAATGATGAGTGTGGGGAAGTGTGTATACCTGGCGATTCACAGACCTGTACCCCTGGGGAAAAAAATATATGTTTATAAAAAATAAAATTAAAAAAAAATATAAAAAAAAAATTTTAAGTAGTAAATAATATTTGATTTATTATAACCATATCTTCAGAAAGTTTAATGTATAATTAAATAGTCATTTTATATTTTTCTCCTCAGTTCACAATGCCAGCCATAGATTACAACCCATGTCATATATCTTCATTACAGAAGGAGGAGACTGTTATACTAAAAAGATATAAATAAGTAGTTAGTATACTTTTTTCTTTAATTTTAAAACTTAAAAACAAATTTCTTCTAGGTTTTTCAGCAGGAGTATTATGTTGTATTAAGTTTGCTAGGGCTGCTGTAACAAAATACCACGGACTGAGTGGCTGAAACAACAGAACTGTTTTACCCCCACAGTTCTGGGTGCTTGAAGTCCAAGATTCGGTTTCTCCTAAGGCCTTTCTACTTATCTTCTCACTGTGTCTCTATGTGGTTTTTCTTCTGTGCGTGTATCACTAGTGTCCTTGTGTCTATATTTCCTCCTCCTAAAAGGACACAAGTCGGATTGGTTTATGGCCTACTTTAACAGTTTTATTTGACTTAATCACCTGTTTCAAGGCATTGTCTCCAAATACAGTCACATTATGAGATATTAGGGGTTAGGGTTTCAACATATGGAGTCTGGGAAGACACATTTCACCCCATAACAATGATTTAGAAAGGTTTTAAAGGAAATAGAAAGATTTTGGAGATAATTTTGTAATTATTTACTTATATGCACCTGGAGTGCAGTTCATCCTCAGGAAGTGTCATTAAACTAAATAATGATGTGATTTTTCCTTCAGTTCCAGTCAGCCAACATTTATTGAGCACCTGCTCTGTCCAAGACACTGAATAAAATAAGGAAAAAGAGAAGTAATTAAGATGATACGTTTTTATTTCCTCAAGAAGCATTTGAATCTGATATGGGAGAAGAGATATGTATAC
Source organism: Lontra canadensis (assembly GCF_010015895.1). Classification (NCBI taxonomy): domain Eukaryota; kingdom Metazoa; phylum Chordata; class Mammalia; order Carnivora; family Mustelidae; genus Lontra; species Lontra canadensis. The sequence continues at coordinate 926,374 of NW_022631136.1, read as the reverse complement.
AATAACAATAGTACTAGATATGTAAGTGCTATAAGAAAGGTACAAAAAGTACTATAAGAACATGGAAGGGGGGCGCCTGGGTGGCTCAGTGGGTTGGAGCCTCTGTCTTTGGCTCAGGTCATGATCCCAGGGACCTGGGACAGAGCCCTACATCAGCAGAGAGCCTGCCTCTCCCTCTCTCTGCTGCTCCTCCTTCTTGCACTTTCTTTCTTTCTCCTTCTCAAATAAATAAAATCTTTTTTTAAAAATTACTATTATCTCTATAAAATATTATCTCTACAAAATAAGGGTAAAACAGGGCACCTGGGTAGCTCAGTCAGCGAGCATCCAACTCTTAATTTTGGCTCAGGTCATAATCTCAGAGTTGTGAGATCAAGCCCCAAGTTGTGCTCCATGCTGGGCATGGAGTCTGCTTAAGATTCTCTCATTCCCGGGACGCCTGGGTGGCTCAGTTGGTTGGACGACTGCCTTCAGCTCAGGTCATGATCCTGGAGTTCTGGGATCGAGTCCCGCATCGGGCTCCCGGCTCCGCGGGGAGTCTGTTTCTCTCTCTGACCTTCTCCTCACTCATGCTCTCTCTCACTGTCTCTCTCTCAAATAAATAAATAAAAATCTTAAAAAAAAAAAAAAGATTCTCTCATTCCCTCTGTCCTTCCCCACCCTCTTAAAAAAGATATACATATATGTATGTATGTATATATGTAAATATGTATTTATATGTATTACATATATACAGGCACAGTTAGGTCTCTGACCCTTGGTTCTGGCTCAGGTCATAATCTCAGGTTTGTGAGATCCAGCCCTGCTTCGGGTTTCATGCTCAGTGCGGAGTCTGCTTGAGTTTCTCTCTCCCTCCCCCTCTATCCCCCCAGAGGATGCTATCTATCTTTCTCAAAAAAAAAAAAAAAAAAATTAAATTAAAAAAAATATGTGTATATATATATATATTGTTTTATATATATATATATAAAACAATTGGTAGAATTTGAAGGCTTATTGAATATTTGATAAAATTAAGGAATTCTTGTTAATTTTTTAAAATTCTTATTAATTTTTAGGTGTGATATTAGTATTACAGTTTTTTTTTAAGTCTTCCTGCCTTGGGGAGAGTATGATAATATTTTATAGATGATATGTTAAAATAACTTGGATTTGTACTGAAATAATCTGGTGAGCACAGAGAGTTATAAAAGAGAGATGATTGTATTGGTAACTGTTGAAGCTAGATGATGGATATATAGAGGTTCATAATCTCTCTACTTCATGTGTGTTGGGAACCTTAAGCCAAAAATGTTAAAAAGAAAAAACGACGTTTTCTTAACCACGTGATTCCATTTTACACAATATCTTATTGATTCCCTGTTATGAAAGATGATGAAATCACCACTCTCAGTTTGTTCTACTTCTATTCCCCAGTGTTTTATGAAAACTTGTAATGTATACGTTCTGTCATTTCATAACTCACACAATGCTGTTTTCTGAAGGAAAGCCCCAAAATTGAAGTTGGAGAAGAAGCATATGGGAAAATTAATGGTTAGGAGAGAAGAAATGTGTATTGTATGTATAAAGAAAAGTTCTGGTTTTACATATACCCAAAAGATAATAGGATGATGAAATTTGTGAGTAATTTTAATTTTTTATTATTTTCTTTCTTTCCAAATTTTCTAAAATACCTCTATACTACTTTTTAATCAGGGAGAAAAAGCTGTTTGAAAACAAGGTGAATCTGCGTTTACTTAAGTTTTGCTCTTCTGAGGTTTGAGGCCATAATTACCTTAAAGTGTTTCTGAATCTATTTTAAGTTATTTGAGAGTTGTGGGGAAATAGAGCTACATACGTGTATTCAGATTTTTACTCCCTTTTCTCAAGTATTTCCTCTTTGGATAGTGTGTAGCACTGTCCTTTTTCCCGTAACTAGCAAACTGTGGGGAAAGAAAGACGTGTAAGTTACTGTTTTTTTTTTTTTTAAGATTTTTATTTATTTATTTGACAGACAGAGATCACAAGTAGGCAGAGAGGCAGGCAGAGAGAGAGAGGGAAGCAGGCTCCCCGCTGAGCAGAGAGCCCGATGCGGGACTCGATCCCAGGACCCTGAGACCATGACCTGAGCCGAAGGCAGCAGCTTAACCCACTGAGCCACCCAGGCGCCCCTAAGTTACTGGTTTTAATGCTATAATCACTTTTAAATTTCTTAAAGTAAAAAACTAAGCATATTTTTGTTGCCAACTATGAGACTTAAAGCTAATGTAGGAGTATCCAAAGATTACCAGTTGCTTTCCTTTATTTTGAATTTCTTTTTCACTGATAAGGCATTATCATGTTTTTTTTTCCCCCCTGAAGTTTTGATAGTGGCTTTATTTTTAGAAAAAACTCAACTGGAGTTGAGAAAATTAATAAACTGATCATTATGACTAGCTTTGTATATTTCATCCAACCTCCTTATGAATAAGCCTGAAAGGATATAACCTTCCTGAAGTTGATTGAGAAGTTCTGTTCATTTGTTTAGGTTAATAGCCCATCCTTAGTCATGCCGAAATCATGCGTTAAGCCGGAATAACATCCAGGTCACAGTTGCTCATTACCCATTATGATAAAGCAGAGTGACTTTTTTTTTTTTTTTTTGTCAGAGAGAGAGAGAGCGAGAGAGTGGCAGGCAGAGTGAGAGGGAGAAGCAGGCTCCCTGCTGAGCAAGGAGCCCGATGTGGGACTCGATCCCAGCACACTGGGATCATGACCTGAGCTGAAGGCAGAGGCTTTAACCCACTGAGCCACCCAGGCGCCCCTTTAAGCAGAGTGACTTTTTAATGCTTAATCTCTTTTATGAAATGTCTCCATTGGCTGTGTGGACATAGAAATATTAATTGGAGTTAGAATGAATCACATTAATTTATAAAAGAGGAATTTAATTCAAACCTTGGAAGCTAATATTTCAGTAGAGCACTTCAAAGAAAAACAGTACATTATTTTTAAAGATTTTATTTATTTATTTGACAGAGATCACAAGTAGGCAGAGAGGCAGGCAGAGAGAGAGGGGGGAAGCAGGCTCCCTGCCAAGCAGAGAGACCGATGCGGGGCTCAATCCCAGGACCCTGGGATCATGACCTGAGCTGAAGGCAGAGGCTTTAACCCACTGAGCCACTCAGGCGCCCCTGTAATTTTATACATTTCTATAATGTGATTTTTTTCCTTTTTTTTAATAGTCATTTATTACACTTCTAATTAAGACAAAACAAGGTCCGCTATTCAAAGATCTCATTCTGCAAGCCTTCAGGATTCTTTGTTGGTCATGAAGCAATGTGCGATTCCATTTGTTTTAGTAGATCCTAAAATTTTTCTCTTTCTCTTTTCCCTAATGTGTATAGCCTTTGATAACTAAATTTAATGACTTAATGGGGAACTTTAATATGCATGTATTAGATCATCCTGCATACTGAACCATTGGCCCTTTAACACAGAATCTTTATTATAGATGATTTGAGAATCCACCAGTATAGCTGGATATATTTATTTAGAGGGATATGGAACTTAGAATTATAATTATTTTTTAAAACTCCACATGTATATTTTCAAGCTTTTTTCTATTACGATGCATGACTCAATAAAAAGAAAGTTTAAAAAAACTCCTGGGGAGTTTTACATAAGATGCTATGATGGGAATGATATTAAAAAACATAGTTTCTACATCCTGCTAGCCATTGTTTCTTTATTTACTGTGCTTTTCATTTACAGTTCTGTTGACAGTCTGACATCACTGTTACTGTAACAGAAGTTACATGGTCAGGAAGAAATAAAAAAACAAATTAGTTTCCTCTATTTGTTTTAATACTGGCTGATGGGTGTTTGCACACCTGTTGAGATTTATAAAATTACCAAGATTATATAAAAGTTCTGCCTAAATAAATTACGTGTCCTGAAAAAAGTTATAGTTTAACCTTAATTAGGCAGCTGAGTTGCATAAAACTAAGGATTAATCTTTAAAAAAACCTACTCCCTCCTTAAAGAGGGGTTATAAACGTGACTCTTCCAAAGTAGCCATGAGGCAGATAGTAGATGGAACTAATCCGAGCTTTGTATCTAAAATCAGGCCCACAGGAAATGTGGATAGGTTTAAGGAATGTTTATGGTTCAAATTGAGCTTTTGCCAGGTTTGCATATTTCTTTTTTTTTTTTTTTTAATTTTATTTATTTGACACAAAGAGACAGCGAGAGAGGGAACACAAGCAGAGGGAGTGGGAGAGGGAGAAGCAGGCTTCCCACTGAGCAGGGAGCCCGATGCAAGGGTTGATTCCAGGACCCTGGAATCTTGACCTGAGCTGAAGGCAGATGCTTAACAACCGAGCCACCCACAGGCACCCCAACATGTTTATTTCCAATCATAAATTTATGTTGTCAGGAAACATTGAGAGGGTGCCTGGGTGGCTCAGTTGGTCAGGCAACTGCCTTAGGCTCAGGTCATGATCCTGGAGTCCCTCGATCGAGTCCCACATCAGGCTCCCTGATCGGCGGGGAGTCTCCTTCTCCCTCTGACCTCTCCCCTCTCATACTCTCTCTCTCTGTCAAATAAATAAAATAAAATCTTTCTTAAAAAAAAAGAAACATTGAGAAATACTATGTATTAGTCAAATATTCTTCCCTTAAGAAATTTATACTCTACTGAGGACAACTGATTACAGTGTGATAAAAGAAATAAAGGAGAAGTATATATAGGCACACCCAGGCGAGGAACCTAACCTGGAGGGTGGACTAGAAGGAAAAGTGGTGTTCGAGAAGGTACATAGAAGATATGATCCCTATACACAATCCTTAAGAACAGGGAAGAATTGGGGAAATAAGGGTACTGGTTCTTCTGGACAGAGAGAACAATGTGGACAAAGGCCAGTAGGCAAAAATGATACATTAAGAATACTTAAGATAATTCTGGGGGTCCCTGGCTGGTTCAGTCTAAGAGCATGCAGCTCTTGATCTCAGGGTCTTGAGTCTGAGCTTCACATTAGGTTTAGAGATTACTAATAAAATAAACTTAAAAATAGTTCTGGAAAACTGAACATAGTGTTCTACGGGAAAGAGGCCAGGGAGAGACCAGTGAGTAGCCTCTTGGCTTGAGCATTATACTAAGGAATTTGGACTTGACTGTGAGGAGTATTTGAAAGATTTTTAAGTAGAGTGAAAGAGAGTTATATCATTAGATTTGAGCATAAAGATCATCCTGGTTATAATGGGAAAACTGGAATTAGAAGACCACTATCTCTGGCAGTATAGTGGTCAGATATTGAGTCTTGAATAAACATAATTTCTAAGTACTGTTGGGCCTTTGGAAAGTAAGAAATCTTCAGGGTCCCCAAACAAACACGAAACTTAAAATCGTAGAGATGAGCAATAAACAAACATGAAATCCAGATTGCCCCAGGACAAATTATCAAATCAGTCCTAAGATCTGGGAATTGGATAGTCAGGAATAAACCTCAAGAGTTAAGATAAAATGGGGAAGCTAGGTTTAAATGTGGTCCCAGTAGAGGGCACCCAGGTGGCTCACTGGAACATGAGAGTCTTGATCTTGTGAGTTTAAGCCCCAGGCTGGATGTAGAGATTACTTAAAATCTTGTAAAAAAATAAAATTCTGGTCCCAGTTGTGTAGCAGTCCCCCAATCTCCTCATGCCTGACTCTCAGCAGAAGCAAATACAGATCTTCCTCTCTGAAAGAAGGCATCTTTAATTTAGGCCTTCAGGATCTCAGAGATTCACAAAAAAATTTAATATGGGCCACTTCTTTTTTTTTTTTTTAAGATTTTATTTATTTATTTGACAGACAAAGATCACAAGTAGGCAGAGAGGCAGGCAGAGAAAGGGGAAGGGAAGCAGGCTCCCTGCTGAGCAGAGAGCCCAATGTGGGGCTCCATCCCAGGACTCTGGGATCATGACCTGAGCTGAAGGCAGAGGCTTTAACCCACTGAACCACCCAGGCGCCCAAATATGGGCCACTTCTTAATCAAATATCAAACATACAAAGAATCAAATACCCATGAGAAAGATTCAGCAGAAATCACAAATAATAGATCATTCATGGACCTCACATATTAAAATGATCAGACAACATAAAATATCTATGACCTTTTTTTTTTTTTAAGATTTTATTTATTTGTTTGACAGAGATCACAAGTAGGCAGAGGCAGGCAGAGACAGAGAGAGGGGGAAACAGACTCCCTGCTGAGCAGAGAGCCTGATGTGGGGCTCGATCCTAGGACCCTGGGATCATGACCTGAGCCAAAGGCAGAGGCTTAACCCACTGAGCCACCCAGGCACCCCAAGATCTATGACCTTTTAAAGAAATAAAAGAATCACAAAATGAACAACAAAAAGAAATGATCACAAATGACCAAGCAAATGTGAAAAATAACTACATAGAACTTTTAGAGATGAAAAAAATCAAAGTTGAAATCAAAATCTTGTGGTTAGTTTAGCATATTAGTTACAGATGGAGAGAGTAAATTGGAAGCCAGATATGAACTCTTCAGAAAGCAATTTAGAGACAAAAGAAATGGAAAATATAAAAGATTAAAAGACAGAAAGACTGATGTCCCAGAAGGGAAAAATAAAGAAAATAGAGGAGAGCTAAAATTTTTAAGAGATAAGAAGTGAGAATTTTTGAAGAGTAAGAAATGGACCTACAGATACAGGAAGCATATGCCAAGCAGGATAAGTAAATTCACACACAGTCATGCCATCGTCAAACTATAAAACACCAAGAGAGAAGATCATAAGGGACCTATGGAAAAAAGACAAATCACCTACAAGCAGCCATAATCAAAAGAATGATATATTTCTCACTGCAACAATGGAAGCTGGAAGAGGAGGGCTTAATATCTTCAGTGTGCTATGAGAAAACTATCAGCCTGGATTGTTATGTCCAGAAAAACCATATTTATTATTTTTTATTTTCTATTCAGATCTTTAATCCATTTTGACATGAGAAACTATCTTTTTTTAAAGATATTTATTTATTTATTTGACAGAGAGAGAGAGACAGCGAGAGAGGGAACACATGCAGGGGGAGTAGGATGGGGAGAAGCAGGCTTCCCGCTGAGCAGGGAGCACAATGCAGGGCTCCATGCGTGGATCGACGTGGGGCTTAATGCAGGGCTTGATCCCAGGACCCTGGGATCATGAGCCCAGCCGAAGGCAGACACTTAATGCCTGAGCCACCCAGGTACCCCAAGGAACTTATCTTTAGAAAACAATGTTGAGGGTGCCTGGGTGGCTCAGGCCACTCAGAGTCCCGGGATCAAGTCCTGTATCTGGCTCCCGGCTCAGTGCGAGTCTGCTTCTCCCTACCCCCTCCTCATGCTCAGTCTCTCTCTCTCATTCTCTCTCTCTCTCTCTCAAATAAATAAAATCTAAAAAAATCTTAAAAAAAAAAAAAAAACCAATGTTAAGTAAAGACCTTTCGGATAAAATAGTTTGTCTCCAACAGACTTTCACTTAAGGAAGTTCTGCTTTAGGAAGAAGGAAAATGGTACCAGAGAGGAGGTCTAAGATGCAGGTAGGAATGGTGAGCAAAGATATTGACAAGCATCTGAGTAAATCTAAACAAGTGCTACCTGTATAATATAATGATAATGCTAATAATAATGTCTAACGTGAGGTAAAAGATAAAATATTGGTCAAATGGAAGACTGGTTAAATATTGATTCATTTAAAACTAATTAGATTTTGTATTAATTTTAAATTGTCATGCATGTTAAAATTTCAAGGATAACTTTGCTAAAGAGAAGAGAGTGCATAACTTCTAAACCAATAAAGAGGAAAGTAGTATTAAAAAAATGTTTTTAATTCTTTGCCACTGTTTAGCTTTGTAACCCCTGCCGTGTCACAGAACCTCCATTAGTTTCCTCATCTTTAAAATGTGGACAGTAGTACCTCCCTTATATGGTTGTTGTGAAGATGTGATCAGATCATGCATACAAAAAAGCTGAATGCAAATCTGTATAATAAGTATCCAATAAATATTAGATATTACTACTATTAATAGTGATTTATGGAGCACCTGACTGGCATAGTTGGTGGAGCATGAGGCCCTTGATCTTGGGGTCATGAGTTCAAGGTCCACATTCAGCGTGGAGCTTGTTTTTTAAAAAATTAAAAATTAAGTAAATAAGTAAATAAAATTTGTTTTAAATAGTGATTTATATAGTAACCATTAAAGGTGATACTTTAAAGCCATGCTAGAACTTCCCTGCCAACATCTCATCCAGCTTCTCTTCCATTAGAGGGAGTGCTACACCTAAAGATGGTTGGAGTGTTGAACAGTTAGTCTAATAACTCTTTAACAGTTCTTCTTGTGTTAATTGTAACTCCTTGCTCAGAACCTTCAGGATTCAATATTGCCTTTAGTAAAAGTTCAGAACATCAAGGCCACAGCCTGGCCCCAATCAACTTGATCTTATGTCCTTGAGTTAGATCTCTAAACATATTTGATGTCTTTTTCCTTTAAACTTTTGCTTAGAATGCCCTTTTGAAAAATAGTAGAATTTGGACGACTTCCTTCATCTTCATCCAGAAAACCTTCCCTTCTCTGAAAAATTCAGCCTATTCTTTAAACCCCAGTTCAAATCCCATAAAAGTTTCTGACTAGCCCAAAAGTGATTTATAATTTGAAAAACTATCCTCTAAACCAAATTTTTGCCTTCTGCTGCTACTTGTTCAGTTGAGCTTTTATTTAAAATTTATATTATCACAGAATTTTCCTCACATTTGCATGGTATTTCCAGTTAGATTTTTTGGTTCCTTAAGACAGTGGTTATTTCTTCTATGTCTTTGTATAGCTTCTAGGGAAGGGAAAGTAGTAATTTAAGCGGCTACTATATGCCAGGCACTCTACTAAATGCCTTCTTATATGTAACATCCAATTTATTCCTCACAGCAAACTTAGAAAGAAAGATATTAGTGTCCCTGTTTTACAAATGAGGACATCACACTTGAAAATGGTTAAATAACATACCCAAGGCACTTAACCAGTCAGTGGCAGAGCTGGATTTCTACCACACTACCCAATAAAATAGCTTTCCAAGAAGCCAAAATTCTTCCCAAAAATTAAAATTTGACTTGTCAGTTATCAACTAACAACTGAACCATGGGAATTCACAAAGAGCTAAAAGTCAGACAGAAAACCTTATTTGCGGGGTTTAGATTAAGGGGATTAAAGAGAGATTCCATTCTTATTCTATGCTTTGAGTTCATGTAATGTGACATGAAATGAATCACAAAAAGGTGAACCATTGGGTGCCTGGGTGGCTCAGTTGTTAAGCATCTGCCTTTGGCTCAGGTCATAATCCCAGGGTCCTAGGGGTTGAGCCCCATATCGGGCTCTCTGCTCAGCGGGAAGCCTGCTTCTCCCTCTCCCATTCCCCCTGCTTGTGTTCTCTGTCTCGCTCGCTCTCTGTCAATTAATAAATAAAATCTTTTAAACAAAAAAAAAAAGGTGAACCATCTTTAAGGTGCTTGCTGCAAGTCCATAACCCTTTCAGAACATTCTCTTCTCTTTTGCCTTTTCTAGGGTTACACATCTTTCTGGAATGACTGCATATCATCTGGCCTGCGAGGGGGTATCCTGATAGAGCTGGCAATGCGGGGTCGAATCTATCTGGAACCCCCCACAATGCGTAAGAAGCGACTACTGGACAGAAAGGTATGGCACCTTTGTGGACATCCTCCTAACTTACGAAAGGGCAGATACCAATGGTCATTTTGGAGGAATGGGAAGTTTTGTTTGTTTGTTCGTTTGTTTGTTTTTGAGGGCCTTGAATTCATGACCCTGAGATCAAGACATGAGCTAATACCAAGAGTCAGAGGCTTAACAGCTGAGCCACCCAGGTGCCCCTGGGGGGAATGGGAAGATCTGAATAGTGAGACAAGATAAGTATCACTGACAGTTGTCCCATTATCTAACAGTTTTAGTTAACCTATAGCAGAGGAAGAAATTCAAATATCCATCATCTAAAAAATTAGAAGGAGGTTATGATTTTATCTTTTTTATGTAGAAAAATCACTTTAGGATGCTGTTATTACTCCCTCTATAACTATAACATTATGAAATAGAGTTTTATATAGGAGGAGGGCAGACATATGGGTCAGGTGAGTCTTTGTTTAACCCTAGTCATGCTCAGATAACCATTAGATTTTTCTCCTTCTGTTTATAGTGAGTCGAGTCCACCATATGAGTTATACTCCTGTTTCCATTTTTTACTACTTATTTTTTCCACTCATAACGTCACTGTCATACTCAGAACTCTACCAAAATGACATTCTTTAGGTATCACCAGGAAGTTCTATCCCCAGTGTGGGGCTTGAACTCAAAACCCTGAGATCAAGAGTCACATGCTCTGGGCACATGGGTGGCTCAGTTGGTTATCTGCCTTTGGCTCAGGTCATGATCCTGGGGACCTGGGATGGAGCCCCGCATCAGGCTCCCTGCTCACCAGGGAGTCTGCTTCTTTCCGTCCCTCTGCCCCTCCCCGCTGCTCCTTTTCTTTCTCAGTCTCTCTCAAATAAATAAATAAAATATTTTTTTAAAAAGTTGGTATTCCAGACCCAGAGAGTTATTATTGCATATTTTCTCCATGATCATTTATATCCAGTTTGTTCCTAGGATCCACTTCAAATGTTATTTTTGTCCTCTTACTATTACGCCATGCTAGATTTTAAACTTCTTGAATGCTTTGCATTTCCTACAACACTTAACCAATAATCTATATATGGTATACTGAAATATTTTCATTTGAATTAAGTAAATGAACCAGGGTCCCTTGACTCTTCCTTTAAAGGTACTTCTAAAGTCAGATAGCCCAACAGGGGATGTTTTGCTGGATGAAACTCTCAAACACATCAAAGCAACTGAACCCACAGAAACCGTCCAGACGTGGATAGAGCTACTCACAGGTAAAATGGTTAAAAAATCCCACACTTTATAATCTTTATCCTACTAGTTCAAGAAAAGGAGTACAGGAACTCAAGCTGCTGGGTAGGAAGTATATGGTTCACTGTGTAACTGTATTAAAGAGGGACAGAAAAGGCATGGTTAATCAATACATAGAGTTTTCCAAAGTTTCATCTTAGTTCTGCCACCGCACCCCGTAAGCTCTCTTAACAGTATTCTTCACAAGAAAAATTTCTAACATCTTTATTGATACATGATTCATATACCATACAGTTGACCCATGGAAAGTACACAATTAAATGGATTTTAGTATATTCACACAATTGTGCAACCATCATCACAATCTAAATTTAGAACATTTTCATCACCCCAAAAACAAACCCCATATTTCTTAGCAGTTTTTCCCAAGCCTCCTGTCCAGCTCTAGGCAACCACTAATCTACATTCTGTGTCTATAGATTTGCTTATTCTAGATATTTCATATAAATTAAATGTTCAGCTTTTTTTTAATAACTGGCTTAAGATATAATAGTTTTAAGGTTGATCCATGTTTTAGCATGTACCAGTACTTTATCCTCTTTTTTTTCTAAGGGCAAGTTCAAAAACTTTAATATAAATAAGTAGATCTGTGGCATAAAATTTTAGGAGAAAGCAAGACACTTTGAGATAACAGCCAGTGTCACCTTCTGTGACAGTTTTTTTAATTGAAATTTTTATTGAGGTATTTATAGATTTACACGCAGTTATAGGAAATAATATTGAGAGATCCCTTATACACTCTACCCGGAAGCCCCCAGTGAAAACTTTTTACAAAACTGTAGTATAATATGACCCATTGGATGTTGACATTGTTACTCTACACCAATCTTATTAGAACTTTCCCAGTTTTACTTTGATTCCTTTTTATCACTAAATAATATTTCATTGTATAGATGTACCACATTTATTCGTTGATTAATCAGTTGATAGACATGTGGTTATTTCTGCCTTTAGACTATTATGAATAATGCTACTATGAACATTCACAGACATGTTTTTTATGGATGTGTATTAATTTCTTTTGGGTATATAATTAACTTTATTGTAAAGTATGCATAACATAATCTTTATTGTCTTAACCATTAATAAATGTATAATTCAGTGACATTAAATACAATCAAGGTTTTATGTAACCATTACCTCTCTTTATACCCAAAGCTTTCATATCATCCCAAACATCCTTCTTTCTTCCCAACCCCCATTCTCTGGCAATCCTTTTTCTATTTGTTGTCTTTATGAATTTGCCTGTACTAGGTAACTCAGGTAAGTGGAATCATACATTTGTCTTTTTATATGTGTCTTATTTAATTAAGAATAATGTTTTCACTACCTGGTCATGTTGTAATATATATCAAAATCTCATTCCTTTTTATGGCCAAATAATAATCCATTGTTTGGATCTGCCTTTTTTTTTTTTATTATTCATCTGTTGATGGACCCTTGGGTTGTTTCTACCTTTTAGCTATTGTGGATAATGCTGCTATGAACATTAATATACAAATATCTATTCAAGTCCCTGCTTTCCATTCTTTTAGATACATACTTAGGAGTAGAATTGCTGGGTAGTAAGATAGTTCTATGTTTTGAGAAACCACAAAACTATTTTCTATAGAGGCTGTACCCTTTTACACTCTTACCAGCCTTACATGGGGGTTCCAGTTTCTCTACATTGTCATCAACACTTACTCTATTTTTTGTTTTAGTTTGTTTTTTATCGTAGCTCCCCTAGTAGGCATGAAGGGATATCTCTTTGTTGGTTTGATTTGCATTTCCTAATGACTAATGATGAGCATTTTCCCTAATGACCAATGGTGAGCATCTTTTCATAGGTTATTGGCCATTTGTATATCTTCTTTGGAAAAATGTCTATTCAAGTCCTTTGCCCATTTTTTTTTTTAAAGATTTTACTTATTTATTTGACAGAGATCACAAGTAGGCAAAGAGGCAGGGAGAGAGAGGGGGAAGCAGGCTCCCCGCCAAGTGGAGAGCCAATGCAGGGCTCCCAAGCCCGAGATCATGACCTGAGCCTAAAGCAGAGGCTTTAGCCCACTGAGCCACCCAGGCGCCCTGCCCATTTTTTTAAATTGGGTTCTGTTGTTATTATTTTTGTTTAAAGATTTTATTTATTTATTTGAGAGAGAGAGTGTGTGCACATTAGCAAACACACAGAGAGAGGGAGAAACAGACTCCCCACTGAGTAGGGAGCCCAAGGCAGGACTCAATCTCAGGACCCCAAAATCATGTCCTAAGCCAAAGACAGACAACTTAACCAACTGAGCCACCCTGATGGCTCCCTGTTATTGACATTATTGTTGAGTTTTAGAAGTTCTTTATATTTTCTGGATATTAATCCCTTATCGGATCTGTCATTTACCAATATTTTCTCCTATTCTGTAGGTTGTCTTTTCAACTTCTTTGATAGTAGTCCTAGATGCATAAAAATTCTTAATTTTTATGAAATCCAGTTTATCTATTTTTTTCTTTTGTTGCCTGCACTTTTGGCCTCATATCCGTGAAAAGACTGCCCTTTCCCCATTGAATAGTCTTAGCAGCCTTGTTGAAAATCAGTTGATCATAGATATGAGGATTTATTTCTGGGCTCTCTGTTCTGTTGCATTGATCTATGTTTGTCCTATGCCAATACCATACTGTTTTACTTACTATAGCTTTATAGTAAGTTTTGAAGTTGGGAAGTATGAGTCCCACAACTTTATTCTTTTTTAAGTTTATTTTGGGGAAGCCTGGGTGGCTCAGTGGCTTAAGCCTCTGCCTTTGGCTCAGGTCATGATCTCAGGGTCCTGAGAATGAGCCCCAAGCCCCACATTGGGCTTTCTGTGCTGCAGGGAGCCTGCTTCCCCCTCTCTCTGCCTGCCTCTCTGCCTACTTGTGATCTCTCTGTCAAATAAATAAATTCTTTTTAAGAAATAAAATTAAATTAAAGTCAGATTATTTTGGCTACCCTGGGTCTCATGTAATTCTGTGTGAATTTGAGAATTGGCTTTTCCATTTTGGTGGGAAAGGTTATTGGAATTTTGTTAGGGACTATGTTGAACCTGTAGATCTCCTTGAGTGATATTGATATCTTAACAATGTCAACTCTGCCTATCAATCAGAATGGGATGTCTTTCTTTGCATTATTTAGGTCATCTTTAATGTTTTTTCAGCAATATTTTATAGTTTTCCGCATATAAATCTGTCACCTCCTTGGTGAGCCTTATTCCTAAGTATTTAATTCTTTTAGACACTATTATAAATGGAACTGCTTTCTTAATTTCCTTTGTTCTTTACCAGTATGTAGAAACAACTGATATTTCTGTGTTTTTCTTGTTCCCTGTATGTTAGCTGAATTAGTTTATTAGCTCTAGTAGCATTTTTGTGCTTTCTTTGGGATTTTCTTTACAGTTAACTCTTGAACAACATGGGTTTGAACCATGCAGGTCCATGTATACATGGATTTTTTTTTTTTCAATAAATACAGTACATTACTCTAAATGTATTTTCCTTAAGATTTTCTTAGTATTTCATTTTTTGTAACTTAGTTTATTATAAGAATACAGTATATAATACGTATATAAATATGTGTTAATTGACTGTTTATGTTATCAATAAGGCTTTCAGTCTAGGCTATTAGTAGTTAAGTTTTTGTGGGTTTTTTTTTTAAGATTTTATTTATTTATTTGACAGAGATCACAAGCAGACAGAGAGTCAGGGAGAGAGAGAGACGGGGGGAAGCAGGCTCTGCGCTGAGCAGAGAGCCCGACGCAGGGCTCGATCCCAGGACCCTGAGACCATGACCCAAGCCAAAGGCAGAGGCCTAACCCACTGAACCACCCAGGAGCTTCAGTAGTTAAGTTTTTAAGGAATTAAAAGTTACACACAGATTTTGGACTGTGCAGGGTTTTGGCACCTCTAACTCCCAGGTTGTTCAGGGTCAGCTATAGATAGGATCATGTCTTGTGCAAATATAGTTTTAGCTTTTCCTTCCCAATCTGGATGCCTTTCATCTTTTTTCCCTTCTCTAATAGCTCAGGTTTGACTAGCAGTGGTGAAAGCCGTCATCCTTACGTTG
Source organism: Lontra canadensis (assembly GCF_010015895.1). Taxonomy (NCBI): domain Eukaryota; kingdom Metazoa; phylum Chordata; class Mammalia; order Carnivora; family Mustelidae; genus Lontra; species Lontra canadensis. The sequence continues at coordinate 911,336 of NW_022631136.1, read as the reverse complement.
TTCGTGACCTCTGAGGAAAAGCTTTTCACTGTTTTTCACTATGTGAATGTGACAAATGTTTCACTATTGAATGTGACATTAGCTATGGATTTTTCATAAATATCCTTTATGATGTTGAGAAATTTTCCTTTCCATCCCTAGTTTTCTGGGAGTTTTTAATCATGAAAGAATGTTCTTTTTTTTTTTCTTTGAAAGTGTCTTCATTTTTGCCAAATGTCTTTTCTGAGTCAATGAGATGACTATATGGCTTTTTTCTTTCACTCTATTAATGTGATATATTACATTATTTGATTTTTTTTTATTGAGGTATAATTGACATAGAACATTATATTCATTTAAGGTTTAGAACATATTGATTCTGGATTCAGGATTGGTGTATATTGTGAAATGATCGTAATATGTCTACTTAACATCCATCACCACATATAGTTACACATTTTTTTCTTGTGATGAGAAATTTTAAGATCTCTCTTAGCAACTTTCAAATATACAATACATTGTTATTAACCACAGTCACTGCGCTGTGTATTACATCCCTAGGAATTATTTATTTTATAACTGGAAGTTTGTAGCTCTTGACTACATTCACCCATTTTTGCCCCCCATCCCTTGCTTTGGCAACCATCACTCTGTTCTCTGTATCTGTGAGCTTTTTGGTTTTGTGTTTTGTGTTTTTTTTTTCTAAGATTTTACTTTTAAGTAATCTCTACACTCACTGTGGAGCTCAGACTTACAACCCTGAGATCAAGAGTCATGTGTTCCCCTGACTGAGTTAGCCAGGTACCCCATTTGGGTTTTTGTTTTTTAGATTCTGTATATAAGTGAGATCATTATAGTATTTGTCTTTCTCTGTCTCACTCATTTCACTTAGCATAATGCCCTCAGGTTCCATCCATGTTGTTGCAAATGTCAAGATTTTTTTTAATGACTGAATAATATTTCATTGTGTGTGGTGTATGTATATACATGTATGTGTGTGTATATATATATATATATATATATACATATACATACATATGTATGTATATACCTGTATGTATATGTACATACATATACATACACACACATTTTCTTTATCCATTCATCCATTGATGGACATTTACAATAGCCTTAGCTATTATAAATAATGCTTCAGTTAACATCAGAGTGCATGTATCTTTTCCAGTTAGCATTTTCATTTTCTTTGAATAAATATCCAGAAGTGGAATTGCTGGATCACATGATACTTCTATTTTTAACATTTTAGGAACTTCCATACTGTTTTATGTAGTGGCTGCACCAATTTACATTCTCACCAACAGTGCACAAAAGTTGTCTGTTTTCCACATCCTCTTTAACACTTGTTATTTCTTGTCTTTTTGGTAACAGCCACTCCAACAGGTGTGAGGTGATATTTCATTGTGAATTGATTTGCACATCCATGGTGATTAGTGATATTGAGCACTTTCTCATGTGTCTGTTGGCCATCTTTATATTTTCTTTGAAAAAAGTATTCTGATCCTTTCCCTATTTGATTTTCTTACGTTACATTCCTGGGTTGAATTTTACTTGCTCATGGTGAATAATCCTTTTAATATGCTGTTGTATTCGATTTGCTAATATTCTATTAAGGATTTTTGCATCTATATTCATAAGGGGTTTTGGTCTATAATGTGACTAAGGTGAGTCTCTTATAGATAGTGTATAGTTGGTTGATGTTTTTTAACCCATTCTGCCAATCTTTGTCTTGTAATTGAATTGCTTAATCTGTTTACATTTAAAATAATTACTCAAGGGGTGCCTGGGTGGCTCATTTGGTTAAGTGTCTGCCTTTAGCTCAGATCACGATCCCAGGGTCCTGAGATCAAGCCCCATGTTGGGCTTAGGGAGCCTGCTTCTTCTTTCCCTCTGCCCCTTCCCCCCACTCATTCTCTCTTGCTCAGTCTCTCTCAAATAAATAATAATCTTTTTTAAATAAGTAAATAAAAATAATTACTCCTAAAGAGATACTTCTGGCATTTTGCTGTTTCTTTGCTATATGACCTATAACTTTTGTTTCTCATTTCCTACATTACTATCTTCTTTTGTGTTTAGGCGATTTTTTGTAGTGAAACATTTGTATTCCCGCTCATTTTCTTTCATGTAGGTATTTTCTTTATTGTTACCGTAGACTTTAACATCCTAAAGTTTTAACAACCTAATTTGATTTTATACCAACTTTAATAACATAAAAACTCTGCTCTGGGGCACCTGGGTGGCTCAGTGGGTAAAGCCTCCGCCTTCGGCTCAGGTCATGGTCTCATGTCCTGGGATCAAGCCCTGCCTCGGGCTCTCTGCTCAGCCGAGTACCTGCTTCCCCTGCTCCCTCTGCCTGCCTCTGTGCCTACTTGTGACCTCTCTCTCTGTCAAATAAATAAAAGCTTTTAAAAAAAAAATTCTGCCCCTATAAAGCTCCATCCCACCCTCTTTATATTTGGATCTCACAGAATATATCTTTATACACTGTGTGCCCGATAACATAGATTAAGTGTTTTTAATGTATTTATCTTTTATTTTTTAAAATTAATTAATTAATTTATTTGCCAGAGAGAGAGATCACAAGTAGACAGAGAGGCAGGCAGAGAGAGAGTGGGAAGCAGGCTCCTGCCGAGCAGAGAGCCTGATTCGGGCCTTAATCCCAGGACCCTAAGATCATGACCTGAACCAAAGGCAGAGGCTTTAACCCACTGAGCCACCCAAGCACCCTGTATTTATCTTTTAAATCATATAGGGACGCCTGGGTGGCTCAGTTAGTTGGGTGTCCGACTCTTGATTTCAGCTTGGGTCTTTATCTTGGGGTTGTGGGACCAAGCCCCAAGTCAGTTCCATGCTAAGCAGGGAGTCTGCTTGAGATTCTCTCCCTCTTCCTCTGCCCCTCCCCCTGCTCATGCTCACTCACTTGCACTCTCGCTCTAAAATAAATCTTAAAAAAAAAAAAAGAAGCATAGAGAAAATTAAAAGTAGTGTACAAACCAATACCACATTTTATATTTATACATGTATTTACCTTTATCAGAGATCTTTATTTCTTCATACTGCTTCTAGTTACTGTCTGGCTTCCCTTCATTTCAACCTGCAGGACTCCTTTTTAGTATTTCTTTCTTTCTTTCTTTTTTTTTTTTTTTAAAGATTTATTTATTTGTCTTAGAGTGCGGGCATGAGCTGAGGAAGGACAGCGGGAGAGGGAAAGAAGCAGATTCAGTGCTGAGCATGGAGCCTGATGTAGGGCTTGATCTCACAATCCTGAGATTACAACCTGAGCCTAAAGCAAGACCGAGCCCCTGCTTTTTAGTATTTCTTTCAGGGTAAGTCTAGTGGTAAGAGACTTCCTGGGTTTTTGTTCTCTAAGAAAGTCTTAATTTCTGCCTCATTTTTGAAGTACAGTTTTTCTGGATATAGAATTCTCATTTGATGGGTTTTTTTTTTTTTCTTTTAGCTCTTTAAATATATCAGCCCACTGCCTTCTGGCCTCCAAATTTTTTTATGAGAAATCTGCTGATATTGCTAAGGATCCCTTGTATATGATGACTCACTTCTCTCTTCCTGCTCTTAAGATTCTTTATCTTTGGCTTTTGAAAATATGATTATAATATGTCTCAGTATGGATGCTTTATCTGACATTGAGTTCATTAAGCTTCTTTGATTTGTAGATTCATGTCCTTTGTTAAATTTGGAATGTTTTCAGCCGTTATTTCTTCAGATAGTCTTTCTGCACCTTTTCTCTCTATTCTCCTCCTGGGATTCTCACAATGCATATATTTGTCCATTTGATGATGTACCAGAAGTCCCTTAGGTTCTGTTTACTTTTTCTCATTTGTTTTCTTTCTGTTCCCCAGACTATATAATTTCAGTTTCCTATATTTGGGTTTGTTAATTCTTTTTCTACCTACTTAATTCTGCTTTTGAGCCCTATGTATGTATTTTCCATTTCAGCTATTATTTAAGCTCCAGACTTTCTTTTTGGTTCCTTTTCATGATTTCTCTTTATTAATATTCTCATTTGTTTATATGTCATTTCCCTGTCTATATCCATGTGTTCTCTTAGCTCTTTTAGCATCTTAAGACAGTTGTTTTCAAGTCTTTATCTAGTAAATTTGATATCTATACTTTCTGAGGAACATATTATGTCCATTTCTTGTGTTTCTTTGAATGTGTAATACTTTCCTCTTTCTTTGTATGCCTCGTGTGGTTTTTTTTTTGTTGTTGTTGTTGTTGTTGTTTTCTTAAAAATGGAACATTTGATTCTTACAATGTGGTGATTTTGGAAATCAGATTCTCCCCTTTCCCCAGTGTTTGCTGTTGCACAGTGTCTTTGTGCTATAGATCAGACTGAGGAGAAAGCTTCAGACTCGGGTTTTTTGTGAGGTTACATCTTATCCTGAGCAAGGATACATTTTTTAATGTAAAAACAGAAACAACCCCACAGTGCTTATCCTTTATATCCTTTTTATCCCCCCCACCTTTTGCTGGTGGGGATTTGAACAGTGGCAGCCAGCTTCTAATTTCACGTCAGCCATGAGAAACTGCAGTCCATAATCAGAACACAGATCCTGATATTTCAAGGACAAGGTTCTTATTGTCCACTCTGATTCCAGCAAGCTGCACCAAAACCACAGATTGCTCTCCCTGTGGGTTCCTTTCACGGGGCTGGGAGGTAGGGGCTAAGTAGCCACTATTGTGCTGAAAGCTGAAATTGGCCAATATAAACCACATTTTGCCACTCAGGCCTTGGCCTGGAACCTCTAAGCATTCAAATAGATTCAGAGTTCCAAATAGTTATTAAAAAGATATATTCTAGGGGCTCCTGAGTGGCTCAGTCAGTGAGGCCTCCCCTCTTGATCTCAGCTCAGGTCTTGATCTCGGGACTGTGAGTGCAACCCCTGTGTCGGGCTCCACCCTGGGCATGGAGCCTAATTTTTAAAAAAGAAAGAGAGAGATTCTAGGTTCTAGTATAATTGTTGTCTAGGTGAAGAGATGAATGTCTGGCACTTCCTACTCTGTCATCATCCCTGATGTCATACCTCAATTATTAACAATTTAAAGAACCTTATCATCTATGTCCTGTTGAGTTTGTCATTAGGGCCCACTTCAAATATTATTTTTGTCTCCCCACTATCACCCCATACTAGATTTTAAACACCTTAAGGACAGGGATGGGGCCAGTTTTTCAAAGTGGCTACACCATTGTATATTTCCACACCAATGTATGCATTTTCATTCTTCCACATTCTCATCAATACTTGTTACTCTCTGTCTTTTTTATTTTCTCTATCCTAAAGAGTAGTAGTATATCATTGTGATTTTTATTTGGATTTTCCTAACACTAATGATGTTGACCATCTTTATGTATTTATGGCCATTTGTATATCTTCTTTGGAGAATTGTCTATTCAAATACTTCACCTACTTTTTAATTAGGTTTACCGTTTCTACTATTGAGTTGTGCTTTTCAAATATATTCTAGACACAAATCTCATCATATATGGGATTTGCAAAACTTTTCTTCCATTCTTTATCTTTTTACTTCTTGAGAGTGTCTTTCAAAGCATAAAGTTTTCAATTTTAGTACTTTACAATTAATCTTTTTTTCTTTTATTACTTGTGTAATATCTAAGAAATGATTGCTTAACCCAACATCATGAAGATTTATTCCTGGGGTGCCTGGGTGGCTCAGTCATTTAAGCATTTGCCTTTGGCTCAGGTCATGATCCTGGGGTTGGGGAATTGAGCCCTGAATTGGGCTTCCGGCTCAGCAGGGAGTGTTCTCCCTTTCCCTCTGCCCCTCCCCCTCCTACTCATGTACTCTCTCTTGCATACACGTGTTCTTTCTCTCTCTCTCAAATAAATAAGTAAATTCTTTTTAAAAAATTTATTCCTGCATTTTCTTCTAAGAAATTATAGGTTTGTGTATTTCATTTAGGTCTATTGTCCATTTTGAGTTAATTGTATATGGTATGGGGTAGAGCTCCAACTTCAGTCTTTTGCATGAAGATATAAATACAGTTGTCCTAGCACTGTTTGTCCTAACACTGTTCTGTTCCCTATGATTTATCTTGGTACCATTGTCAAAAATCATTTGACCATAAATGTATGGATTTATTTTCAGACTCTACCTTTGATCTATATGTCTATTCTTATGCAGTAACACACTGTCTTGATTATTGCAGCTTTTGTTTTTTGGGTTGTTTTTTTTTTTTTTTCATATTGGTTTTACAGTAGTTTTGAAATCAGGAAGTACAAGTCCTCCAACTTTATTCTTCTTTTTCAAGATTTTTTGGCTATGCTGGGTCTTTCACATTTCCATATGAATTATAGAATTAGCTTGTCAGTTTCTGTAATAAAGCAAGGTAGGATTTTAATAGGAATTGTATTGAATCTGTAGATCAATTTGAGGGAGTATTGGTATCTTAATAATATTAAGTTTTCCAATCCATGAACATGGGATGTCTTTCCATTTATATTCTTTCAATGATATTTTGTAATTTTTTATTGTATAAGTCTTACACTACTTTTGTTAAATATATTCCTATATCTGTTCTTTTTGATGCTATTATAAATGTAATTGTTTTCTTAATTTTATTTTCAGATTATTTGTTGCTAATGAATAGAAATTCTGTTGATTTTTGTATATTAATCTTGTATCCTGCAACCTTTCTGAATGTAATTGTTGCAGTAGTTTAAGTGGATTCCTTAGATTTTTCTGTATACAAGATTTGTATACGAGATCATGTCATCTGAAAATAAAAATAGCTTAACTTCTTCCTGTCTGATCTGAATGCTTTTATTTCTTTTTCTTGCCTAATTGCCCTGGCTAGAATCTCCAGTATGGTGCTAAATAGAAGTGATGAAAATAGCATTTTTTGTCTTGTGCCTGATCTTAGCAGGCACTGCTAAGTGCCTCTTTCATCGTTAAGTATGAAACTAGCTGCGGGTTTTTTGTAAATGCCTTCTGTCAGGTTGAGGAAGTGTCTACCTATTCCTAGTTTGTTGAGTGTTTTTATCATGTATGTATGGTGGATTTTGTCAGATACTTTTTGTGTGTTGATTGAGATGATCATTTGGTTTTTGCTTTTCATTCTATTGATATGATGTGTTACATAATTGAATTTTTGGATATTAAAACAACCTTGCATTTCTAGGTAAGTCCTGCCTAATTTTGTTACATGGTGTTTATTATATGTTGCTGGATTTTTTTTTGTAGTATTTTGTGGAATATTTTTGTACCTATATTCATAAGGGATATTGGTCTATAGTTTTCTTGTGATGTCTTTGTCTAGTTTTGATATCAGAGTAATACTTAAGGAAGTGTTCCCTCCTCTTCTGTTTTTTTTGAAAGAGTTTGTGAAGGATTATTTATAAGTATTCTTTAAACATTTGATAAAATTACCAATAACCCATCTTAACTACACTTTTTGGGGGGAGTTTTAAATTACTTATTCAGTCTATTTACTGTTATAGATATATTCAGATTTTCTCTTCTTGAGTCAGTTTAGGTAATTTGTGTGTTTCAAGGAATTTGTCCATTTCTTTTAGGTTATCTAATTTGTGGCATACTATTGTTTATAGTGTCCTCTTACTGCCTTTTTTATTTCTTTAAGGTCAGTGGTGGTGTTTCCTCTTTCATTCCTAATTTTAGTAATTTGAGTCTTCTCTCTTTTTTTCTTGGTCCGTCTAGGTTTGTCAATTTGTTGATCTTTTCAATGAACAACTTTGATTTTATTGGTTTCCTCTATCGTTTTCATTGTTTCTGTCTATCTCCTATCTAATCTTTATTATTTCCTTTCTTTTGCTTCCTTCATGTTTAATATGCTCTTCTTTTTCTACCTTTTTAAGGTAGAAAGTTAGGTTATTGATTTGACATCTCCTCTTCTTTCTTTCTTTTCTTTTTTTTTTTTTTTTCTTAGATTTTATTCATTTGACAGAGAGAAACACAGTGAAAGAGGGAACACAGCAGGGGGAGTGGGAGAGAGAAGCAGGCTTCCTTCTGAGCAGGGAGCCCAATGTAGGGCTTGATCCCAGGACCCTGGTTGAAAGTAGATGCTTACCGACTGAGCCACCCAGGTGCCCCGACATCTCCTTTTCTAATATATCTTTTGGGGTCATAAATTTCTTTCTGGCACTGCTTTAAGTTGCAGCCCATAATTTTGGTCTGTTGTGTTTTCATTTTCATGCAACTCAAAGTATTTTTTTAATTTCCCTGTATTTCTTTTTTGACCAATTGGTTATTTAGGAATATGTTGTTTAATTTCCATATTTTTGAATTTCCCAAATTTTTGTCTGTTAATTTCTAATTTAATTCTGTTGTGGTTGGATAGCATTCTTTGGATGCTTTCAGTCCTTTTAAGTTTATTGAGGCTGATTTTATGGCCTGACATATGGTCTATCCTGGAGGATGTTCCATGTGCACTTGAGAAGGGTATGTATTCTGCTGTTAGGATGGAATGTTCTGTAGATGTCTTGATAGGTCTAGTTGGCTTATAGGGTTGTTCAAGTCTTCTGTTTTTTTTTCCCCAAAGGTGAGACATGGAACCCCTTCAAATTACAGTACCAGCTGAGAAATGTAAGAGAGCGAATTGCAAAGAACCTAGTAGAAAAGGGTATTCTAACCACTGAGAAGCAGAATTTCCTCCTATTTGACATGACTACTCATCCAGTGACCAATACAACAGAGAAACAGCGACTAGTGAAAAAACTTCAAGATAGTGTCCTAGAGCGGTGGGTAAATGACCCTCAGCGTATGGACAAGCGAACACTAGCACTCCTGGTGCTAGCCCACTCCTCTGACGTGCTAGAGAATGTCTTCTCCTCTCTGACAGATGACAAGTATGATGTGGCAATGAATCGAGCCAAGGACCTAGTAGAACTGGACCCTGAAGTGGAGGGGACAAAGCACAGTGCCACAGAGATGATCTGGGCTGTGCTGGCAGCCTTTAATAAATCCTAAAGCCAGTGGATGGGTTTCTTTTTCCCCTGCTGGCTGGTGACTGTCAGAGACACCACACTGAGTTTTGTGTGATGAGATGTTTTTCATCATTTCTTTTTTCCTTCTCTTGAATCAGACTTGTGATTTGGGGATAGCAGCTTCAGCGCTTCTCCATAAACTTTAGCCATTGTAAACATACTTTATTTCTCCTTATTTTTCCACTACAGAGGTGAATAAACTAGGTCAATCCACATATATCCAATAATCATTTTCTCTCATTTCTTGGTTTACTTCCATCAGTATGCTTTTGGATAAGCAGGAATATCTAAGTGGGATTTGGGAGTTCTCCAGTCAGAAAATGTGAATGAGATCTAGAGCAAACCATTTATTAAATCTTTTAAAGTTTGTTAAAAAAAAAAAAAAAAAAAAAAAGTTTGTTTTCTATCCTTTTTTTTTTTTTTCTTTTAAAGTAGACTCCATGCCCAATGTGGGGCTTACTCATGACCCTGAGATTAAGAGTCACATACTCTACCAACTGAGCCAGCCAGGCGCCCCTGATTTCTACCTTAAATACATGTTTTCACAGCCTTTGTCTCTCAGGTTCTATTAAGTAATGTAGTTATTGTAATAACTGTCTCTTTGAATAAGGGGCAGTGGAGATAATAGTAATATTTGGAGCAGCTGGTCTCTGGGATTGTATGTCCCACTAATGATTTTTTCATTTTTCCTTTTCTAACCTAATGAGAATATTGCAAATTTGATTGCCTGTTCTCACAGCCTAGAATCAGAAATATATTCTATATTCTCTCTTAGCATTATCCTACCACCTCATTCATTAGGACAAAGTCTGAATAATAATAAAAAAAATGTATCTCTCATGTCCATGTATCTCATGTCCTTCAGTCAGCAGTAGGGTTTACGAGGGAGGCAGCATGAGAATTTCCACCCATTAGCACATGACTGTCCTGATTCCTCCAGATTACTCTACATGTCTCTGACTGAATTGAGGAAGTTATAAATTTCAGTTGCTGAATAGCAGCATCCGAGTCCAGAAACTCCATCTAAATTCAAGATGTTCTTGTTCCCTATTTTCAACTTACTTTGTAAACTGATAGATTCTGTCTATATTTAAGCGTCCTAAGAGTATTTTTGTCCATATATAATCCACAGTTATCCTCCTAGTTGTTAGTCTTGTTTCAACACAGCCATCTATCTACCCAAATCTCTAAAAAGTTTCAATTTTTTCAATTCAGTGGTGAGTGCAAAGAGAAGATGAAGACAGATCCTATTGGAAGAGTAATTTGGTGTCAAAAGCTTGCGGATGCAACGTCCTAGTGTTTGGAAAGCATTTATTAAGCTAAATTTTTTTAATGAATCATGCCTCTTGACCATTACATAGAAACAGATTGTCAGAGGGCTAATACAGCCAACCCAGACCTGATATCAGATCTTCAGTAATTGAATGAATGATTGTAACTTTCATCTCCCCTAAACTTGTTTAGCCCCACAGAATTCCCCAACTCAATTAACTCAATTAAGTTTGTCACTTCAGGTATTGCTTATGTGACTAGAGATACAAATTTTAGTGTGAAATGAATTCTAAATGTGAGCCTGAGTAGAGTTTCCATGTGGTTCTTTGAAAGTACAAAAAGCAGTCCAAGTATTGTATCTACCTGACTTAGTTTTCCTTTCCATTTGAACAATTCAGCACGAATTGAAACCAGGTTTTCCTGTGGAAAGTATCAGCTTGATTGGGGGGGTGGGGAGTAGAAGTTGAGTTGAGTTCTTTCTTGCAACTCTTGGTCAGTGTTTATTTTTATATTGTATCTCAATGAGGATATCTTCAGTTTGAATCTGTATTCACTGCAAAACACCTTCTCCTTTAATGCATATGGCCTTCACATTTCTATATAATAAATATCAATTATTGGTTCTCTGGTTGTACTACTTCAGTCATTTTTTTTTTTTTTACTTCAGTCATTTTAATTGGAAATAAGAACATTCCACACAAGGCCAGTAACACTATCCCTTTACACCAGGAGACCATCCTGTTTCATCCTGTTTAGAAAATTAGGAATACACAAATAGAGTTGTAACATATATAGGCTGGGGGGCAGGGCACATCAAGGCTAATCTGAAGAGCAGCTAATGTTGTAGTCTGAATAGTGTCTTCTTCTCAATCAAAATAATTTACCCAATTATAACATTATTATCATGAAGAAAAGAAGTATGTTTTACTTGCAAGTGATACCTAAGCTCACCTAAGAGCTGGAAGTCTTAAATTAGCAACACAGGTAACATACCTCACTGTGACAGAGTTAACAGTATGGTGTCTCTCCCAATTAGATGGAGCCCCCGAATGTGAGGCAGCCTAATAGGGTGGAATCTGGGGTTGCATGTGGTGAAAGGATTTCACCTGAAGCAGAACAAAGGAGATAGAAGTTTACTGAATACACTGCAAGGGAGTGGTGGGCAGGACAACAAAGCAGAGACTGTGGGGACTGTATTTAAAGGGAGAAGGTGAGGGGGTATGGATATAGGGAATTTTCCCTTTTTAGGTAATTGTGCCTGGTTGTAAGTAGCCCATTGGTTAGCTAGGGCCTTTGGATATTTTGAGGTGGCTCACCTGAGATGGGCCTGTCTGTATTCAGGGGGTAATGGTGGGCCATTCTGCCTTGCTCAAATTTCCATTGCTCAAGCCTGTTGCCTAAAAGTGGCATCTACAAAAAGCTAATTGTGCTTGTGGGGTGCCTGGGTGGCTCAGTGGGTTAAGCCTCTGCCTTCGGCTCAGGTCATGATCTCAGGGTCCTGGGATCGAATCCCGCATCGGGCTCTCTGCTCGGCAGGGAGCCTGCTTCCTCCTCTCTCTCTCTCTCTCTCTCTGCCTGCCTCTCTGCCTACTTGTGATCTCTCTCTCTGTCAAATAAATAAATAAAATCCTTAAAAAAAAAAAAGATAATCGTGCTTATAATTGGCTTATTGTTCTTCCCTTCTTTATAATGTCTACAGCACAGGGGACAGTAAGAAATATATTTACTAGAATTGTTTATACTTGTTTATTTTATTTCAAACAAAGCATTGTTACCTTTATGTAATGTTTTTCAAAATGTGGTGCAAAGAGTACTGTACCAAAATCACCTTGGGGTGAGGCTTACCTTGCTAATATTTAGCAGGTTTGTAGTAAATCCATCTCTGGTAGGTTACGGGCTTAGGAAGCTGCATTTTAAACACGGTCTCCAAAAGCTGCATGTTAAATTTTGAGACCACTGCTTGATATTTTATTGCTGTAATTCATTCATCCCCAAAATATTGAGTACTTACAAATTTGGCATTTAAAATTGCCAATAACTGGCACTTGCTAGGTGTTGACAATAAAAAGTTGTATAGGACACAATTTCACCTCCAAAAACTCACATTAAAGTAGACAAATAGGAAACTTTTTGATTAGTGCTCTAATAGAAACTTAATACTTGTTGTGTTTTTTAAGATTTTTTTATTTGACAGCATAAGAAAGAGGAGAGGCGGGCAGAGGGAGGGGGAGAAGAAGCCCGGTGTGGGACTTGATCCCAGGACACAGGTATCACGACTGGAGCCAAAGGCAGACACCCAACCAACTGAGCCACCCAGGCACCCCAAATCTTAATATTTGGACACACAAAGAAAGAAGTGACCTTCTTCCTGGGACCAGTAGGACAGACTTAGAGGAGTTGTATTAATTTATAGTAGCTTTCATGTACTGCACATTTGTGAGGTACTATGCTACTTTATATGTTATTTATTCCTCACAACACTAAAATCCCGTAAGGTTGTTTTAAAGAAAACTCAGGTAATAAGGCTTGCCTAAGGACACAATGCAGAGTGTAAATTCAAATACATGCTTTTAACCATTACTCTCTCCTGCCTCCATTTAAACTCGGTTTTGAAGAATCTTTCCAGGTTGAGGAGGAAGAGCTGAACTATTTGAGGCAGGACAACAGTATGTCCAAAATAATTTGTCATGTGCTGGAATTTGTGTGTGAATATGTGTGCTTTTCACATGTCTTTAAATTTCTAAAAGATACCATTCTAAGGGAATATATTTAAGTTGTAAACTAAAAGTTTTTTGAAACTAGAGAATTATTTTTGTTTATCTTCATTTATTCCTTCCCTGGTGCTTTTCTTTCTATAAAACCGAGTTTCTGACATATCATTTTGCTTCTAACTGCTTTTAATATTTCCTACAAGGTGGGGCACCTGGGTGGCTCAGTGGGTTAAAGCCTCTGCCTTTGGCTTGGGTCATGATCCCAGGGTCCTGGGATCAAGCCCCGAATTGGGCTCTCTGCTCAGCAGGGATCCTGCTTCCTCCTCTCTCTCTGCCTGCTTCTCTGCCTACTTGTGATCTCTGTCAAATAAATAAAATCTTTAAAAATATATATATATTTCCTACAAGGCATATCTGCTGCACATGAATTATCTCAGTTTTTGTCTGAGAAGGTATTTATCCTTCCGTTTTGAAGGATAATTTCACTGAATATAGAATTCTAAGTTAAAAGGTTGTTTTTTATAACAGTAAATATTTTACTCTCTCCCTTTTTCTGACATCAAATTTTTAAAAAAACTGTGAAGAAGATTCTAATTAAAAGATTAAAAATTGGGGGCGCCTGGGTGGCTCAGTGGGTTAAAACCTCTGCCTTCAGCTCAGGTCATGATCTCAGGGTCCTGGGATTCAGCCCCGCATCAGGCTCTCTGCTTGTCAGGAAGCCTGCTTCCTCCTCTCTCTCTTTCTGCCTGCCTCTCCACCTACTTGTGATCTCTCTCTCTGTCAAATAATAAAACCTTTAAAAAAAAAAAAAAGATTAAAAATTTGTTCTTCCACTTTTCCACATAACTAAAATGCCTGTAGACACATATTCATGATTTCTAAAAATGTTTTACTCCCTAAATAATAAAAATAATTGTTTTAATGCTGAAATAAATTAGGTAGAACTTTTTTTCCTGTTATCTATTACATGTATACATGGATCTCTGTTCCTTTGTCCCCAATTCTTCCCCAGGCTTTGGTCTGTCTTCCTTTTCTCTTCATTGAGTTCCAGTAAAAAGAGACAGACATAACTGTGTATTAAGCGAGAAAGGGAGCCATCTCTCCCAGCAAGCAGATTAATTATCTCAGAATATAAGTCAGACAAAGCAAGATCACCTCCTGGCAGAAATCTCCCATTTCTAGCAGTCCAACTTACTGTCATTAGTTCCCTTTACATTCCAAATTATAAAAAAGTAGGGGCACCTGGGTGACTCAGTGAGTTAAACCTCTGCCTTTGGCTCAGGTCATGATCTAAGGGTCCTGGGATCAAGCCCCACATTGGGTTTCCTGCTCTGTGGGAGGTCTACTTCTCCCTCTCCCACTCCCCCTGCTTGTTCCCTCTCTCTCCATGTCTCTCTCTGTCAAATAAATAAATAAAATCTTAAAAAAAAAAAAAGTAGATTCAACTGGGAAGGGGGGTATCAACTATTCCCTAAGAGCTCTTCAAATAGACATGTTTTGTGTAGATTTTTTTCCCTGAATATCAATAATCTGTCCACTACTTTGGGTTTTTTCAACCTACTTGAACCTCTCTGCCAGAGAGGTAAGTTCAGATAAAATACCATATTTTATCTGGACTTACTTGAGAAATCAGGAATCTAGGGGCTTTTACCCCTTCAGAAGGACTTCTTGACCAAATCTACATGTTTTTGCCACATAAGTAGCCCAGTAGATGTGCGTCATTTTCCTAATTTGAGGGGAAAAAATTCAAAACCAAAATTCTTCTTGCATTTCAGAGATGTTGAAATTCCTCCCACTCACATGTTGAGTACTTCTTCAAAGATTTCCAGATATTTAGTCATAATACCTCAAAATATTTCTGAGTTAGTCTAAAATTAAAAACAAAAATTTCTCCCCAGCTCTGTCACCTCAGCTTTTCTTAAACTCCAGGTGGAGGCCAAGAAGTTCTTAGATAACTTAGGTTAAACTGATTTATATTAAACTAAATTAGGGGTGCCTATAGGTTGAGCGTCAGACTGGTTTCAGCACCAGTCATGACCTCATGGGTTGTGAGATCAAGCCCTGTGTCAGGTTCTGAACTCAGTGCATCTGCTTGGGTTTCTCCCTCTCCCTGTGCTCCTCCTGACCCCCATTCTCATTCTCTCACTCTCTCAAATAAAATAAATCTTAAAAAACAACAACAACTAAATTAAACTTGTTTGGGTGTGAGAGAGATGGTTATGATCAAAGAGGGAAAAGTACAGAAGGTAGCAGAATAGCTGAATGGATTCTTTTTTTAAGGTTCGCTCATTTATTTGAGAGAGAGAGAGAGAGAGAGCTCGAGCAGTAGGGAGGGGCAGAGGGAGAAGGAGAGGGAGAATCCAGAGACGACTACCCGCTGAGTGCAGAGCCCAACACCAGGCTTGATCCCAGGACCCTGAGATCATGACCTGAGCCAAAATCAAGAGCCAGTGCTTAACCTACTGAGCCACCCTGGCACCCCAGATTCTTAAGAATATCATGAACATTTTAAAAAACTGAGCAAATGCTTATTTTAAAATGCTTTTGGCAATATAAGACATGTTTTAAAAATAGATGATTTTGGGGGGTGCCTGGGTGGGTCAGTCACCTGGGCATCTGACTGGGTTGCAGCTCGGGTCATGGTCTCAGAGTCCTGGGGTTGAGCCCCGAGTCTGACTCCAGGCTCAACGCAGAGTTCTCCCTCTCCCTCTCTCCCTCCCCTGGTACTCACTCTCTCTCTCTCTCTCTCTCTCTCTCTCTCCCCCTCCCTCCCTCTCTAAAATAAAAAAAACAAAATCTTTAAAAAAAAAAAGGATGACTTTTTTTATTGAAGTGTAGTTGACATAAATGTATATTAGTTTCAGGTGAACATAGTGATTCAACAATTCTATGCATTACACGGTGCTCCTTATCGTAAGGGTGGTCACTATGTGTCACCATACAACGTTATTACAAGATACTGACTATATTCCCTATGCTGTACTTTTTTTTCTTTTTTTTTAAGATTTTATTTATTTGCGGGCGCCTGGGTGGCTCAGTGGGTTAAGATTTTATTTATTTGAGAGAGAGCACAAGCAGGGAGAGAAGAAGCAGGAGAGGGAG
Source organism: Lontra canadensis (assembly GCF_010015895.1). Lineage (NCBI taxonomy): Eukaryota > Metazoa > Chordata > Mammalia > Carnivora > Mustelidae > Lontra > Lontra canadensis. The sequence goes on along the minus strand of NW_022631136.1, from coordinate 895,273 downwards.
AAGCAGACTCCCCGCTGAGCAGGGAGCCCGATGGGACACTTGATCCTGGGACTCCAGGATCATGACCTGAGCTGAAGGCAGACGCTTAACTGACTGAGCCACCCAGGCGCCCCCTTACGCTGTACTTTTCACCCCATGACTTCTTTATTCCCCAAACCTCTCCCAGTTTCTTCTGTGTATTTGATTCTTTTTGTCTGTCTGTTTGTTTAAGGTAATGAGGATGGCTCTTCCGTGATTTTCCATTAGTACTGCCACTGCCCCTTGTCAATAAGCCAAAACTGGAGTCATGAGACCTTGGAAACAGTGGCTGGTGACTGTGGGCAAAAATGTGCAGATCACTTTGTACACTTCTCTATACCCCCTTTTATTATCCAGTCACTTACCTGAAGCAAGTGAAACAAGCAGCAGGGGCCGGGGTGGGGGGTGTTTGTTTTGCTTTAGCTTAAGACTTCTATTGAAATACACTTACAGAAAAGTACACGTGTAATAAGTGTACAGCTCCGTTTTCACAAACTGAACACACCCATGTAACCAGCACCAAGATTATGAAACAGAACATTACAAGCACTTCAGAAACTGGCCTTGTGCTCCCTCCCAGTTACTATCCTCTGAGGGTAACTTCCAACAGCACTGACCAGTTTTACCTTAACGGTGTTTCTCAGATAAATGGAAAAAGCCTAATGGAGGAAAAGAAGTTGGAAAGGAGAGGTCCAGACAATCTAAAAAAGAAGAGGAGAAGGGAAGAGGGAAAGAAGAAGAGGGAATGAGGATGAGGAGGGAGGGAAAACAGAGGTTTGAAGAAAGAGAATCTACCTGCTTGGCTGCCCAAGAAACCCAACAGTGATACTCTTCTTAAGCTTTTCTCTTTCATGTGCCTGGGCTCAGTCAGTTAAGTGTCTGCCTTCAGCTCAGGCTCATGATCCCAGGGTACTGGGATCAATCCCTGTGTTGGACTCCCTGCTCAAGGGGGAGTCTACTCCTTCCTCTGCTCTTCCCTTGCTTTCTCTCGCTCTCCCTCTCCCCCAGATAAAAATAAAAATAAACCTTCTTTCTCCTGCTCCAGCCTCCTACCTCTTTACCCACCCCACCTCCACTGACAGCCTTTTAAGGTTGAAAGCCCTTTGCTTCACTCCCTTACAAGTCTTGGGTAGCACATTAAGTTTCATTAGTGATCCATTCTTGGGGTTATAATTGTCCCCTTTCAGTTGAAGACTCTTTTAAATACAAAAACTACAACAAAGAGAAAGCTACTACCAGTAGCTGACACCAGGTACATTTTCTTCCTTTTCTGTGATTTTCTCTAGGGCCTTCCCTGGGCCAATATTTCACATTGTAGCTGTTAGTTAAAGTTTATGTGATAATCCAAATTTACAATGACAACTGATAACTGATTTGGTATCTTCTGGGTAACATGTTGGCACTTTAATGCAACTTCAATGGAACTTCAATGGAATGGAAGGCCAAGATGAGGTATTTATGAAAAGAGGGGCTTTTTTGTTTTCAGGGAAAAAATTATAAAAGACTTTGAAATGAGCAAAGGGAATGCCTGGGTGGCTCAGTCCGTGAAGCGTCTGCCTTCAACTCAGGTCATGATCCTGGGATTGAGCCCCACATTGGGCTCCCTGCTCAGTGGGAGCCTGCTTCTCCCTCTCCCCCTGCCTGCTGCTCCCCCTGCTTGTGCTCTCTCTCTCTCTCTCTGTCAGATAATAAAATCTTCAAAAAAAATTTTTTTTTCTTTAGCTCTGTACTATTCTGATCACTACTTTTTCTTAGGCTACACTTCAGGCCCATTCTAAGTATATAAGTTTGTAAAGGAGGCAAGAAGATATAGCTTGGTTAATTTCCTGTTATTCCCAGTTTAGCCCATCAGAGGGCGCAAACAGCATAGGTCTTAAACCAAGATATGTCAGCAGTCTCACTTCTTTTTATTGGCCATTCTTCTGTAGCATGTAGCTAAAGCACTGACAAATTTTAGTATTATTCCCAGATATCCCATCTCATACTCTGAACAGATTTAGGTCCTGACTTGAAAAATTCAGACATAGACAAGAAAAAAATCCTGAAAGATAAGTTCAAGTTCCCTTCTCTCCCTACTCCTTTCCTCCAATTTGCTCTTCTTGCTTTTCTGTAAATGGCACTTCACTGAGGAACCTGGGATTCATCCTTGGTTCTCTCCTCATCTTTATTCCCCACATCCAATATCCTTTGTCTCTTTAGCTCCTCTATGTTCACATGGCCTCTGTCTTTGATCAAGCCTCTCAAGTCTTGCCCGGGCTACCATAGTCAGAGGTCAAGCTGGTCTCCCGCCTCCCTCCAGACCACTCTCCATGCAGCTACCACAGTTAAATCTTTCCAAATCCCAAGTCTAACAATACTGTTTTCTTGGGGTACCAGGGTAGTTCAGTTGTTAGGCGTCTGCCTTTGGCTCAGGTATGATCCCAGGGTCCTGGGATCAAGCCCCACATCAGGCTCCCTACTCACCGGGAAGCTTGCCTCTCCCTCTCCCACTCCCCCTGCTTGTGTTCCCCTCTCTCTCTGTCCGTTAAATAAATAGGGAGCCTGAGCTCAGATGGTTAAGCATCTGCCTTCAGCTCAGGTCATGATCCCAGGGTCCTGGGATCAAGTCCCACATAGGGCTCCCTGCTCCTTGGGAAGCCTTCTCCCTCTGCCTCTGCCTCTCACTCTCTCTGTGCCTCTCATAAATAAATAAAATAAAATCTTTTTTAAAAATTAAATAAATAAAATCTTAATAAATAAATAAAATATTAAGTTCATAATGCCACCTTTAAAAAAAATAACAGTACCATTTTCCTGCTTGAAATTGGGTTCTCCTTTGTCTTCATGAAACACCAAAACTTTAGCATGACTTACTAATCTCCTCAGGACCCCAGCGACCTAAACAGCTTCGTGTTTTGCTGTTTCTACACAGGTTCCCAGATCAGCCTTATCTGTAGACTCTCTTTGGGGAGTTTTTCAAAAATACAGATTGGGCTAGTAGGATCTCTCTTCCCCGAGGAAGTTGTTATTCTTGCTATAGTTTCTTTCTTCCTTTCCCATTGTCCCCATTTACCCTCTAATCTTTTATAAGATAAGGAGGTCTTCTAAATTGTCTTCCTTTCCTCCCTCCTGCTGCCTACCAATCTCCAACCTTCCTATTCATCCTTATGGTCCCAGTTTAGATTCTACCTTGTCTGAAACATTCCTTGACCAGCTCAGCCAGAGATGTTCTTTTAAACACTTACAAATATCAGGGTGCCTGGGTGGCTCAGTGGATTAAAGCCTCTGCCTTCGGCTCAGGTCATGATCTCGGGGTCCTGGGATCAAGCCCTGCATTGGGCTCTCTGTTCCATGGGGAGACTGCTTCCCCCTCTCTTTCTGCCTGCCTCTCTGCCTACTTATGATCTCTCTCTCTGTCAAATAAATAAAATATTTAAAAATAAATAAATAATAAACACAAATACAACTTATTTGGTAAATGTCATAGATATTTACCTATTACAATGTGGTGCCTTATGTATTTAAATAACATATATGTGTTGGAGACCTATAGCTCATTCTCAACATAGAGGTCACAGTTACCCCATCCTAACCTCCTTCCCTATGATTATGCTCTGAGACTTCCACATTTGTGACCTCACATTTACTTGATCACATCAAAGTCAGTGACTTTATAGCCATGCCATATCTGCCATCAATTATAATTATAGACTAGAGCTCATCATAACCTATAATTTCTCCACCTTCTTAGATACACAGTGAAATTCCCCTCTCACTGCAACCTCCTACTCTTCTGCCTCCTCCTGTCATTCCCACCAAATCTGAGCTTCACCTGTGTCATGGCTAGTTCTTCATCTCCTTTCTATTCTGTCTTTCCTGAAAAGCCTAGATGACCAACAAACCAGCAAAGCAATCTAGACTTCCTCATTGTCCTCCCTCCACTGCTCCTTCTTTTGCAGTCCTTTGCCCTTGTTAACAGGATGTCTGTTTTCTCCATTCCAAGGCAGTCAGGAGTTAGTGACCAAAGCCCCGGTGATTAGGACTATTACAAATGCAGACCCATCCAATCTCAGATCTTTCTTGCTGTTTTGAACCATTGCTATTTTCTATAGTGCTGTTACTACCCCCCATTTTCCCTAGATTCTCTATCCCACCCTTCCATCCTTTTTATTCTCCAAAGATTGATCTCAGAGAGCAAGGCCATTCAATGTAACCTCCCTAAATGTTTAGCTACTTCAAGATCTCTCTGTACATTTCCCCTCCAGCCTGTCTGCCTCTCTCCCTCTTGATCTAATGATCTCTTCTGAGACTTTAATTCTTTCATTATCTCCTCTTTAAAATGGATAATTACATTTTTAGTTTCTCTCAATTAGATCCTTACCTTTTCTGAAAACGTGCTTGAATCTTTACTGTTTTCCAAAAAAGAAAATCCTCTACTGCTCCCTCTTCAATTCATTGCTCTGATTCCCTTCTTTGCCTTGCTGTTCAATACTGTTACCACTTCCTCACTCTTTAACCACATGCAAGTAGTTATGTCCCCACCATCTTTTTTTTTTAAGATTTATTTATTCACTCTAGAGAGAAAGGGAGAGCACACACACACACACACACACACACACACACACAAGCTGTGGGGAGGGGCAGAGGGAGAGGTAGAGAAAGAATCCTCAAGCAGAGCCCCTGCCAAGCACAGAGCTCAGCGGAAGTTGGGGGTGACACAGGGCCTGATCCCAGGACCTCGAGATCTAACCCAAGGGAAATCAAGACTTGGATGCTTAACCAGCTGAGCCACCCAGGTGCCCCTGTCCTCTCCATCTTTAATTTCTCTGTCACTTTTTTCCTCGTTCTTCTTCTTACCCCTTTGATCTTGTGTGTCTGTGTCCCTTTGCCACCTTTTGCCCAGGTTTCCATCTTGGGGCTCTTTATCTCTTTCTCCTTTGGTGATATCATCTGCTTCCACAACTTTATTTACATTTATGTGAAGAAGTTTTATTCATAATTACCTTCTACTTTTCTCCCAAACTCTAGGTCTACATTTCCTAGACCTCGAAATATTTAGCTCTGGAGATCTCAGAAGTCTTTATCTAAGGCTTCATTGCCTGGATATCTCCACAAAATGGCCCACTGGTTTTAAAAAGTCAAAATGAAATACCTCATCTTATGTCCATTTCCAATTCCATTCCCACATTGACTCCTCTTCTTGAATTTTTTTTTTTTAAGATTTTATTTATTTGACAAGAGAGACACAGCGAGAGAGGGAACACAAGCAGGGGGAGTGGGAGAGGAAGAAGCAGGCTTCCCACCAAGCAGGGCTTGATCCCAGGACCCTGGGATCATGACTTGAGCCAAAGGCAGATGCTTAATGACTGAGCCACCCAGGCACCCTTCTTCTTGAATTTATTGTTTCTGTAGTAATCCTGAAGCACATGGGGTCCTAATTACCTATATGCATTCAGCTGTTAATCCCAAATACTCCATTGCCAAAGACTTTCTCAGTTAGATTCAGAGTTTTCTACACTCTCTAGTTTAGTATATGTGCTGCCGAAGCAAGCACTGCACTCTCTAGTTTAAATCCCAATTATCTCCCACCTAGAATATTGCAGTACACCCCTGGCTAGAGGGCCAGGTCTCTGGTGTCTTTCTGCCTGGAATTCTGAATTATTTTTATTCATTACCTCCACATTAATCTTCCTAAAGGGCAGTTCTGATCTGCCACTCTCTGGCCTAAAAATTTTAAATGTCTCAGATGGCTTACTAAATTATTCACAAGTTCCTTATCCTGGCATTTAAAGCCCTACATATCTGCATTCAGTTCTGTTTTTCTGGCCTTCATTTTGAGCCCTGTACCTAGAATACCTTTCTTGCCTTCATCTTTACCCAGCAAACTGCTAAGTTCTTTAAAACTTATTTCTGGGGTGCCTGGGTGGCTCAGTTGGCTAAGGGTCCAGCTTTTGATTTTGGCTCCAATCATGATCTTGGAGTAATGGGATGGAGCCTCCACCCCCCAACACACTTCAGGCTCTGCACTGGTATGGAGCTGGCTTAAGATTCTCTCTCTGCCTCTTCCCCCATGCCCCACATTCTCTCTTTAAAAACAAAAACAAAAAAAACTTGTTTCAAATACCACCCCCTTCATGAAGTCTTTTTGCGGGCTGGGGGTGTGGAATCTAAACTGAATTAGTCTTCCTTTGAACCCCTATAAGCACTTTAACACTTTTATTTCAATGCTTACCAGATTTTGCCTTTTATAATAATCTGTGATTTACAGTGCTTCCGGACTTTTCCAGAAGTACACCTAATTATACAGAAAATTGAGCAGATAGCCCCAAGACTGTCACAAGAAGCTGCCTGGAAAATTAAATTTTAGTATGAATTTTTGCAGTGTTATCAGTCTTAAACTAATGTTTGTTTTTAATATAAAACTGTGGACTAAGGCTCCAGTAAGACGTGTCTAAAATCTCTTCTTAGGGATTTAGGCTACACCTGGCACACTGTGAAAACCCTCCCCTCATGCCCACTAAACTAAGCTTTCTAAGGGCAGAGACTGTCTTACTCTGTATGTACCGCTGTAAAACTAATACATTACCATCTACACACAAACACTCAAATACTGTTGAACTGTGACTCAGGATACATTAACTAATGTTAACTGTATTTACTAAATGTTTACCATGTACCTAGAACTGTGCTTTCCGTTTCAAGAACTTATTCTCCATGGGCTGACCTTGAACAAGTATAAAACTGTACAGATGAGTTAAATCATGGAACGTAAAGCCATCTGTGCAAGACAACTTGGTTTGGGGGTCCCAGTCTCTCCGTACCACACGCCAAGTACATCCGCAATAGTGATCAGTACCAACTTAAGGTGCACCCTGACCTCCAAATTATTTTCTGGAGATTGATAATTTTCTGCTAACACTGCGCAAAGCTTAATCCTCTCCATCTGAAAGTAAACGGTCTCCATCCTTCCGCTCTCCAATTCGAAGCCCAGCAAAACCTTCCGGGCACCAAGCGCTAGAGCTGATGGAAATCTGGTCCCACCAAAGGAGCAAAAATGCCAAGGCTAGCAGCGCCGCCCCTAGGATCCCCCACGGGCTTCCAATTGGTCCTTGGGGCTCACTCTCATTCCAGATTGGTGTTCCAGCTTGCCTTTCGCCTCCAAAGAACCCACCTTTAGCCAGTAACTATTGGTAGATCGTTACGTCATTGTCCCAGCTACCCCACTCTCATTGGCTCCCATTGGAAGGGGCGGACACAACGTCACAGGCAAGGGCCGCCATTTTGACTGAGCAACCCTAGTGACAGGAGCTGAAGAAGCAGCGCAGGTTGTCCCCGTTTCCCCTCCCCCTTCCCTTCTCCGGTTGACTTCCCGGGCCCCCTACACTCCACAGTCCTGGTCCCGCCATGTCCCAGAAACAAGAAGAGGAGAACCCTGCGGAGGAGACCGGCGAGGAGAAGCAGGTGAAATGGAGGGGGTGCGGGCGGGCGAGTCGGGGGCGACTGTGAGGGGCGGGAGACGGTCTCCCACCAGTGCGGATTGGTCGCCATGGTCTCAAGCTCTACAGGGGTTGGCCACTACTTGCATCACGCCGGGTGAGCTTCAACACAGCTTGCAGCTCTGGCGCTGATTGGTTGGGCCCATTGTCAGTCAGTGCCTTGCTCTTTCTGATTGGCCAATAAGCCTACCGCTCTATTTATTGAAGCTGTGCTGTCATTGGCCAAGCTTGGGCACGGGGCGGGTGTTTGGAAACACTGGGTGAATGAAAGGGGGCCGGTGGTATTGGGAAGCGATGTGTGTTATTGGTCAGTGGGGGTAAATGACCCAACAACCCGGGCCAGGGCCTAGCATCAGAAAGCTAGAGGTGGAGGTAAAGATGTTTAAAAGATCGGCACCGAAAAGAAAGAAGAAGTAACTATTATGGCTAGTTTAAGGCGGCAACTTTCTCGAGAGACCTATTTTGACGGTTAGGGATGGTCGGTTGCCCACACTCAAGTCAGGAACGAATAGGCTTGAAGAGGACTAGAGTTCCATAAAGAATAATGGAGGTTAAACCTAGAAAAGACAGCAAAAGAGTCGTGACAAGAAAGACGCCACCCTCTTTCCACCACCACCCCGACTTCCAGGGCGGTGGAACTTAGTTCACCCACAATTCTCTGATGAAAATACCCCAAGTAAATCTCTTCTTGGGGCTTGTATTTGACTTACAACATTTAGTACGGAGCTCAGAGGTTCGTGAAAGGCAGCTGGTTATAACTGCCGGATTGTCAAGGGAAGGGAATATAATTGCATTAAAAGAGCCACAAATTTGGCTTTAGGTTCTTGTAAAAAAAAAAAAAAAAAAGCCATCAAAGAAAAGAGCATCGGGGCTCACAAAAAGCAAAAGAGTAATAACAACAGTGTGACCCTCCTGCAAACCAATTGAATGCTCTTGGCATGTTCCCCAAATTTCCATCACTTGCCCCACTTGGGAAGGTGTTGACTTTTTGGCAACAACTGTGAGTAAATACTAGTGAACCTCCTATATCTTAATTTTCCTGAGCTTAAAAATAGTGTCATTTTCATCTCTGTCTACCTGTCACCTTCCTACCTAATGTTTATGGAAATACTGAAGCAATGTTGTTCCATTACTAAGGTGGAGGTTTTTGGAGGCCACATAGCTCCAGTCTCCTCCATAGAGAGACTCATCAGATGACTACCTTAGACTCTGGAAAAGAGAACATCTCAGTAGAATTATCCCATTTAATTTTATGTTTGACCTATACTGCGTGTTAGGGACAGCCAGGGAACTTTCCTATTCATCTTGGGTTACCAGAAGCCCTGGTTAGCATTTTTCTCTCTTTGTCTTCCCTAGCTTCTCTGCTTAATGAGCTATAGTGTGCTCTTGATTGAAGTATTTTGTTTAGCTGTTATCTTTAATCCAATACTCCCAGGTCGGGGTGGTTCCTTAGGTGTAGTGTGAGAAGCAGCTGGTTTTGGGGGGGGCACTGGGTTTCCTCACAATACAGTCATTTTGAACTTCATGGATTTGAACAAAGTTCTAGCTTTATTTGGGAGCAGAACAGAAACAATGTTTACAAGAGGTGGATCACTAGGAAAAGTTAATAGTATAAAAGTTATTAGATATTAGAAGCAGTTGCTTCTCAGTTTTTAATATAATTGGCCCATTTGTTTCCTCCAGGACACACAGGAGAAAGAAGGTATTCTCCCTGAGAGAGCCGAGGAGGCAAAGCTAAAGGCCAAATATCCAAGCCTAGGACAAAAGCCTGGAGGCTCTGACTTCCTCATGAAGAGACTCCAGAAAGGGGTATGGGACACAATCTCTTATAAGAATTTTGGAGCCAAAGGGGGTTTTTGGGATGACAACTGTAGAGCTTCTCCTAAATGCTTATCTGGAGGTTTTGTTGTTGGGCAGTAGTAGAGAGCAATTAGAAACTTGTAAAGAGCAAGGCAAATGATTATAAATCCCTGATATGGTACCAAACAGGATATTAAGGCTTAATGTTGAAACATTTGGGTATAGGGGCATTAGGGGATTGAGGGAAAGAAGGACATTAGAAACTGAAATGCTGACTTCCCCAGGCATATGTGTGTTTAGATGGTGGGAGTTTTAGGACTGTACTTTTTAAGATGAGAGCTAAATTTTGGGGTGCATGATTTCAAAAAAAGATCATACCATCTGTCCTCTAGACTTCTTCAACTTGAAATGAATAGATTTCTTCAGACCCTTGAAATTAGTACCAGTCATTAACTGTACTCCCTCAAGAGACATTTTTTCATCCAGGGTAGCCCTCCTCACCAAGCCCTCCTCACCAAGAGAGGGTGCGCCTTCATAGCCATATAGCTCCTGATCAGGTTTCTCTGTCCCCAGAGGTACCTAAAACTAACTGAGGGATTATAAGTCATTAGACTGGAGTGTGTTCCTAGGTATGGATGAAATGGACAGTAAAACAGATTCCCTGTGGAGAATCCTAGTTATTGAGTCTTAGTCACAGATGATGATGTGATGCTGATTTGCAGTTTACCTTGCTGTAGGCAAGGCAGGCGTGGGCAGGCTGTCACAGCCATGGAACATGTGTGGGAGCAGTGGGAGTCAGAGGAAAAGTACATTATCCTCATGAATAAGCCCAGTTTCTATTCATGGTCTGAGGGAATCATTTCTAATTTTGAGATTGTTGACTTGAGGTTGCCAGATTGATGCTTCTTTATATCTTATTATTTATTTCCTTGGCACCAGATCATTGGGACACTGACCGGTCCTCAGTAAGCCTTTATGAATAGTCAGTAATTTGGTTGAACCATACAGTACTGATGGGTGTATAAAGGATGTAGGGGCTATCTCTTAACTCCTAAAATCTATACTGTAGCAAGGAAACTACTTACATACCTGAAAAGGTCAGAACACAAAGGGGAGAAGACATAGTACATGTACTTAATGCTAAACTCTGTGTGCATGAGGTTAATCAAGGAAGACTGGAAAGATCTAAGATGATGAGGGTTTATAATGGATGTGAGTCTCCTTGCTTTTGAGGTAGGCCAGAGTTCCTCACTCACTTAAAACATCCCTCTTGTCTCTTAGCAAAAGTACTTTGACTCAGGAGACTACAACATGGCCAAAGCCAAGATGAAGAATAAGCAGCTGCCAAGTGCAGGACCAGACAAGAACCTCGTGACTGGCGACCACATCCCCACCCCACAGGATCTTCCCCAGAGAAAGTCCTCTCTCGTCACCAGCAAGCTTGCGGGGTAACCTGGGCCCCCCCTCTGTCCCCTTCCTCACCCACTGGACTTTTATATATCCTAAGCAGGGATGGAATGAGCGCTAGTTAGCTCTTCTCAGCTTGCTAGCCAGAAATGACTGTGATTCTGCTGGGGGCTGCTAAGAAGGTGATGTGGGTTGGAAAGGGGTTCTGAGTTCATTTCTTTGATTAAATTGACATTTCCACACCCTCACTGTAGCCCAGGTAGGGAGCCAGGAGTGAGAGACTAGGATTGGATATTGCTGCAAATGCTCTTTTTTCTTTTGTATGAGAAACTGCGGAGATGTGATTTTTCCTTTTGGAAGAGACTATCCCAAAATTGGCTGGGCTAAGTCTTGGGAATAATTCGGTAGGTTTACATCCAGAGGCTAACCTGACATAGCTGGGAAAGGTAGAGTGAATGAGATCTGTTTTCTGTGCTTCTAAGTGTTTTTTTCCCTTAGGCTGCTATTGCTTCGTGTTTCCATTATGGCAGGTTTAGAGAATCCTCAAAAAGAAAAAGTGGTTTGCTTGCCTAAAACTGCAGTGCCCACTTAACCTCCCTTACTCAGAGAGTCTCTGACAGTTGGCCCTGGCTCTTACATAATGTAAAGATTGGAGCACATCATTTACATGAAATGGGTACCTTCTCTCTCTCTTCCAGCATGTTGCTTTTGCAAGTATGGGGTAGTGGAAAGAGCACTGGGTTTGGAGTTAAGATATGTGGGTTCTAGCTGCCCTCTGAGCAGAACTGGTGTGTAAACTTGGTCAAGTCATTTAACCTCTATGGATTTCTATTTCCTCATCTGTAACAGAAGTGAATATAGATAGGATTGATTCAAATTTAAAATTCATTTAACTGCCAGCTGAAAAAAAAGTCTTTGCTATTTTTGTAAAACTAAATGAGGAAGACCTGTGGCTGAGCCCACAGAGGGGAACCATTTGAGGACTGCATGCGGAGAGAGGACATTGAGATTTGGGAGGTACAGATTCAGTCAAGAAGGCCTCAGAAGTATCGTAGTCTTAAGGGTCAAGGAAAAAGTTCTAAGCTAGCTAGCTTCTATGGAAGCTTCTTGCCTCTGGCCCCACCCACTCTCCTGGCCTCCAGTCTGAACCTTTGCTACAAAAACCTGCTGTGGCAGCCCAGCTGTGGGCCTGAGGACACATGCTCAGTCACACATATGTGGTGGAGTTCCACGTTTCAGATGTAGTCAGATGCCAGGTGTGTTGTTAGGGAGAACAAAAGAAAAGGGACAAGCTGAAGCCAGCCTCCAGGCCTTGGAACTGTGGCAAGGCTAGAGCAGCAGGTTCTTAGGAAGATGATTCACCTTAAGAAGGTGATCAGGGAGAGAAAGCTCTGCCATCCTAGAGGTAGGTAACTCAGCCCCTGTGCAATGAGTAGCAGCAATGCGGACTCGTGAGCAGGTGGGGGAGAGTGGTGCTAGTGGCCGGCACCTTCAACCTACTTAACTTGGCCTGAATCCTACTGCTGGTTAGCATAGAGACAGCCAGGAAAAGAACCAACTGTTCAGGAGAGCAAGATTCTGTAATCCTCTCTTGCCCTCTCACCTCATAAATTCTGATACGCCAAACATTTGGCCTGATGAGAATGACCATGAACTTGCTGATGCACATGTGGGGTGATGGCAGGTGTGTATACTTCTTTCCTGACTGGCCATTCACTTTTCAGGCTGTCACTCAGATTGGATAGGAGGGAGTTGGTGAGGAAGGAATGGAGAGAGCAGGATCCCTGTATTCCCTGGCCCCCAGACTCCTTTGACTGTCACTTGTATATAATTTTTGTGTTTCTTGCTCCATTCCTCATGCTGTCTTCCTTAGTCTAAAGTCTGTGTGGGAAGGGGAAATTGCTGAACATCCTTGTATAGTTTCCTCAACTGTCGCAGCCATGTTGTACATATAGATATGTCATGTTATTATATATATAAATATATATATAATTTTGTACATTTTCTTCATCTCCGATCCTCTCGAATTTTGTACTTTTTTCTTTTCTGTCCGAGCTGCCTTCTCTATTGGTCATTTGAATCCTCAAGACTGAGGTCACGAGTCTGTTTTTTTAGGAAGGAACAGAGGAAATAGGGAAATCAGAAACTGTTGGTCTTGCTTGCTCTCTGTACCTGGTCGTCTTCAAGGCTAAGAAAACAAAGAAACGAGCCACATTGTGTATTTGCCACCTGTTTCTACAGTATGAAATACATCACTTCATGGCAAAGAAGGGTCATTCCCAAATCCAAATCCAAATCACTTCGATTAAACCTAGATTATTAAATCCACTCAGAACAACATGTGTATTGCCAGGCCCCAGCTTCCATGCTGTCCCCTCCTCATCACTGTGTGTGTGTCCCCATTATCCTCTGCTGTTGTTGCAGCTGGCTGTGCCATGCCTGTGAAACCAAGCCTGCCCTAAGCCAGGCAGCTTAATCTCCTGCACACCTCGAGTTATTTTGATCTTGTCTAAAGAATTTTCTGTATTGCTTTCATGGGTATTTCCAGAAAGATGGAGAACACTTTGTTTTGCGGATAGAAAAAAACTGAAATTCTCTCCCCCTCTTTCTCTCTCCCCTCCCCTTTTCTCCCTCTCTCCTCTTCTCTCCGTCTCTCTCCCTCTCCTCGGCCCTCTTTCTCCCTCTTCCCTCTCCCTTCTCCTCTGTCTCTCTGTCTTCTCTTCAACTCTCAGTGGATTGGATTCAGGCTTGTGCCAGGTAGCCTAATGATTGTTAAGTATGGAAGAGTCATGGGGTAGGGACTGGGATGGAACATCGGGTTTTTTCCCCTATTACTTGACAGTGTTTTCTTTTTCTTCTTCTGTGTTCGTCCGCAGTGGCCAAGTTGAATGATGTTGCCCGGGGCTCCGCCAGATCCTGAGACGCTGCCCTCCTGGGTCCTGTGCTGGCTCCTCCCCCTCCCTGCTTTTGCAGCCAGGGGTCAGGAGGTGGCTCGGGTGCGGGCTGGAGAGGCAGAAGCCCCTGCCCGTCGGTGTCCCAGCGCATGGAGCCCCTTGGGCTGAGCACCAAGACCCTGAACCTTTTTTGTTTTACCTTTTTCCAAATAACTGTTGGGAGAAATCTCAGTGAAATCCTGGGGGGGGGGGGGGGGGGGGGGGGGGGTGTGGGTGTGGTGTTTGAGAGGGTGGGGTGGGAAATTTGTGGGGGATATGAAATAGGGCTTGGAGTTGATAAAAACATTCCTGACTATCCTTCCTAACCATGTGGCTGGTGTGGGATGGGTGTGAGGGGGAGGAATGGCATAGACTCCAGATGAGGAGTTCTAATTTAGCTCTGTAGAAAAATGCCTTGTTTGCTTGGATGTGGCTGGGGATCTGGTGTCAGATTAAAAAAAAAAAAAAAACTGTCCATCTATATATGACGGATGGAAACAGCTCCTCTGGTTCTGCAGAGCAAGCTGAGAACACAGTTAATGTTAATTGTTCACTGAAAAAAGTGCTGTCCTTGAAATAGATTTGCTGTGGGGAGAAGGGCAGTGAGTGTGGGGAAAGGGGGCCATGAGCGTGGGGAGCCCCACAGAGCCCAGGAGACTTTTTCAGTATTTGAAATAAAAAAAAAAAAAAGACAACGACCCACAAAAAAACACAACCCAGAAATATTCTGAAGCAGTTGGTGTGTTTTATTGGGGTTTGGGGAAAGGGAAGAAAATGAAAATAAGACACCATTCAGGGAAGAAGCTGTGTGGGGCCTTGAGTTCTAAGGAATAGGGGCCCTTAATATGGGATATGACTGGGCTCCCTGCTTCCATCACTCGGGGAGAAGGAATTAGGGATGTTAGCATATAAATCTGAACTTTTCCTGACTCCTCTCTGTCCTTTTGTTTCTATAGCTAATGTAGAAGATGCATCAGCCTCAGGTTTTGGCTCACAAAATGAAGGATTTGATCTAAATAGTTTATAACACCTAGAGTTTAGTTCAGGCTAAGCAAAAAAGAAAAGCCCACTCTCGCTTTTTCCCTTTTCAGTCTTCCATTCTTTCATAAGTTCTGTCTGTGAAGGAGAAATGTGACCTCTAGTAATAAGCCCAAAGGAACTCAAGCCTTTCTGCTTGTGGCCAGCGCGGGGCAGAGTGACTCCTTTCCTCACCACTTCCCAAGCATGGCCAGAATCCTGCCACTTTAAGAATTTAAAAACTGCTTATGAATGTATTGTAGAAAAGAAAGATACCAAAAAACTCACCTCTGTCTCCCTGACACACACAACATTCACATGTGGTAGTCTACTTGCCCATTTTATGCAGCTTTGAGTAGGAGAGTATATTTTCCCAAATGTGATTGGCTTCTCAAATGAGTATGCACCAAGGAAGATAAACAAGGTCCAGTAGGCCTAGATATTCCAGACAACTCTTGAGCTCACTGAGGGGGAAGGATACTTCCAAACCGGACTAGGAATGTTGTTCTCAGCATCTAACTCATTCTTTCTCCTTAATCAGAAGTTTTCCAAATATGTTCAGCTACTCAGGATGTTACTGACTTGTTCTCTCCTGATTTAGCCAGGGGATTGTGATGCCTCCCAACCATTGGCCTTTCTGAGTAAGCTAGTGGTATGGAGATGCATTAAAAACATTCCCTGCCTTTGTGGGGTTTATTGCCTTTGTGGAAGAAAAGTTAAGTGGAAGTTCACATACTACTTCAGAAGTTATAAACTCAAAACTAGGAGCTACACACACACACACACACACACACACACACACACTGTAGAATGTTTACTGTGGTGGGGTTAGCGAGTCTTCTCATCCTTATTCCCCTTAAACCAGTCCCATGACTTTTTGAGCATGCCATCTCTAGTGTATGCTTGCCAGGTGGATACAGCTGGGGAGTGAGATCAGTGAGGCTGAATGTGGGATCATTCAGTGCAGTTTCATTTTTAATACAGATAAGTAGAAGTATAAAGATAAATTACTTATAAGGTGGCAGAGTTAGTTCACTGAAGAGCTTGAGATAGTATCTAGGCTTTTTTTTTTTTTAAATAGGCTCCATGCTGGGCATGGATCCCAGTGCTGGGCTTGAACTCAGGACTCTCAGATCAAGACCTGAGCCGAGATGCTCAACCAAGTGAGCCATCCAGGCGCCTTCTATCTAGGCTTTTATATGACTTTTCCATTATTAAAACCAAGGACCTGGCTTTCCTGGTCCTTGGTTTTAAGCTGTAGTCTTAGGAATCCTGGGGTGCCAAGAAAGGATTGTGATAGTCTCTGTTACAGTATAAAACCTTGCCATCCCTTCTCCCTCATTCCCACACTGTGCCGCCATGCAACCAGAACAGACTGCTCTGCACTGCTTCAAAGTGCAATTCCTGCCCATATTCCAAAGAATGGAGTCAAGAGTTCCCTCCAACATGGCTGAGTGATGATTCTGCTGACAAGCCTCTCAGCCATCTGATACACAGGGTGGCAGGGATGAAGTCACCATGATTATTGTCCAGCAGCATTTATTTTAAGCTGATGTGGCCTGGGCATGGAAAAACTCGGGCAAAAGACAAATAACTTGGAGAGCTGCCTTTCAGAAGATCTGCAGTGAGCGAGCAGCACCCACACAAGCAGCCCTGGGGTGCGTAGTGCCCTCTACTGGGCCTTGAGGGAAGTTACCAAGGAAAGGGAAGCTAAGCCAGGACGGAAGCACAAAAATAAATGCAAATTCATGTTCTAAGCAGAATGCCAAGAGCCAAGGGAAGGAGAATCAGGAGATAAGTTGCTAGCTGAAATTTCTTAGAGATGGGGGACTCACTAATGATAAGGTAGAGGCATCCAATGCTTGGGCCAATCTGTTCATTCACATCTAACTGTTGAACACTCACTTTGCAATTAGAAACATCAGCTATTGTTGGGCAGATAGACAATATAAGAGATGGTGTCTGCCCTGGAGGAACTTGGAGCTTCACTGAAACAACACTTCAACATATGATGCAAGACCATAGCATCATGCTGTCAGGCTGTGGTAAAAGAATTCTCTTGGTTTCCGCTCAGGTGGTGATCTTAGTTAGGGTCATGAGGTTGAGCCCTGCATCAGGCTCCACGCTCAGGGCAGAGTCCGCTTGGGTTTTCTCTCTCTCTCAAATAAATCTTTTTTTAAAAAATTGCAGGGGCACCTGGGTGGTTCAGTTGGTTAAGTGTCTGACTTCTGCCCAGGTCATGATCCCAGGGTCCTGGGATGGGCTCTCTGCTCAGCAGGGAGTCTGCTTCTCCCTCTCCTGCCTTTTTCTCCCCATGCTTGTGCCCTCTCACTCTCTCTCTCTGTCAAATAAGTAAATAAGATCTTAAAAAATAAAAACAGATTCTCAGAAGGGAAAATCCAAAGGGCTAGAATCATTAGGTAAATATTACTGGTGGAAATGGAAATTGAACTGGACTATTATTTTTTAAAGATTTATTTTTAGAGAGTGGGGGCAGAGGGATAGGAAGCAGAGAGCCTGACCTGGGGCTAGATCTCCTGACCTGAGCCAAAACCAGGAGTCAGAGGCTTAACCGACTGTGCCACCCAGGTGCCCCTTGAACTGGACTATTTAAGTACCACCCGTCTTTCAAGGCCCAGTTCAATTACTTAATAAAAGTCCAAAATATGCCAGTCACTGTGCTAAAATAAAAGTGATATGTGGGTACTTTCTTTTTCCACCTGAAGAAACCACACTATAGTGTTACACTTGGGTTGTAGAGGCCTAGCTACATAGAGATAGAGGGATGAGTAAGTAATTGCTAAATGTTTTGAGTACTTAGGATGTGTCAAGCCCCATGCTACGTGCTTAACTTACATCCTCTCATTTATTCCTCACAGCAGTTCTCTGAGTAGGCGGTCATCCTGCTGCCATTACACAAATGAGGAAACTAAAACAATAACTTGCCCAAGTCCCATAGCTTCTGAGAGTGGAGGCACGAGTCACTCCAATAGCTGCAAAGGGCTGGGGAAAGAGTGATCAGGAAGACTTTCATGAAGTAAGTTCTGAGAGAGGAACAGGGCTTCTCCAAAAAGATAAGGAGATAAGGGGCATTTTTGATAGACCAACGCTTAGAGAAGAACGAGACAGTGTGGAATGGTGGTGCTTCAGCAACAAGATTGAGTCCTAGGGAGGGGCTGATCCACAGCCAAGACGGTAGACAGGAGCCAGATGATGGAGGATATGGCAGGCAGGCAGTCCTAGGGACCACTGAGGGGATGGCAAAGAAAACACCTGGTCAGATCTGTGTTTCAGGGAGGTTACTGCCAAATTGTGTGGAGAAGGGATTTAAATTAAAGGTGAAGGATTTAGCAATCGACTGGTTCTAGTGTTAAGTTGTCTGGTTTTTAAATTCTGATTTTTATCTATTTTGGTAACTCAGGACAAGTTTCCTCAACTCTCTTTGCTTCAGTTCATTTGTAAAATAGGAATGATATGGTACCTACCGTAAAGGGTGTTTGTGCTGATTAAACAAAATAAGGCATGTAAAGCCCTTCAGGGATTGTAACAGCACATGAGATGTGGTTTCTGCGCTCAAGGAGCTCACAGACTGTAGGAGGATGTAATAAAGCCTGGTAGGCAGACAATTAGAATACAAATGGGAAAGAGGGGATAAGCACAAAATGCTCTGAAAGCACACACCTAATTTGGAGGTGGAAGAATAGTCAGGAAAATCCTTTCACAGAGAGTGGCTTATAAGCTGATATGGAGTAGTAGGACGTAGTCATGTAAAGGGGTTAGACTGGGAAAGGGGGTCTTCCAAATGGAAGGACAGCATGTGAAAAGATTTGGAGGTATTGCATTCTGGGACCCCAAAATAACTGAGGGGCGTGTGGGTGGCTCAGCCAGTTGAGTGTCCAGACTCCTGGTTTCACCTTGGGTCATGTTCTCAGGGCCAAGAGTCTGGGCCCACTCAGCAGGGAATCTGCTGGATATTTTCTCTCTCTCTCTCTCTCTCTCTCTCTTCCCCTCTCTGTCCCTCCCCTGCTTGTGTACTCTCTTTCTCTCCCTAAAATAAATAAATCTTTAAAAAATAATAATAAGGGGCGCCTGGCTGGCTCAGTGGGTTAAGCCGCTGCCTTCGGCTCAGGTCATGATCTCTGGGTACTGGTATCGAGTCCCGCATCGGGCTCTCTGCTCAGCGGGGAGCCTGCTTCCTCTCTCTCTCTCTGCCTGCCTCTCTGTCTCTTGTGATCTTTCTCTGTCAAATAAATAAATAAATCTTTAAAAAATAATAATTATTATAATAATAATTGGGAGTAGCTGTAGCATACCAAACAGCAGAAGGGGTGCAGAGAAATGGGTGGAGGAAAGCGAGAGTCCGATCACAAAGGGGCCTTTGGGCTTGATACTGGAGGTGATGAGAAACTGCTGAGATTTTGAGCAAGGGAATGACATAATCAGATTGGCTCTTGAGGAAAATCTTTCTGACAACAGTGTGGGCAAGAGACTGGAGAGGGTAAAATCGATGTATTTAGAGGTGCTGTTAAGAGGTTAAAGTTAAGGGATATGGTTGTTGTGAAGAGAAAGACACTGATTCAATTGGTGTCAGAATAAATTCGAAGCAGCAATGAAACTCAAGTGCAGACACTCCACTTAGTTAACTGTTACCATGGGCTAGTTATGAGTAAGACAGACTCTTGTGTCGCTATAGCGTTATAGGTTAGGTATGATTGGGGAACTACAAAAGGTAAAGACAGTGGGGATGAAGAAAAGTGGACAAATTCAACAGATAATACACGGAAAGTACAATCAACAGAACTTGATGGGGGCATGTGACTTGAGAAGAGACGGGACTCTAATAAAAAATTCCTAGGTTTTTGGCCTGGGTTACTGGGTAAAGGATGCTACCATAACCTTAGAGAGACACCACTACTGGAAGGGCACGTTTAACAAGGAAGATAATGAGTTCAGTGTTGCAGAAGGGATGTTACGAGGTGCCTCTAGGACATCCAAGAGTAGATGACTGGGAAGTTATTGGATTTATGAGTCTAGAGGTTGGAGAAGTCAAAATAGGAAATGTAGATTCTTTGGATTTCAAGATCTATTTAGTAAAACCATGGAAGTGAAAGCATATAAGAGCAGAAAGACTGGAGGCCTGACCCTGATGAAAGCTAACATGTGAAGGGAATAAAAGGGCCCAACAAAATAGGAGAAGCAGGAAGATATGGTGGTGCGCAGTGGCAGAGTTTATTGGAAGAACTGGGTCAGTCAATAATGTAAAATGCTACTGGAGGTTGATGAAGCAAAAAATTAGACTGTCTCACCTCTGTAATAAAAAATGCCCAAAAATGTCAAAGAAATGTGCCACATGTATGTCCACTTCCTGTGATGGAAGGAATGGTACCTTTTGCCCAGTTGCACAGCCTCTGTCAGGCAGCTTTTCCTATACCCAAAGCTCTCTTCTCTAGAAGCTGATTTCAGGGGGATCTGGGTGGCTCAGTTGATTAAGTGGCTGCCTTTGGCTCAGGTCATGATCCTGGGGTCCTGGCATTGGACTCCCTTTCCAAGATTTTGGCAATGAGCATATATTTGATAGAGGTCACTTTAATTCTAAAAATAATAAAAATCTCAAAAAATTTTTTAAGAAACGGACTAAAGGATGTCCATTTTATTTGGCAGTTAGTAACCATTTTGATCCACCAGTGTCAGTGGATCAGTAGAGGTAGAATCTTGTCTATCGAACTGAGTAGTGTGGGAAGATTGATGTTGTTTTAGGATGGGCATGATTTAGGCACATTTACTGACTGAGTGAAAGGAACAAATAAAAGGTGAAGCTCAGAAGAGAATAACTTGGGTTCTGAAGAGAAAGGAGTAGATGAAAATGAGTTCAGGTGGATGTGGTCAATTAAATACTTCAACAAACATTTATTAAGCAGTTATTATGCACCAACCACTATGCAAGGGGAGGTGCTAGGGTTAGTCTAGCGGAAAGCCAGCTAAGTAGGAAATTGGTCTCGAGTAGTAAGATGTATACTGCAGCCTGCTTGAGACTCAAAGTGAAAATATAACAATGGGTAAACTCACAGCATTTGTGACTGGGGGTTGCTGATGGATGGGAGTCCTTGTCTGACAACTTCATTGTTCTTGGTGGAGATGTAAAGTTCCTAGTTGACAGGGAGGTGGGAGTTAGGGGACTTAAGAAGAGTGTCCATAGTTTAGAAGAGAGGATGAAAGGGAAGGGAATGGAAGACAGCTGACAATACTACTAAGTAAAAGGTTTAGGGAACAGTGTTGAGGGCCTAACAGATTGGAAACCATGACTGTATAACGCTTGGAATGTGTAATCTACTGGAATGGTAACCATTCTATATATTTCTGCTACTTTCTCTAGCAACACCCAGCTGCCTGGGTACAAAAACAGAGAAGATACATTATCGTTTAGCTCCTGGATCATGATTTGTAGACACAGGGAGTGGACTCACAAGGGAAAAAGGGGATGAAAGGTGCTGGAGGAGAGTTCAAGAAATCCACCTGATTCAGACCGGGTAAGAAGGCAGGCTAAAGAAAGTATGATCAACTCTGGTCAAGAAGAGTCGTGATAAGGTCAAAGAGCTGGTGATTTAGAAGTCAAAGAAGTGATTAAGCTGGAAGCTTGGGACCTGGTAGAATGACGTTAAAAATTGAAGATTTTAGAGTTGGAACTCTTCTATGTAATGACATGGGTAGTAGGAACGGGGGTCTGAAGTGGAGTAAAAATAAAGGTCATTAGAATGTTTAAAGAACAAGGGAGCTCCTACATCCAGCTGCAAAGGTAGGTGGCTCATATATTTGTGGTTTTGTTGTTACCTTTTGTTAAACCCAACTGTATTTTTTTTTATAAAAGATTAAAGCATTTAGCTTAGAAAATAACAACAAAGAAGAATTATGGGTGTGGAATGTTGGATCAGTAAATCAGGTTGTTGGAATGAATCCAGAATTATGCAGGATTAGGGAGAAGATCAGGCCTAGTACCATCCTGGTATAGAAGTGACCAGATCAGCAAAGATCATAAAGGAGAGTTTAGCCTGATGGAATGAACTCCAAAGCAAGAGGAATGGCATGTAAATACCTTGGAAGAATAATGACCTGAAAATGACCTTAGGGAGCTAACAGTACTTCAGTTTCCCCACTTCCTGATATTGGAAGGGAGAAAAAAAAAAAACCTCTAGGGCTGCAAACAAAGCAGTGTCTTAGGGGAAACCTAGATGTAATTTGAATGAGTGGGTTGAGGGAAATTTTCTAAAGAGTTTCTGTGTGAGGCATCAGAGAAATGCATAGACCAGAGGTGAATGTATAAGTGAGTGGGAGAGTTCTGCATCTGGGGCAGAATCCAAAGGTTATAGAGAGATGGGAACCCCTTTTGCAATGAATTAACCTTAAGGTTCCCAGCTTTGGTTTAAAAGTTGTTTGGTATCCATGTTGACTGAAGGCCCCAGTGGGTTATAAAGCCCAGTCTCAGGCCTGCCTGAGTGACAGGTGCTGAGTGGGAAGTTAAACATGCCAGCTCTGAGAAGGCATTCTAGGGGAAAAAAGGGAGTGGAGCAGTAGTTTTAAACTGATTACAAAGAGGAACAAGTAGGCTAGACTAAAGCAGACAACTGGAAGAGGGTCCTTCACTCATTTCACAAGTACGTATTGAACTACCAGGACTTTGTCTTATTTATTGGCATATCCCCGCCATCAAGAATGGCACATAATATGTGCTCAGTAAGTATTATCTGTTGAAGAAATTGCTCATTGTGAGTCTATCAATACTCAGAAAAAATTACCAAGAGTTGACCTCTTTCAGCAATAGTGGATAAGCAGAGAGATGAAACTACTGAGAGAACAACATGGGAAGGTTACTCCCCAGACAGAACTGGGCCTCTCTTTTGGAAAACTTTTAGATGAACCACATGACTAAGAACAAATAAGAGCCAAATACTCTTACCAACCAAGGATAGCTTTTCTTCAAGACATTAAAATCGTCTCCTCATGACAGGAAGAGAACATTCAATACTGATAACCACACTGTGGTAAAGTGGCCCCTTCAGGTTAAAAAAAAAAAAAAAAGGTTTTGATATAAATGGAAGTTTGGTGACAGAGGTGCTTCGTGTATTTAGATGGGCTTTTTTTGAACTTTGTTTTGACATATTTATCATAAGTAGATATAAGAGATTAATACAAAATATGAACTCTTGGCTATTAAATCTTTATTATTATTATTTATTTATTTATTATTATTATTAGTTGTAAAGCTCAAACTAAATAGAATTGACACAGTATATGAACTTTTCTCAAAGTATTCAAATTAACTGCTAGGGCTCCATGCCAACGAACAAGCACCATTCTTGACCTACTGCCAGCTACCTCCCTTACAGCCTCAAACCCAGTTAGTAACATCAAACTGATACTACACTAGAATATTTATATTTTCTTATGCTAGAATATTTATATTTTCAACTAGAGAGAAAGTGCTCATGCATTAGCAGACCTGTTGGCAGAGGGCAGAGTTGGGGGGTTGGTTGGCAGAAGCAACTTACTGTTAAAATTACCTAAAATGAGACCACCTACTCAACATAGAAAGGGAAGTCCTGGCATCATTCAGTGATCGGGAGTCCTGGCTCAGCATTAAGGTCCAGTCTGGACCACCTTTTATGAGTAGGAAAGTCTGAGTCACCCTCAGACTTCCCTCCTCAAATTTCTGAGTCATTTCCTTTTCCAATGACCCAAACTGGTACAACTATGGGAAATAGTCAGAAGGACAAGTTCTGGAACAAGTTGTGTTCAGGGTGCTCATTTCACCAATGGTAAAACTGAGGCCAAGAGATGGTACCTTTTGCCCAGTTGCACAGCCTCTGTCAGGCAGCTTTTCCTATACCCAAAGCTCTCTTCTCTAGAAGCTGATTTCAGGGGGATCTGGGTGGCTCAGTTGATTAAGTGGCTGCCTTTGGCTCAGGTCATGATCCTGGGGTCCTGGCATTGGGCTCCCTGCTCAGCTGGGAGCCTGCTTCTCCCTCTCCCTCTGCCTGCCGCTCCCCTTGCTTGTGCACGTTCTCTCTCCCTCTCTCTCTCTAATAAATAAAATATTAGAAAAAATAGAAGATGGTTTCACAGCAAATTTGGGACTCTGGTTTTCATTTACTTTAATTAGAAGTAAACAAACTAAATACTTGGGTTGGAAGTCTGAGAGGAACTCAGGGTCCAGGCGAACAAGCTGCCGTCCGTGGTATCCCCTCCTAGTAATATATGCTGGTGTCCTGCTGCGGACCAGCGAGAGGGCTCTTCTAACTCAGAGTTTCCCTACCTTGAGACTAGATGTTTTGGACCAGACACATCTTTGCTATGGGGGCTGTCCTGTGTATTTTAGGATGTTAACAGCTCTGTCCTCTGCCCACTAGATGCTCAGTCAGAACAACAAAAAAGTCCCCCCAAATTGCCAAATGTCCCCTAGGGTCCTGTGGTTGAGATCTGCTGTGCTGACTTGAGGGGCTCTTGTACCTCAGTCCTGGTCCCATTTAATCCTCTCACCAGTGCCTATCCTTACTCCCCTAGCCCTGTGCCTGGCTTTTCTCCTTCACCTTTCCCTCTGGGGCTACCATCCCTTCAACAGATGGGATCCTCCAACTTCTACCCTCAGTGGCCCCGAAAGTGGCACCTGGGGTGGAAAGGGAAGCAAAAGTTTCTACCCTCCCCTTCTTTCACCAAGGGGATCCCCCTGACTGCATGAGAATTTACATACTTGATTAAAATAAGACAAAATTTATGCAGACCTTAGCTCTTAACTGTGACTACTGTGAATCAAGGAGAGATCGGGGCATTAAGCCCTTTTCCTACCTTGGGGCTGGGCTGGGAGAGGTAGATGAGGGCATACCAAAGGAATCTGCCTTTTTTGCACAATTTTCTCTTGACTCAGCCGTCGACATCCCCTCCCCAGCCACACTCATCCTCACCAGTGCCCATATTTAGACACATGCAAGCCTGTGTTATCGTAGAAAGACAGAAACCAGATGGTTACTATAGAGATTTGTTTACACACACCCCAAAAGCATGGCCCAGGCTTAGTGGTAGGGGTGAGTGGCAGTTCTTGCCGGGGCACGCATTTTTCTTAATTTGTTATTACCCTACCTCTTCTGTTCTCCACAGATTTCCATGCTTCTTATTCCTGCTTCCAGATACCACTTAACTGACAAGTACTATTCTTAAATATCTCCTTTGCTTCAGGAAGTCACAGTTTCAGAACAGAATCACTTGGCGGGGGGTGGGGGAGGCACCTGGCTGGCTCCGTGGGTTAAGCGTCCGAGTCTTGATTTTGGCTCAGGTCATGATGTCAGGGTTATGAGATCGAGCCCCGCATTGGGCCCCACACTGAGCACGGAGCCTGCTTAAGATTCTCTATCCCTGGGGCACCTCGGTGGCTCAGTCGTTAAGGATCTGCCTTTGGCTCAGGTAACGATCCCAGTATCCTGCGATCAAGCCCTACATCGTGCTTCTCCCTCTCCAGCTCCCTCTGCTTGCGTTCCCTCTCTCACATCTCTGTCATAAATTAAAAAAAGAAAAACAAAAAAGATTCTCTATCCCTCTCCTTCTCCTTTGCCACTCCTCCCCCGAAAAACAGAGTACTTAACCTTTCTGAGCATCAATCCCTTCATCTGTAATAAGATAATTATAATACAAAACTTATATGGCTTTTGTTAGAATTAATTAGATATATGTAAAGAAACTTGTATCATGGCTGGCAAAAAAAGATGCTCAATAAATGGAATTTGTTCTTACACTAAAATAAAATCCTGCTCTGGGGCACCTGGGAACAAACCATTCGTGCCTTTGGAAATCTTGGCTTGTGCTTCCTCCCTGATAGTAGGAAAAAGCGATTGTGGGAGTACCCCTTGTCCTGTGGAGTGACAGAAGAGCAGAATGGGGGCAGGGGGAAGGGGTTGCTTTGTTTTTTGTCTTTGTTGTAGTCAGAAAGCTATTCCGGAGGAAAAACTCTGGGCGTATGATCTCTTCCTTTCTGGAATTTAAAATGAAAGCCACAGGGAAGAGAAGACACAAGACAATAACTTATCCTTGCCTGGCTAAAATGGAAGAATAAAAAAGGTAAAATGCTCTCTGGACCTTAGGCTCTGGCTACCCTCCTCCAGCAGACCTCTATCCAAGAGGCAGCTGGCTCTGTCAGTGTAACAAGCCAAGGCTTGTTCCTACTGTAGATTCTGTGCATGATGTCTGTTGAATTTTGGGGGAGAGGGGAGACAGACAAAAAAAATTGGTATTTTCTAATACCACATAGAGGGCAGGCAGTTCCCCCCCCAAGAAATAGGTAAGATTTCTCTTCCTGCAGGAGGTCTTAGCTCCATCCAACACACTGAGGAAAAAGAAGAAAACATGGACTTGCATTTTCACCACTGTTCTAGCTCATGGAATAGATATTACTATCCTATTTTTACAGGTAAAACTGATTTGATTGAGGGGCACTTGGGTGTCTCAGTTGGTTAAGCTTTGACTCTTGATTTTCACTCAGGTCATGACCTCCGGACTGTGAGATCCAGCCCTGCCCCGTGTCAGGCTCACACTGGTTGTGGAGACTGCTTAAGATTCTCTCTCCCCCCTTTTCCCTCTGGCCCTCCCACCACACACCCCCGGCAAGAGAAAGAAAAAAGTTTGATTGAAGAAGGCCTGGGAGCAACTGGGTGGGTCAGTGGGTTGGGGCCTCTGCCTTCGGCTCAGGTCATGGTTCCGGGGTCCTGGGATTGGGCCCTGCATTAGGCTCTCTGCTCTGCAGGGAGCCTGCTTCCTCCTCTCTCTCTGCCTGCCTCTCTGCCTATGTGTGATCTCTATCTCTCTGTCTGTCAAATAAATGGGTAAAATCTTAAAAAAAAAAAAAAAAAAAGAAGAAGAAGAAGAAGAAAGCCTGGAAAGATAAATACTAAACTGAGAATTGTGGTGACCTCGGGGAGGCCACTGGGGAGAGGGTTAAGGAGTGGGCTTGAAGGTGGTGATCCAAGGAAATTTAGTCTCATCTGTCGTGTTTTGTTTTTTCCAAGGAGAATATTTATGTATTAATTGTGTAATTAAAAATTAAATTTTGAATTAAAAGACTATTTTATATTTTATAAAACTTTAATGAAGCTCAGAAAAGGTAATTTATCTAAGGTCACTTGGTAATTGACAGACTCCAAAGTCCATGGCTGTTCTACGAAACCACAGTAGCCTGTGTTCAACCTTCATGGAGAACTAGGTTTAGAGCCAGGAGAGAGTCCTGAACTTTCCATCTCATGGCCAGTGGAATTGCTGTATAGCCCTAGGCCTTGGGTTGACCTTTTTTTTTTTTTTTTTTTAATTGCTAAAGGGGAACATGCCCAGACCATGTCAGAACAACTTGCTGACTACTCTATGAGTCGGCCTGTGAAGTATGACTGAATCACATGGACCCCAGGGAGGAAACAGGGAAGGCTGTAAAGCAGAATTGACAAACCAAGTTATGTTTTATATTTAATAAGATTTTATTTTGGGGGTACCTGGGTAGCTCAGCGGGTTAAGCCTCTGCCTTGGGCTCAGGTCATGATCTCAGGGTCCTAGGATCGCATCCCGCTCGGGCTCTTTGCTCAGCAAGGAACCTGCTCCCCCCCCCTAGCGCCCCCGCCCTCTGCCTGCCTCTCTGCCTACTTGTGATCTCTCTCTCTGTCAAATTAATAAATAAAATATTTTTTTAAAAAAAGATTTTATTTTTATGTAATCTCCACACCCAGTGTGGCTCTCAAACTCACAACCACGAGATCAAGCCACGAGATCAAGAGTCACACACTCCACCAACTGAGCCAGCCAGGGGTCCCTATATTTAATAAGAATTTATTTATTTATTTATTTATTGACAAAGCACTTAGAGTGCCTTTTTTCCTTTTTTAATTTTTTAAAAGGTTTTATTTATTTGAGAGAGAGGGTGCACACAAGCTGAGGGGAGAGGCAGAAGGAGAGGTAGAAGCCGACTCCCACTGAGCGGGGAGCCCAATGTGGGGCTTGATCCCAGGACCCTGAGAACATGACCTGAGCCAAAGGTAACCGCTTAACAGATTGAGCTACCCAGGTGCCTCTTTTCATTTCTTTTTTTTTTTTTTTCTTTTTTTCTTATCTTTTCCACACCCAGTGTAGTACTTGACTCATGCCCCTAAGATCAAGAGTCACATGCTCAGGGTTCCTGGTTGCTCAGTCAGTTAAGCATGCAACTCTTGATTTTGGCTCAGTTCACAATCTCAGGTTGATGGGATCCAGCCCAGCATCGGGCTCCTCACTCAGCTGGGAGTCTCTGCTGGAGCCTCTCTCTCCCTCTCCTTCTGCCCCTCTGCCCCATATAAATAAATAACTCTTTAAAAAAAATTGTGTCACATGCTCTACAGCCAGGTGCCCCTTGGTAAGATTTTAAATTGAGGGATGCCTGGGTGACTTAGTTGGTTAGGCACCTGACTCATGGTTTTGGCTCAGGTCATAATCTCATGGGTCATGACATCAAATCCCACATTGGGCTGCACCCTCAGTGGGGAGTCTGCTTAAAGTTCTCTGCCTTTCCCCCCACTCCTGCTTGCACACTTTGGCTCTCAAATCTTTTTTTTTTTTTTTTAAGATTTATTTAGGGGCATTTGGGTGGCTCAGTTGGTTAAGAATCTGCCTTCAGCTCAGATTGTGATCCTGAGGTCCTAGGATTGAGCCCCAAGTCCAGCTCTCAGTTCTGCGGGGAGTCTGCTTCTCCCTCTCCCTCTGCCTGCCACTCCCCCGGCTCAGGTTCTCTATCTCTCTCTGTCAAATAAACAACTAAAATCTTTTTAAAATAAAGATTTTAGGGGCACTTGGGTGGCTCCGTGGGTTAAGACTCTACCTTCGGCTCAGATCGTGATCTCAGGATTCTGGGATCAAGCCCCATATCAGGCTCTTTGCTCGGTGGGGAGCCTGCTTCCCTGTCTCTCTCTGTCTGCCTGCCTCTCTGCCTACCTGGGATCTCTCTCTCTGTGTCAGATAAATAAAGTCTTTTTTAAAAAAATAAAGATTTTATTTGAGAGAAAGAGTGCAAGCACGAGTGGAGGGTGGGGAGCTGCAGAGGGAGAGAAGCAGACTCCCCACTGAGCAGGAGCCCTGCACAGGACTTGATCCCAGGACCCTGGGATCATGACCTGAGCCAAAAGCAGATGCTTAACTGACTGAGCCACCCAGGCGCCCCTCTCTCAAATCAATCTTTAAAAAAAAAAAAAAATTAAATTGGATGTTTTAGGCGGGGTACCAAGATATAATAGATTTCTTTGGAGACAGCTACTGCCCTGTTGTGAGCTGCACCAAACCCCAAGGAGAAGCAGTCAGAGGCACCTCTCTCTTCTCCTCAAGCCTAGAAAGAGAGGCCTTGAGGGGCCACTGAAGCATTTGATATTTGTCTCTGGGTAGAGGATGTTCATTAGACTGAGTATAACTCATGGCAGAGAGAATTCAAGGCAAAGTTTGGCTAGCAACAAAGCCTGGGATCACCAAGTAAACAGTTACATCTTGATAGTAACTGCACTCCTTTCTGACAAAATGTCAAATATACATTAGTCCTGCAAGTATGGAGCCAGTTTAAATCCTCAAAATAACTTTGTGGAAGCATAGTGGAATTCTTTGCAAAGGATTCTGCATAGAATGGACCTCTGGAAAACAAAAGAATGAGAGGAGATGTGGTGGCCATAGAAATAGAATGCATCATCTCAATGTCAGGAAAGCTGACATTGCCACTGGAAAGGTAATATCTCAGGTCATGATCTTATGGGTTGTGACATCAAGCCCCATGTGGGGCTCCACACTCAGCCAGGACTCTGCTAGAAGATTCTCTCCCTCTGCCCCTCCCCCGGCTTATGTGCATGTACTCGCACTCTCTCCCTCTCTCTCTCTCAAATAAATCTTTAGAACTATTCATGTATCAAATGCTCTACATATCTCTACATCTCTTTTCATTAGCCTAAACAATCTCCCTTCCTTCAGTTATTTCTCCTTGACATGATGTGCATTCCTGGCATGACTCTGGCTGCTTTCTAGAAGAGCTCAAATATGTCAGTGTGCCTAAGTTTGGTCCAGATGTGGCCTGACTGAGCCAAGGAGAACTAAAACATCACTTGGTTGGTTGTGGACTTGGACTGTAGGAGAGCCTTAGGCATCCTTAGATTCACTGCCTACCCTATCACACCTCTGACTCATTTTTTTAAAGATTTTATTTATTTGAAAGAGAGAGGGAGAGAAAGCACAGAAGGGGGAGGGGCAGAGGGACAAGCAGACTCCCCTCTGAGCAGGGAGACTGTGATCCCAGGACCCTGAGACCACCATTTGAGCCGAAGGCAGACACCTAACCAACTGAGCCACTCAGGTGCTGCACACTGTTGACTCATTAAAACTGACACTACAGGGGCGCCTGAGTGGCTCAGTGGGTTAAGCTGCTGCCTTCGGCTCAGGTCATGATCTCGGGGTCCTGGGATCGAGCCCCACATCGGGCTCTCTGCTCAGTGGGGAGCCTGCTTCCCCTCTCTCTCTGCCTGTCTCTCTGACTACTTGTGATCTCTGTCTCTGTCTCTCTCTCTCTCTCTGCGCCAAATAAATAAATAAAATCTTTAAAAAAAAAAAAAACTGACACTACAGGGGCGCCTGCGTGGCTCAGTGGGTTAAGCCTCTGCTCAGATCATGATCTCAGGATCCTGGGCTCTGCCCCGCATTGGGCTCCCTGCTCAGCA
Organism: Lontra canadensis; assembly: GCF_010015895.1. NCBI lineage: Eukaryota > Metazoa > Chordata > Mammalia > Carnivora > Mustelidae > Lontra > Lontra canadensis. The sequence goes on along the minus strand of NW_022631136.1, from coordinate 864,886 downwards.
GGAAGCCTGCTTCTCCCTCTCCCTCTGCCTACTGCTCCCCCCTGCTTGTGCTCTCTCTCTGTCAAATAAATAAATAAAATCTTTTAAAAAATAAAAAATAAAAATAAATAAAATAAAATAAAAATAAAGCTTTTAAAATAAAAATAAAAAGCTTTAAAAAATAAAAAGCTTTTAAAAAAATGAAATAAAACTGATACTACATAAAACCTACAAGTGTAATTATGGGGTGAGGTGGGGTTGTTTTCATTTGTTTTGACTTCTTAAATAACATGAATGCATTTACTTTATAAAACATGTAAATAATAGAGATCAAAATCTTCATTTAAAAAAATGACAGACAAATCCAAAATTTCCTTTGACCATTATCCCAAATCCCAGTCCTCTCCTTCCAGGGATACATACTGTTTCACTTTGGTTATGTATTCTTCCAGACTTTTTTCCTGTGTATTTTACATGGATATATATTTCATGTGGAAATAGGTAGTTGTAAGATTTTTAAAACATAAATGTATCAAATGATTTGTACTATTCTACATCTTTTTTCACATTAACACATTACAGAGAACTTCTCACATCAGTACGAATAAAGCCATCTCCCTTTTATAACTGCCAAACAGTGGCCTGTAGTATGGAGGTAATGGTTTAACCAGTCTCTTGTTGCACACACAGTGTTTCCATTTGTTTTGGTTATTACAATGTTTCATTGAAAATTCTTTATGACTCTTAGTGCTATACAGGAGTATCTCTTTGGGGTAAAAAAAAAAAAAGAAAAAAAAAATTAAGTAGGCATCACTCAAGAGATTGAGACCTGAGCTGAGATGCTGAGATCAAGAGTCAGATGCTTAACCAACTGAGACTCTTCAATAAATATTCAAAGAGTGAATTGCTAGGTTTAAGGATATGTACTTTTAAAATTTTAATATGTACTTAAAATTGCCCTAAAATGATTTATATTCCCACCAACTTGTGTGAATACCTTGGACAATTCCCCATACTTTTGCTAACACTTGGTATTAGCAGTCTTAAATTTTTGCCAGTAAGAAAGATGAATAAGTTATCTCCTATAATAACACACACATACATGTCTATGTATGTATATATATAGGTATGAGTGTGTATGTATGTATATGCCATTTGTATGTCCTCTCGCTTATTTATTTATTTATTTATTTATTTATTTTTTAATTTATTTTTTTAAGATTTTATTTGAGGGGCATGTGGGTGACTCAGTTAAATGTCTGCCTTCAGCTCAGGTCATGATCCCAGGGTTGGGCTCCCTCCTCAGTGGGGAGTCTACTTCTCCCTTTCCCTCTGCCTCTGCCCCTGTTCCTGCTCTCTCTCATGCACACTCTCTCTCTCAAATATATAAATAAAATGTTAAAAAAAAAAAGATTTTATTTGAGAGAGTGTGTGTGAGCATGCAGGGGGTGGGAGGAGCTGAGGGAGAGGGAGAGAGAGTCTTTTTTTTTTTTTTTTTTTAGATTTTTTTTTTTTACTTGACAGAGGTCACAAGTAGGCGGAGGGGGGGGGGGGGGGGGGGCGCGGGAGCAGGCTCCCCGCTGAGCAGAGAGCGGATGCAGGGCTCAATCCCAGGACCCTGGGATCATGACCTGAGCGAAGGCAGAGGCTTTAATCAATGAGCCACCCAGGGACCCCAGGAGGGAGAGTCTTAAGCAGACTTTGCACTAAACACAGCCCAACATGGAGCTTGATCCCACCACCCTGAGTTCACCATCTGAGCCAAAACCAAGAGTTGGAGGCTTAACCGACTGGGCCACCTAGGCCCCTCTACTTTGCCCATATTACTATTCAGTTTCCTAAGTAATTTTCAAATCATATTATGCCATATCTCCCATATCATACACACACACACATAACCTTCTTTGTGCTACACTTTACATTTAACCCATTTAAACTAAATCTTGTTAGCTTTGGTCTAGCCTGCCTTCTCTTTGCATTCTGATTCTGTTCTCCAACAATATATTCATTATCCCTCCCATATTCTTCCTATCAACAAATGTGACCATCTGTCATCAATGTTCTATTTTCTAAAATTAATTAACTGATTTTTAAAGTAATCTCTACACCCAACATGGGACTCAAACTCATGACCTCAAGATCAAGCATCAATGCTCTACCAACTGTAGACCACCACACACAGCCAGGTGCGACTGCCATCAGTTCTAAACTAAATCATTTGTACAAACGTTGAACATGACAGCTCTCAGGTCAGAGCCAGGTGGAATGTACTAGAGACCTCTAATTTGGTATTAATCTATTATTAGTTAATGGGATTCTGGATAGTGCTCACATTGCCTTTTCAGCTTATAACAATCAGGAGCCTGGTTCAGTTGGAACCTGCAGCTGCAGGTCCCATTGTCAGACTTTACAGAAGAGAAGTCAATCTGAGTTCCATGTCACAGGCCAAAAGGAAAAACGCTGAGGGGCGCCTGGGTGGCTCAGTGGGTTAAGCCTCTGCCTTCCACTCAGGTCATGATCTCAGAGTCCTGGGATCGAGCCCCTCATCGGGCTCTCTGCTCAGTGGGGAGCCTGCTTCCTCCCTCTCTCTCTGCCCGCCTCTCTGCCTACTTGCGATCTCTCTGTCTGTCAAATAAATAAATAAAATCTTAAAAACAAAATTTCAATCATTCTTCAGTTTTGTATCACTTTCAGCCAACCACAGTTCCAGCCTAACAGATCCTTTGTGGCTTCACTTCTTACCTGGTCCACCTGAGGCTCCATGGACAATGATCTACCTCAAGACACTTGCCACACCCTCAATTACCTTTGTCTTTTGTTCTTTGGTCCCAACTGCCTCACCACTCCCCACTTCTAATGCTAATCTTTGTTTGTTTATTAAGAAATACTTACCAACTGCCTACTGATGTGCCAAGAGTTGTTCTGGGTATTGGGGATAGAGGTGTGTTTTCTCTACTACCAGTTCTAGGCTGCTGCTTTATGGATACCACTGATGGGAGTCAGAACTAGTACTCATGTGATTTCCAGCCTTAATGTGGCAGTCTGCATGGGAAGCTAGATTCCTTGTGAATTTCCCAGAGCTGTTCTCCTCAAGCACCTCACTGTAGTCCAAGCCTCTGGCTTTTGTAGAACCACCTTGCATTCCACCTGAAAAGGAGTGGGCACCCCATCTTGCCTAGTTAAATAATAGGACTCTTTATAGAGGCTTTAATTCTGCCCTCCCATCTGTCTCTTCTGGAATACCGTGCCCTATCAATTGCCCCTTCTCTCTTCCTTTTTTTTCTTTTTTTTTTTAAGATTTATTTATTGGGACACCTGGGTGGCTCAGTCAGTTAAGTGTCTGCCTTCAGCTCTGGGAGTCCCAGGATCAGGTACCACATTGGGCTCCCTGCTCAGCGGAGTATCAGCTTCTCCCTCTCCCCCTCCCTCTGCCTGTGCTCTGTCTCTCTCTCTCTCATTCTCAAATAAATAAAATTTTTAAAAAAGATTTATTTATTTGAGAGACAGTGTGTGTGTGAGTGGGGGGAGGGGCAGAGGACAAGGGAGAGAATCTCAAGCAGACTCCCCACTGAGCACAGAGCCCCCCTGGGGGCTCAGCACAGGGCTCAATTTTATAACCCTGAGATCATGACCTGAGCCAACATCAAGAGTCAGACACTTAACTGACTAAGCCACCCAGGTGCCCCCCCTTCTTTCTTCTTTCTAATTTCTTTCATGCCAGATCATTCTCTCTAACCTATAAATGTTTGAAACCCCCATTCTTAAAAAATTCTTCCTTCTTTCTTCAACCCAAACACCCTCTGCTTTCTCATCACTCTAAAATTTCTTGATACAGAAATTTTCAATTACTATTTACTCTTTAATCCAGTGAAATTCAGCTTTTGTCCTCATTAATGTACAAAATCTATTCTCAAAATTACTTAATTGCTAAGTACAATGGACTATTTTCAGTCCTTACCTGAATTTTGTCCTCTCTTTTCAGGGAACTCCTTTCTTTCTACTTTCATACAGTCAATAAATATTTATTGATCACTTTCTGTGTGCTAGAAAATAGCAGTGATAAGATGGATCTACCCTCTGATCTCAAGGAACTTTGTAGTGAGGGAGGCAGGAGGGTGTGAGGGCATCAACATTCAACAAAGAATCTAGCAGTATAACAGACCAGTTACCCTGACAACTATTCCACAACAAAACACCTCAAAACACCAGCTCAAATATAAAAAGCAAAAGCATGAGTCCGAAAACATAAGGCTGAAACTGGTGAATATTCTAGAGACATCTGCTAACCCCCAGAGACAGAACTTCCATCTTAATGGTTTCTCAAGGGATAGCAGACAAAGTCTAGGGCTTGTGCAAAAAGAGCAACTGGATTGGAATGCCCCAAAACAAGGCTAGGACTCCTGCAGACTCCACTCTCAGTGGAAGGGCAAACTAGAAAATATCCACCCTGAGACAAGAGATGGAAAATAAATGTCCTTATCTCAGTTTTGGCTCAAAATGAGAGGAAAAAGATCTCCCCTTAGAATTTACAAGTTAGTCCTCTCATGGGTTTATAGCCTAAATTCATATTACCTGAATAAGCAAAAATACTTAAGCTCAGATTTTATTTTAAACTCATTTCCAAGTTGGTAGTATCCCTAGACACCTGAAAGAAATAAACAGGGATGCCTGGATGGCTTAGTCAGTTAAGTGTCCAACTCTTGATCTCAGCTCAGGTCTTTTTTTCTTTTAAGATTTTATTTATTTATTTGACAGAGACACAGTGAGAAAGGGAACACAAGTAGGGGAAATGGGAGAGGGAGAAGCAGGCTTCCCACCAAACAGGAAGCCCAATGTGGGGCTTGATCCCAGGACCCTGAGATCATGACCTGAGCCGAAGCAGACACTTAACCAAATGAGTCACCCAGGTGTCCCTCAGCTTAGGTCTTGATCTCAGGGTCATTAGGTCAAGCTCTACACTGGGCCCCATGGGGTCCATGCTGGGTGTGGAGCCTACTTAAAAAAAGGAAAGAAAAGAAAAGAAACACAAATCCTCTCTGAAGAAAGGCACCTTCAATCCAGACCTCAAAAATTCCCTAAAACTTCTTCAAATATGAGTTCACAAATACAAATCCCAAAACACAAGGCAACAGGAAATAAGGCACCGTGGATGAGAATGAGCAGAAGTTATAAATAGCAGAACTAAGCCCACAGAGACTTTGGTTACCAGAATCATAATACATCATATAAATAAGTATGTTTAATAAATTTAAAGGAAATGTAAGTATGACTGAAGGATAAAAGACTATAAAAATGATAAGAGATTTTAAAAGGTACAATTAAGATCTAGAAATTTGGGGCACCTGGGTGGCTCAATGGGTTAAGTCTCTGCCTTCAGCTCAGATCATGATCTCAGGGTCCTGGGATCAAGCCCCACATCAGGCTCTCTGCTCAGGAGACAGCCTGCTTCCCCCTGCTTCTCTGCCTACTTGTGATCTCTGTCTGTCAAATAAATAAATAAAATCTTTTAAAAAAAAAGGAAAGAAAGAGAGGGGGAAAGGAAGAAATAAATTTAAAAACACATTTATTAAGAATCACAACCAATCCCATCAGCAAATCTTTAAGCGCTGGGAAGCTGTCAAGCTCACTGTAGTAGGTGTAAGTTTTCCAAAATTAAAAGTTTTGCTTGAAATCTCAAATTTTATCATCAGTACAAATGCTGTTAGTTGTTTTCCTTAAAGTGACTGGCTCACTTTATTTTTGAGAAAATACCAATTCCCAGGAAGGAAGGAAATAATAAAGATCAGAGTAGAAATAAATACTTAAAAACAATAAAAAAGATCAATGAAACTAAGTGCTAGTTCTTTGAAGAGATAAACAAAATTGATAAACCTTTAGCCAGACTCATTAAGAAAAAAAGAGAAAGGACTCAAATAAAAGAGAAGTTACAACCAATACCACAGAGACTACCACAAGAGACTAGTATGAACAATTATACACCAACAAATTGGACAACCTAGAAGAAATAACTAAATTCCTAGAAATGTAGTTTTCCAAGACTGACTCAGGAAGAAATAGAAAATCTAAACAGACCAATTACTAGTAAAGAAATTAAATGTGTAATCAAAAAATTCCCAAGAAACAAAAGTCCAAGACCAGATGGCTTCACAGGTGCATTCTACCAAAAATTTAAAGAAGAGTTAATACCTATCCTTCTCAAACTATTATAAAAAATAAAAAAATGAAAGAGGAAGAAATGTTTCTAAATGAACAGAATGAAGAAAACAGAAATAAACCTACACTTATATGGTCAATTAATCTACAGCAAAGGAAGGAAGAATATACAATGGGGAAAGGATTCGTTTCAATAAATGATGTGGGGAAAACCAGACAGCTAAATCCAAAAGAATGAAATTGGACCACTTTCTTAAAACATACACACAAAAAAACTCTAAATGGATTAAATACCTAAATGTAGGAGTTTTTAAACATAAAACTCCTAAACAAATAGAGGCAGTAAATTCTTGGGACATTGGCCTAAGCAATATTTTTCTGGATATCTTCCCCCACACAAGAGAAACAAAAGCAAAAATGAAGTAAATGAAAGTAAAAAGCTTTTGCACAATGAAGGAAACCATCAACAAGATGATAGCAACCTCCTGAGTGGGAGAAGATATTTGCAAATGCTATATCTGATAAGGAGTTAATATGTAAAATATATAAAGAACTCATATAACCCAATACCAAAAAAATCATAATCCAATTTAAATATGAGCAAAAGACCTGAATACATTTTCCCAAAGAAGACCTACAGATGGCCAACAGGCACATGAAAAGATAGTCAACATCACTAATCATTGGGGAAATGCAAATTAAAACCACAATAAGATACTACCTCACACCTGTTAGAAAGACTAATATCAAAAAGACAGGAAATCAATCTATTTCTACCATAAATACTAAAACAAACAAACAAAAAGACAGGAAATAACAAGTGTTGGCAAGGATGTGGAGAAAAGGGAACCCTTGTGCACTGTTGGTGGGAATGTAAATTCGTGCAGCCACTATGGAAAACAGTGTAGAAGTTCCTCAGAAAATTAAAAGTAGGAATACCATACAACCCAGTAATTTCACTTCTGAGTATTTACCTGGAGAAAATACTAATTCAAAAAGCTACATGCACCAATATGTTCATTGCAGCATTATTTACAATAGCTAAGATATAGAAACAACTTAAGTGTCCATCAATGGATGAATGGATAAAAAAATTGTGGTATATGTCCACAATGGAATATTACTCAACCATAAAGAAGAATGCATCTTGTTATTTGGGACAACAGACATAGACCTAGAAGGTTTTATGTTTTCATCTTTTGTTGTTTTTTTTTCAAGATTTTATTTATTTGACAGAGAGAGACAGTAAGAGAGGGAACACAAGCAAGGGGAGTGGGAGAAGGAAAAGCAGGCTTCCCGCTGAGCAGGGAGTCCTACACAGGGCTTATCCCAGGATCCCAAGATTGTGACCTGAGACGAAGACAGATGCCCAACAACTGAGCAACCCAGGTGTCCTAGAAGGTTTTATGTTAAATGAAGTAAGTCAGACCAAGAAAAATACCATGTGATATCACTTATAAGTAGAATCTAAAAAACAAATAAAACAAAACAAAACCCAGAAACACTCATAGAGAACAAACTGGTGGTTACCAAAGAGAAGGGGAGTGGGAGATGGACAAAATAGGTGAAGAGGATTAAGAAGTACAAACTTCCAATTATAAAATAAATAAGCCACTGGAGTGAAAAGTACAACATAAGGAAGATAGTCAATAATACTGTAATAACTTCATATGGTGATGGAAAATAACTACACTTCCATAGTGAGTATTTTGTAATGTATATGATTTTTTTAAATTACTATGTGGTGGACCTGAAACTTAATATATCAACCATACTTCAATCGATCAACCTGTAAAAAAAAGAAAAAAAGAAACTAGTGGCACCTGGGTGGCTCAGTTTGTTGAGTGTCTGACTCTTGGTTTTGGCCCAGGTCTTGATCTCAGGGTCGTGGGATCAAGTCCTACGTAAGGCTCAGCAGGGAGTCTGTTGGGAGAGTCTCCCCATCTTCCTCTGCCCCCACTCTCGCTCACACACACACTCTCTCATTCTTAAATAAGTAAATATTTTTTAAAAAGAAGAGAAAAATAAAAGAAAGGAAATAATTGCCCAAGGTCACTGATGTGGTAATTGGCAGTGCTGAGTTGATCTGATTCGAAAGGCCGTGTTGTCACGCAGCCCCCTCTACTGTGTATTTCTCTGTGGCAGCTCCTTGAACACACCACACTGTTTCCGCTCTGTGCCTTTGCACAGCTTTTCTCTGCTTAGAATGTTTTGCCTCATGTACTCCCAATGAACACTCACACACAGTTCAAAACCCAGCTCAAAATCACTTTCTCCCAAGGCAGAGTTAAACAAGGCACTGTTCCTTCCTCTGGGTGCTTATACGTTTTGCTCATAAGTCTACTTTTGGCACCAAACATGGTTTGATTTTAATGTCCTTGTATTTGCCAATTTTTTCCTCTATGGTTACTGCTTTTTATATTGTTTAATAATTTTTTTCCTACACTGAGTTCATGAAATATTCTCCTATATATAATGTTTTCAATTTCAATCCCCCTGGAATATTTTTGTATATACGGTATGAGGGAGAGATCAAGTTTTACTGTGTTCTATATGAATATCCAGTGTCCTAGCTCCATGCAGTGAGCAATCTGTCTTTCCCCTACTGATCTCCAATGCTGCTTCTCTTACCAAGTTTCCATATGCATGTAAGTCTACTCGTGGGTTCTCTATTCTATTAATCTGTTGGTCTCTCCCTGCTGATACCACACTGTCTTTTTTCTCTATAGACTCATAAAGTCATGTCCAACATGTTGTTCTATTGTCCTTTTTTTTTTTTTCTCTCTCAAGAGTGTCTTGGCTAATCTTGGCCCTTTGGTCTTCCCTGTAAGTTTCAGAATCAGCTTACCCAGCTCCTTATTTGGAACTGCATTCAACATGTGTATCAGTTTGAAGGAGATCTTATTTTAACAATTATGAGTCCATCTACATATGAACATGGTTTATGTCTCTATTTGGGTTCGTAAAATGTATTTCATAGAGTTTTATAATTTTCTCCACATAGTTTTGCACATAGTGGTAGAATCTACTGGTTGTGCTTCCTTTTTTCTAGAATAACAGAATCCCCAATTTTTAGCTGAGCATAGAGACACTCAGAACAGATTATACTTCATAGCATCCCTTGTAGGTAAAAGATCATGTGACTAATTTCTGACGTACATGATAATAACAAAGACAGTATGCAGAATAGTATGGGAAGTGTCATTAAAGGAAACTAGATACCCTTTAAATACATCATTCAAGGAAACTAGATACTCTTTTCTCCTTCCTGCCAGTTGGAATGCACATAACATGGGTGAAGCTTGCCATTTTGGGCCATGAAGTAAAAAAGCAAGTATGAAGGGTGCCTGGATGGCTCAGTGGTTAAGCCGCTGCCTTCGGCTCAGGTCATGATCTCAGGGTCCTGGGATCGAGTCCCGCATCGGGCTCTCTGCTCAGCAGGGAGCCTGCTTCCCTCTCTCTCTCTCTCTCTGCCTGCCTCTCTGCCTACTTGTGATCTCTCTCTGTCAAATAAATAAATAAAATCTAAAAAAAAAAAAAAAAGCATCTATGAAGATACCAGAACAACATATTAGAAGAAATAGGAGTTTCTAATCATAACAGATCCACCATGCCAACTTTGGGTTCTGTCAGAAAGAATGAAGAATGAATACTGGAGAGGGCAACTAGCAATGTTTGTCACACCTTCTGAGAGGCTACTGAACCCTAGTTATATGCTAGTTTAACCTGTGGGGACCAGGGTCTGAAATTGCAATCCTCTAGGCAAAGATGACAATTATGGTGTTGCGATGGGAGGGCAGGCAAATCCTGATGCTAAAGGCACGGGATATGATATGCAGGAAGAAGTGTAGAAGTCGAAAATGGCCAACTAAGCAAGAAGTTCAATTAACGATTTTGACAAAAACCAGGAGATCAACCATTTTGGTGTATAAGCAAGAATAGCCATTAGAGAATATGATCACGGGGGGCTGTTTAGGAAAAATTAGGTACACCTTAGAAATAAGGCCAAAAAATGACCATGTGGTCTTTTAATATCGTGCTAGAGCATTTCCAGGTAAATCTGCCTGAGGGTCACCAACTTATCTTGGGGAATATAATTTTGTTTGATTAGCACCCAAAAGTTTTATAACCTTCAAAATTTAGAGGGTAATATGCAGTAATGTTTTTCTCATCTACTAAAGAAGATAACCCCAGGGGTGCCTGGGTGGCACAGCTGGTTGAGAGTCTGACTCAGTTTTAGCTCAGGTCATGATCTCAGGGTCCTAGGATTGAGCCCTGCAGCGGGCTTTATGATGCTCACCTCGGGGTCTGCTTGAGATTTTCTTTCTTTTTCCCTCTGCCCCTCCCACTTGTGCTCTCTCTCTAAAAATAAATAAATAAATCTTTAAAAAAAAAAAAGATAACCCCAAAAGTTAGTTTATTGCCCTATAGGAATTAACTGCTTTTGTATCTAATTTAGCATCCTTCTTCAACAGTTCTTTCTCTAATAATACAAATCTCAACTTTCATATCTTCATGGAATCAGTTTTGCCATTGTGTTAATTTCTTTATTATTGAGGTAAATAAAAATGTGAAATGTGTTAAAAAAGAAATAGTATGGCATAAAGAGGCCTTAGAGCTTAAAGGCAAAAGATAAGCCTCACCTTAGTGGAAGAGAACAGGTGCTCCAGTAATTCTGGAAACTTCTATCAGCAGAGTTGAGATCCTCCCAAAATTCAAGTTATATATAGGGCTAAAAAAAGGGGGGAGCCTGGGGAGCTCAGTTGGTTAAGCGTCTGCCTTCAGCTGGGGTCATGATCCCAGGGGCTCCCTGATCAGCGGGAAGCCTGCTTCTCCCTCTCCCTCTGCTTGAGTTCTCTCTCTTATCTCTCTCTCTGTCAAATAAATCAATAAAATCTTTAAATATATATATATATATAAATAAAGAGCAAGAGTTTTTTCATTACAGAAGGGGAAAGGCAACATGAAATATTAAGTATACCCAATTTCAGACCCCAAAGATGGAGAACAATGCTATTAGAATACATCTTAGTTCTGAGGCACCTGGGTGGCTCAGTCAGCTGAGTGTGGTGGGACTCTTGATTCCAGTTCCCTCATGATCTCAGGGTCGTGGAGTCGAGCCCTGCACTCGTCAGGGAGTCAGCTGGAGATCTCTTTCTCTCCCGCTGCCCCGCCCCCTCTCTTATAAGTAAAGCCTTAAAGATTTTTATTTCTTTAGAGAGCTGGGGGAGGGGAGGGACAGAGGGAGAGGAAAGAGCGTCCTAAGTAGACTCCGTGCTGAGCATGGAGCCCAATGTGGGGCTCCACCCCACAGCCGTTAGATCATGACAGAACGGAAATGGAAAGTCCAAGCTCAACTGAGCCACCCAGGCACTCCATTTTTTGAAAGATTTTATTTATTAAGATTCTCTCTCCCTCTGCTCCCCACCCTCCAACCTGCACTCTCTCAAACAAACAAACAACAAAGAAAGAATACATCATAGTTCCTAAACTGGGACCTACTTTTTTTTTTCTATTTTAAAAGAAATGATGTAAATGGATTCTCTGAAACAAAGGCACATTTTGAAGAGGAAATGTGCTCACAGTTTGGGGAAATCTCAAAGGATTTAATACATGCTTACAGAAAGATTGGCACAGTCAGGATGTCAACAATGCTTTTCTACTGAGGGTCAGGACTGTGGCCAAAATAGTTATCCTAAGAACAAGAACCATTCTTGATAGGTGTGTATACAAATCCGGAGGTTACTCCGACTCTGAACAATACTAGGGATCAGAAGTCCTAAGCGAACTAAAATTCCCTGAGAACAGGACCTTCCAGATATCCTGGAGATAGGTTGACTCGTTATCTCTAAGCCATGCGGACTGGTGAGATTAGTGGTTCTCTAACGCAGTCCACAGGAGTCTGGAAGGGGGTCTACCTGTTAATCTTATGTAATATGGATGCCTACATTATGATAATGTCGCACACTGTTCTGTCATCCTCTTAGACATCAACCACTATAGACTCTGCCTCCAGAGTCTCTCCATGTCATCCTTTTCATTTCCACTGCCATCACCTAAGCACAGTTCACCTATAATTCTTGCCTGTCACATTGTAGTACCTCCTAATTTTATTCGCTTCCAATCCTTTTTCCCTCAATCCATTCTAAAACCCACAATTAGAATACTGAACCTAAATTACAGCATACATCACAGTACTCTAGTGCTCCGTGGATCCCAACTGCCTGAGAAAGTTCAAAGCTCTTTGACCTACTCTCAAAGCCCTCAGTGGTTATCATCCATCCTACTTTTCTAGCCTTTACATAGCCTGTATTAGCAAACATTCAGATTCATCCATTCAACAATGGAGTGTCTAGGTATGGCTAGGGTTACAGAGGGAAACACAGTAAATGTCCCCATTAAGTGGACAGCCAGTGGAAGAGACAAATAAAACTGAAGAGTAGCCAGGATGGGAAAAGGAAAACCAGGACAGTGAGGTGCTCTAAAAGCACATAAAGAAAGTGTTTCAGGGGCGCCTGGGTGGCTCAGTGGGTTATGCCTCTGCCTTCGGCTCAGGTCATGATCCCGGGGTCCTGGGATCGAGCCCCGCATCGAGCTCTCTGCTAAGCAGGGAGCCTGCTTCCCTTCCTCTCTCTCTGCCTGCCTCTCTGCCTACTTGTGATCTCTCTCTGTCAAATAAAATAAATAAAAATCTTAAAAAAGAAAGAAAGAAAGAAAGAAAGAAAGAAAGAAAGAAAGAAAGAAAGAGTTTCAAGGGAGTGATCATTAAAAAAAAAAAAAAAGGAGTGATCGACCACATCAAATACTGTGAAAGGTCAAGTAAAATGAGAACTACAAATTGACCCCCTGGAATTTGCCAGTGTGGAAGTCACTGATGACAGGACAAGAATGGTTTCAGTGGAATAGTGACAATGTTGGTTTGAATGGGGTGGGTTCAAGACACAAAGCTGGTAAGGAGGTTGAAGATGACTGGCATAGGGGCGCCTGGGTGGCTCAGTGGGTTAAAGCCTCTGCCTTAAGCTCAGGTCATGGTCCCAGGGTCCCAGGGTCCTGGGATCGAGCCCCGAGCTGGGCTCTCTGCTCAGCAGGGAACCTGCTTCCTCCTCTCTCTCTGCCTGCCTCTCTGCCTACTTGTGATCTCTGTCTGTCAAATAAATAAATAAAATCTTTAAAAATAAATAAAGATGACTGGCATAAAGGAGAGAATCAAAGAATCTGGGTTCTAGGAAAGGCTTTTTGAGGATGTGAGAGAGGACATCAGGTTTGTATGTTGGCAGCAATGATTCAACAGAGAGAAACTGACACAAGAACGTAAACGGATAGGGGCGCGGGGGTGGCTCAGTCCATCAGGCGTCTGGCTCTTGGTTTTGGCTAGGTCATGATTTCAAGATGGTGAGCTCCAGCTCAGTGTGGACTCTGCTTCAGATTCTCTCTCCCTCCCCCTCCTCCTCTGCCCCGCTCACACATGTGCATACTCTTTCTCTCTAAAAATAAAATCTTTAAAAAAAACAAAACAAAACAAAACATAAAGGGAAAACTGCAAGTACTTGAGACAAAGAAGTGAGATCCAATGCACAAGTGAAGAGGCTGGGCAGGAAGGGTTCATTTATTTTACCCATACAAAAAAACAGGCAGAATGGTGGCAGGAATAAATTAGTAGATTTGGTGGTGAGAAATGAAGTTTTTCTCTTTTGTTTGCTTCCATTTTCTCAGTGAAGTAAGTTAAACAGTTGAGAATGAGGAGGGCAGGAAGGAACATTGGAGGTTTGGGGACAGAAGAGAAGGTGTGCCATAGTCATCTTGGACCATAATGGAGTGAACTGAAGAAATGCAACAGGAATGCTGAGCACTTGAGATTTCTGGCTGTAAACTTAAAATGAAACCAGCAATGCATTTCCTTTTTCAGCCTTTAGAAAGATAAAGCATTTGCACTTGCTGTTTCCTCAATCTCTCTCCCCTTGTCTAGCTGATAAAATTGCATTCTAGAAAGCCCACTAAAAAAAGCTATCTTCCATAAGGTCATCTGGCTCTCCTAGCCCAAAGTGATTTTTCCAACCTCTCAACTCGAAAAATAAATTGTTGATGCCTTCTAGAGAGCATATATTTCATCTCACATGGTTAGTACTGCGCAAGATTAAAAGTTTCATAAACTAGGGGCGCCTGGGTGGCTCAGTGGGTTAAAGCCTCTGCCTTCGGCTCAGGTCATGATCCCAGGGTCCTGGGATCAAGCCCTGCATCTGGCTCTCTGCTGGGTGGGGAGCCTGCTTCCTCCTCTCTCTGTCTCTGCCTGCCTCTCTGCCTACTTGTCTGTCAAATAAGTAAATAAATCTTTTTTAAAAAAAGTTTCTTAAACTAGAGAAATGATTCTTTTTAAATTTTTATTTAAATTTTAGTTACCATACAGCGCAATATTGGTTTCAGAATTCAGTGATTCATCACTTACACATAACACCCAGTGCTCGTCACAAGTGCCCTCTGTAATGCCCATCACCCACCTAGCCCATCCCCCACCTACCTCCCTCCATCAACCCTGTTTGTTCTCTGTCATTAAGTCTCTTATGGTTTGTTTCCCTGTCTCCTTTCCCCCCCCTTCCTATACTTCCATCTGTTTTGTTTCTTAAATTCCACATGTAAGTAAAATCATATGGTATTTGTCTTTCTCTGATTGACTTACTTCACTTAGCATAATACGCTCAAGCTCCACCAACACTGTTGCAAATGGCAAGGTTTCATTTTTTGATGGCTGAGTAATATTCCACTGTGTGTGTGTCTACCACATCTTTATCCATTCATCAGTCGATGGACATTTGGGCTCTTTCCATAGTTTGGCTGTTGTTGATAATGCTGCTATAAACATCAGGGTGCATATACCCCTTTGAATCTGTATTTTTATACCCTTTGGGTAAATGCCTAATAGTGCAATTGCTGGATCACAGCATAGTTCTATTTTTAGTTTTTTGATGAACCTTCATACTGTTCTCCGGAGCGGCTGCACCAGTTTGGAGAAACCATTTCTTATTCATTACAACCACGGGGTATTTCTCTCCATCCTCTCTGCCACATATTATAAATCCCCATGGTTCTAGTTCTTGCCCAAATACATAATTATGGGATATAGGTGCCCTATTTCCTTATTAAACTGTGATATTTTGGGGAACAGGAACCTTGCTCACCTTTCCAGCTTATGTGCCTCAATCACCTGGCTCTTGAATTTTAGGTATTATGATTATTTCTACAGATGTTTTTAACCAAAAAAGGGGTTGCTTCCTTTAATGTCAACTCACACATATGGCACACAGCAGGATCCCTATCCTCAAGAGGTTTTTACCCCTAGAATCAAAAGTGCCTCATAGTAAAAAAATAAAAGGTGTCCGGAGTCTCGGAATAGGTGCCAGTAAAGTAAGGCTTACACATAAATAACCAGAGACCGTGGAGCAAAGATGGGGGATGAGAGGAAGCAAGTAGGGAGGCAGGAATAAAATGTACCAGGGGCAGAACAATTTCATTTAGTCAACTTACATATAAATGATCCATAGGGCAGTTCTTGGAGCGTCCCCATCTCCAAACAATGTTGCACTGAGAGCAAAGGTTGTGCAAAATAACTTCAGGTCCCCAACAGTGCCCCTAAGGACCCGTATAGCTAGACTGTTGCTCCCCAGCCGTGCCAGAACTGCCCCATCCCCTCTCCTCAATCTCCGAGTGATTCAATGGGTTAAGACTTTGGTACCGGGAAAAAAAAGCCTCTGCCGCAGAAGCAACAGCGGGGGCTCGAAACCAGGTGTTTGGGAAGGAAAGCGAGGAAACCATTAGCAGGCCCAGACCCGCACCTGCGAAAAACTAGAACCCAAGAATCTAAGCGTCCGCGCCGCCCTTACGTAACCGGTCGCGCTCCCCTCGGGCGCCGGAAGACCCCGCCCAGCCCTTAAGCCCCGCCCCTACCTCTACCGGCCGGTGAGGTGCCGTGCGCAACCTCCGGAAGCTGCCGCCCCTTTCCCCTTTTATGGGACTACACTTTTTTTTTTTTTTTTTAAATTTGCTGACGCCACCATAGGACTGGCCCTAAAACCAAGATACAGAAGCTCCTCTCACAGTCCTACTTCCGCTTCCTTCCACCGAGGGGTTAGGGCCATCCCCCATTTTTCTCACCTAGGAGGCGGCGGCGGCGTCGGCAGCTTGCGATGTTTGGCCTCAAAAGAAACGCAGTAATCGGACTCAACCTCTACTGTGGGGGGGCCGGGTTGGGGGCCGGCAGCGGCGGCACCTCCTCTTCGGGAGGGCGGCTTTTGGCTTCGGGGAAGGAGGCCACGGCCCGGCGGGAGGTAGGGGGAGGGGAAGCCGGTGCGGTGATTGGCGGAAGCGCCGGCGCGAGTACCCCGGCCACTCTCGCGCCGGACGCCCGGAGGGTCGCGCGGCCCTCGCCCATTGGCGCCGAGGGCCCCAACGTCACGGCGACCCCCCCGAGGCTGCTGTTCTTCGAGCCCACCCGCCGCGCGTCGCCGCCTGAAGAGATGGAAGGCCCAGCTGCCGACGCCATCATGTCGCCCGAAGAGGAGCTGGATGGGTACGAGCCGGAACCTTTGGGGAAGAGGCCTGCTGTCCTGCCTTTGCTGGAGTTGGTGGGGGAGGCCAGCAGTGGCCCCTGCGCAGACGGCTCACTGCCCTCGACGCCACCCCCAGCAGAGGAGGAAGAAGACGAGTTGTACCGGCAGTCCCTGGAGATAATCTCTCGGTACCTGCGGGAGCAGGCAACGGGCGCCAAGGACGCGAAACCACTGGGCGGGCCTGGGGCTGCCAGCCGGAAGGCGTTAGAGACCCTCCGACGGGTCGGGGACGGGGTACAGCGCAACCACGAGACGGCCTTCCAAGGTAAGGGGGTTAGTCTCCGAGGCTGCACTGCCTTGTTTCACCTGTCCCTGGACTCACCCACCAAAGGTGGGTGGAAACCGAAAACAAGTCAGTGTTGAAATGACTCGTAATCTATTTCTGAACCCAGAATTTTCTGGCCGTGAGTCATTGTATCCGCCCATCTTAATTCTTTTGGAAATGGCAGCTCTGTTCAAAGCCCGGAAAGGGTGGGATGTCAGTTTTCAACTGGGGTCGGCCTAAGTTCTATAGACCCCAAATAGCGATTTCCCCCGCCGTGGGTGGGCGGACAAATCATGCCCTGGTTTAGACAAAGGAGGCCGTGAGAACCTGCATGCTTTTCTTCCTCTCAGGCATGCTTCGGAAACTGGACATCAAAAACGAAGAGGATGTCAAATCTTTGTCTCGAGTGATGGTCCATGTTTTCAGTGACGGAGTAACAAACTGGGGCAGGATTGTGACTCTTATTTCTTTTGGTGCCTTTGTGGCCAAACACTTGAAGAGTATAAACCAAGAAAGCTGCATCGAACCATTAGCAGAAAGCATCACAGATGTTCTCGTAAGGACAAAACGAGACTGGCTAGTCAAACAAAGAGGCTGGGTAAGTTTGTTTTAAGGTTGAAGAGGGGTCTTGGAGTGGAAATGGAATGAAGGATTTTATAGAGAAAGTCTGGGGCGCTCTAAAGCATTTTAGGATGCACAACTCAGGTTTCAGCCTCCAACTTAGGATCTCTGTTTGGCTAACGTTGATTTAAGTAGTGAGTTCACAGAGATAGTGTGTATGATCGACTTGAATTATTTCATCAAAAATCCGGTTTTCTGTAGGCTATTTTACTGGGTGTTGAGTCTTTTGCTTTTGGTATTGTAATTCGACTGGATACTTTTAAGTGGATTCAAATTATGAAAAAACTAATCCCTTGAGGATAATAGTAAACCAAATTTCTGAGAGCTGCGCTGCAAACCGCCCCCCCCCCAAATGAATGTGTCTTTTGTAGGCTGGGTAAATAATAATTGGTTCATTATGTTTTGAGGGGGGCAGAACTTTAGATTTTTTAAATTCTTTTCTTTATGAATAGTGTTTTTAAGCCAACGGAAACCCATACTTGAAAATGTGCTTTTCTTTTTTGTTTTCTAGGATGGGTTTGTGGAGTTCTTCCATGTAGAGGACCTAGAAGGTGGCATCAGAAATGTGCTGCTGGCTTTTGCAGGTGTTGCTGGAGTAGGAGCTGGTTTGGCATATCTAATAAGATAGCCTTTTAAGTGCAATAACTGACTTTTAACCAACCCCATGCAACAAAAACATGTGTGACTGCTGTGAAATCAAATGTATTTATGAAGTTGGACTTTGAGCTGTCCAGGCTGTAACCTCCGAGAGTTCTCCAGCAACGTAGAACAGCAAGTGGCAAGAGGATTATGGCTAACGGGAATAAATACATGGGAAAAGTAGTCCCCCTTGAAGAGTCACTGTCTAAAAGAAGCAAAGTTCAGTTTCAGCAACAGGCAAACTTTGGGAGGCCATGGAGAAGAACTTTTAGATTTAGTGAAGATGGTAGGGTTGAAGAGACTTAATTTCCTTGTCTAGAACAGGAGAGTGGCCAGTAGCCAGGCTAGTCATAGAGTCCATTAAATATGTCCACTGAATTCATTAACTTCTTAAAGTGTTAAAAGAGAAGCACTAACAATGGCATTGATCTGTATAAAATGGATTTAAGCTACAGGTATTAGAACTATGACTAGAAGCCTCAGTACTGTACAACAGAGTGTGAAGGGAAGCTTTTTCTCTGCAATTAGCCTTCCCAGGTATACTTCTTGAATGGAAAGTCCCAAGGGTTCAGGACTTTTATACCTGTTCTACTTTGGCTTGGTTGAGTGGTTTAGTTTATTAGCCTAGTAATGGCCAAGAATACTTGACTTAAGGCTCAATAATCACAGTTGCAAATATGAGAATATCCTCAATTTTTAAGGCAAAAACAACTTGTAAATGTATTGTCTGTAAAAATTGTATATATTTTTACAGAAAGTCTATTTCTTTGAAATGTAAAGGGATGAAGAGTCTCGAAATACATTAGTTTTTTCATACCCGTTTGAAATTTACAACTTCTGTAGTTAGGAATCTATTTCTTACAGCTTTTCTATTCTAAATTTTGTCCTGGTCAGTTCTAGATTGTATACAGAACCAATCGGTGTAGTTGTACACAACTTGGTTGTAATGGAACAATACTGATTCATAACTATGCAGACTTTAATTTTCCTATCTGGTTGGTAAGTATTCCTCAGTTTTTGTTTTTGTTTTTTTAAACTTGGGATTGAGAAATTGAGGAGTGGAAATTCATCCTTTCACCTCCTTACATGCGGGTTTTCAATAATTGAGTCAAAGTGGAGTTTAAGTTTGGGGCAGGGGGCACATGTGGGCTGATGACTTACAAAATAATGGGCTCTGGTTGGTGAGTAACTACTCACTTGAGTTCCTTATATTTGACCTAATTTAACTGGTGAAATTTAAATTGAATTTATGAGCTCATCTTCAAAACTTCTGCTAAAAGATTTTCAGCTGTTCCAAGTGGGACTTACTAACAGTATGTATATAAAAAGATCACATCAGTCGATGAGAGATATTTGATCCCTTGTTTGCTTAATAAATTGTAAAATGATGGCTTGGAAAAGCAGGCTTACACTCTAACCATGGTGCTATTATTAGGCTTGCTTGTTTAAACACAGGTCTAAGCCCTAGTATATGAATAAAACAAATACTTATGTTTCATTTCTATTAATGATTCCCAAACTTTGTTTCAGATTTTTGTATTGGCATCTCTTTGGATTTCAGACTTGACATGTTATTGAACCTGACTCTTTATTTTCTGTCTTTGCTGCTTAATTCTCCCTCTATAGATAGTTATTTCAGTTCTTAATATCCTTACCCTGCCATCCCTGAACTCCTACTAGCCCTTTTAATTTTTGGCACTATGAACCCTACGTAAGCCCCTAAACCCCCACCCCAGGAGACCAGAGACCTTCATCCTTAATGAATTTTATTCTTGGGATGTGGTAGTACAGTGGGTGCCATGGCCATAACAGTCATGTGGTAGGTGGAGTCCCTTTTCCTTGGATTGGTACCTTTTCAGTTGCTTCATCCGGTCTTGGGGGGGAAAGTTTTAAAAGCCCCTTTAGGAATTTAGGAATTTAGGAGGGGACAGCAAATTATGTGACTTTCTGTAGGTTCCTTTGCGTTCAAAAATGCTCATTTAAAATCACAGACGGGCTCTGTTAACTTCAAAGAGTTACATAAAAGCTACTGGTAAACTGAAGAAAGCTTCTATAGTAGACCTAGGGTCATTTGAAAGCTTCATCCATAGAACATGACCTTTAGTCTATGGACTCCAGATGAAAATAGGTATGAATAAAATGACTAAGAATGTAATAGGGAAAGATTGCCCTGCCTGCCCAGCATCGAGCCATAAGGTCATCTAGCTAGAGCTATTTTTACCTATGTATTTATCATTCTTGATCATGAACCATTTATTTATGTCAGGTTTATCTCTAAGGACCTAAAAGCACTTTATGTAGTTTCTAATTAATCTTAAAATCTGGTAAAGGTGACTAAAAGGCCTGTCTCCCCATATGCAGTTGTGGAAATAAGCACATAGATGTAAATTGGAGGAGTTTAGGGAACCCACCTCCCTATTTACTAGGTGTTAACTGCTGAAATGTAGAGGAGGATGTTAGTTGAAACTTTGGGTCGGGCTCTCAGGGCTTAGGGAGCCCAAGTGCTTTAGGGAAGGGTGGGTGGTTTTCTAGGGAGAGGAGGAGGCACGTGTTCTAAGTGCTGACTAGCTGCATAGTTCAAGCAAATCCTCCAGAATGGAAAGGGAGGGGCTGCTTGGTAAGCTGGCTCTCAGCAACTTGTCTTATGCTTCTCTCAGGGAAAAACATGCAATCCTCTAGTGTCCATGTACACTCTGTTGGGGGTGAACACCTTGGTTCTGTTTAAAACCGCTAATGCTGTTGACAGCTGTGCCAGGAAGGGTTAGGACCAACTACAAATTAATGTGGGCTGTAAAATGTAGTGTGTTTCCCTAACTTCCTGTTTTTCCTGAGAAGAAAATAATAAATCTTTTATTCAAATGCAAGGTGTGGTACGGGTGTTTTCTAATCCATGACTGTCTTCCTTCCCCCACTTAGACAAGCCTTTTAAGGAAGTCCGGCTGAGCAAATAAATACAGGTGAATTAACAAGCAAAAGCCTCATAAAGCTGATTTGCTTTAGAGCAAAGGATGGTTCCCTTCCAAATAACTCCTTCCTTCATTCAAATTAGAGGTATTGGGTTTTGAAATGTATTAACTGCTGTAATTCGTACATTTTAACAATCAAAATCCCTGTCCTGATTTTTCTTGTAGTCACCATGAGCTGGTTCATTACTGTGGTTCCTCTGTTCCCCATCTCTGCCTTCTTAGATGAAGGAGCTAGAAGAATTAGTACCCACAGTTAAGAGTTTTGATAAGGTTCTTGGTACTTTCCCCCTTCGTCTCCTAAAAACAAAGGTGAGAATAAGTACATTAATTTCAGAAACCCTATCCTGTCTTTTTTATTTTCAGCTACCATGAAAGCTGAATCACCATGGAAATGTGCAAATGCAAAGTTTGCATATTGGTTTCAAGCCCTGAGCACCATTACTTTGTACGAAGAGTATAAACAGGATTCTGTGCTTTTGTGCATTTAGAAGTTCATTTCTGCTTGGAAGCCCCTCTTTTTCTGGAGCCTAACTACTAGGAGATGGCAACTTTTTATCGTTACAGAGCTGTTACACACTAGTGCTCTCCTAAGCAGAGGGTTGGAGGGAGGGTAACATTGGACCCAAGGGTCTGAATCTGGGCCCTTGTTGAGTTCTGTGCAGTGCAGTCGCTCCATTGATAGGTTGTGCTGTGAAGCCAGTTCTGTAGTTGAACATTGGCTTAAATGGGTAACTAGGTAACAAGTCACTGAGGGAGTCAAAGTAATCAACACTTCCCTTCATTGGACATAACCAGACTTTGTCTTTCAGTTCCTGTTTTGTGACTTTAGAGCTCTTGCTTCATACGGTTTCCTTTCAGAAAATGTTAAAGCAGTTGTGACAGCTGGTATATTTTACAAAAATTAAAGTGAAATAACTTGCACAACTGGTGTGTTGCATGGCTCCAGCCAGATGCTCAGAGCATGGGCTGTTAATTCCTGGAGTTCAAAATGGTCTGCTGTCTTAATTTATCGCTAGTTCTTTTTGGCCCCACTAGTTCAGTGATTACAGAACTTTGTCTTCTTGAATCCTCCCACACTGTTCAAAGGCTTCTCATTTTCAAGATTTGAAAATTTAACTGGACCAGCTTTGTAGTTTCATAGTTGTTACAGTGTTATCTTAGTTATGTGAAGCATGTGGGAAGATGGGGGTTGGGAGTGCAGATGGAACAGGCATCTGAGGATTC